>NC_054702.1:7768448-7945948 GCF_016097555.1 Gigantopelta aegis | reverse complement strand
AACTCTGTCACTTCTATCTTCAGAGTAAACGGCTCAGTGAAGAAAGTAATGACAGATAATTGACTGGATCTCACATTTTCTTTAGGAGATTTTTTTACAAAGATCGAATCATTCACAATAAATGAGCTGAATCTGCCACTGTTGTCTTCCTAATAAAAATTAATTCAAACTATAATAATTTCAGTGAATCCAAGAATAGGGAAATGTTTAGTTTGATTCTTAAATCGATTTTGGAATAGTTTCATATTGATGGTCAACAAAGACAGTTTCCAACATAAAGCTTGATTACATGAGCTACAGTGCCAGAGTTGCGTAACATTTTACTAGCAGGCATCAAGGAAATGAATGGTCTGGATTCCGATGACTTTGAAGATATTTACTAGATTTATGGTCCTGTTTAGAATGAGGTTTCCTGCCACACTATAAATGTGAGTTATATGAGATAATTATATTTAGTTAAACCACTCCAGCAGAATGTAGCTCAATGATACAGTGTGACAGAACACAGAATTAATATTCCTCTGTGGAGTTATTATATTTTTACAGTTCCAACCAGTGCTCCATGGATGATATATCAAAGGTCATATGTGCTATTATGTTGTTTTGTTGTTTTTTAACCTGATTTTTATGACAAAAATCTAATTAATTTTCATGCACACTGTCCTGGGTACATATCTCAACTATTTTGGACAATCTGTCCAAGACAGTGGTAAATGGTTAGTTGTTAGTAAAAAAGAGGTTGGTGTTGGTCAAACACCTTCCAAATGAGTCACTCTTGGTTACAGTCAGTAGGAAAAGATCCTGCGTTTACTTAAAACAGATTCTAAATGTGGAGTAAAGAACAAATTTATGTTGTAATTAGAATGTTTATACAACCACTTCTCTGGTAGGCTGTTCACTTTAATTGCTATGTTATCTGTAATCACTGGTTAGTTTCTGTGATTGCAGCTCTTAGTGGTTGAATTTGCTATGTACTATAGAGTCAGATCAAGTAGATTATTATAGACACGTGTGATTGCAGCTCTTAGTGGTTGAATTTGCTATGTACTATAGAGTCAGATCAAGTAGATTATTATAGACACGTGTGATTGCAGCTCTTAGTGGTTGAATTTGCTATGTACTATAGAGTCAGATCAAGTAGATTATTATAGACACGTGTGATTGCAGCTCTTAGTGGTTGAATTTGCTATGTACTATAGGGTCAGATCAAGTAGATTATTATAGACACGTGTGATTGCAGCTCTTAGTGGTTGAATTTGCTATGTACTATAGAGTCAGATCAAGTAGATTATTATAGACACGTGTGATTGCAGCTCTTAGTGGTTGAATTTGCTATGTACTATAGAGTCAGATCAAGTAGATTATTATAGACACGTGTGATTGCAGCTCTTAGTGGTTGAATTTGCTATGTACTATAGAGTCAGATCAAGTAGATTATTATAGACACCTGTGATTGCAGCTCTTAGTGGTTGAATTTGCTATGTACTATAGAGTCAGATCAAGTAGATTATTATAGACACGTGTGTGCTAGGGCCTCCATGAGTCCAAAATATTGGACTTGAGTACTCAAGGGTCAAATTTGACCCAGACCCGAATAACTGGACACTTACACTAGATAATAATGAGATTAAGGAATAAAGTAAAATAGCATTATGCATCTTGATTCCAGTGCTGAACATGGATACCAAATCATGCCATTGTATTGCACACATTCTCATAGCCCCATAATGTAACTGGCTGCAAGCTTATGGCAAAATGACGTAAAACATATAATTAAATGAGAATGCTTTTCCTTTCATGGGGCTTGAACCTGAATTGGATGTAGGCACATTTAATATGTTATCCTCTCCTACCCTACCCTACCCTACCCTACCCTACCCTACCCTCTCCTACCCTACCCTACCCTACCCTCTCCTACCCTACCCTACCCTACCCTACCCTACCCTACCCTACCCTACCCTACCCTACCCTACCCTACCCTACCCTACCCTACCCTACCCTACCCTACCCTACCCTACCCTACCCTACCCTACCCTACCCTACCCTACCCTACCCTACCCTACCCTACCCTACCCTACCCTACCCTACCCTACCCTACCCTACCCTACCCTATTCCTTGAATGGGTACTGAAGTCCTGTGAATAGACTTGAGTCTTGCTAGACTCGACCTGTGCTCGAGTACTCATGGACACCCTAATGTGGGCATTCAAAACCCCTCTGCTCATTTTTGTTTTCAATATATTTTCCCATAAAGCAGGACTCGGGTCTCCCTATAAACTTCACTTGCCTAGTTTCCAGGGAATGTTTTACATCAAATTAATTTTGAGCGACTAGTTAACACCATGACCACCAGAAACACTTTGGATTTGCTAAAATTTGTACACTGATGGAAATAAATAAGGGAACAACACATTGTGGGATTGAATATCAGTAATGTGAGATTGAATGTCAGTAATGTGGAATTGAATGTCAGTAATGTGGGATTGAATGTCAGTAATATGGGATTGAATGTCAGTAATGTGAGATTGAATGTCAGTAATGTGGGATTGAATGTCAGTAATGTGGGATTGAATGTCTGTAATGTGGGATTGAATGTCTGTAATGTGACACTGAATGTCAGTAATGTGGGATTGAATGTCAGTAATGTGGGATTGAATGTCAGTAATGTGGGATTGAATGTCTGTAATGTGAGACTGAATGTCAGTAATGTGGGATTGAATGTCAGTAATGTGGGATTGAATGTCTGTAATGTGAGATTGAATGTCAGTAATGAGGGATTGAATGTCAGTAATGTGGGATTGAATGTCAGTAATGTGGGATTGACTACTTATAACACTGTTAATATCCTGACACTGGATGAGGCTTTTGGTTGTAGTCAGTATTAGCTGTTTACTATCTATGACATATGTGTTCCTTATTTCTTTCCATCAATATATAATTTAAGCAAAAAGTAATGCATAGTATACTCAACAAAATGAATTAAGGGTCAGTAGATCTATTTAGCTTTATATATATATATATATATATATATATATATATATATATATTTATATATATCCAGCAATCACTGTATACATTAGCAAGATATGATGACTAGATAAGTCTCTATATTTCCGGTCACTGACCAAAAATATAGGTCATGTGAAATAAGCCATTTCAGAGTAGGTTTTCAATAAACATACTCTTTAAATCATTAGTTGAAGTACAGTAAATACAAATAACTTTTAGTTTTGTGCTAACAATACAAAACTTGTATATTTATTTATGAATTGGAGTTTAGAAATGCTTTTTTAATGTGTTAGAATGTAGCTTGCATCTTACAAATAATGACGTCATGTACCTTGTATGACATCATATGGCAAAAGCCTTTCTAGATTGACAATACTCTATTTGCGTACACAAAACTGGAATAAATAATGATTTTCTGAATATTCCTGTAGGATTGCAGGATAAAAGAAATAACTGGTTACTGACTTAAGATATCGGCTTTATCCTGCAGAGCCTCGCTGCATTCGCCATTCTAACCTTTGCAGGATAAAGCTGATATCTTAAGAGAGTAACCAGTTATTCCCTATATATGATAAAAATACATTTGTTTTGGTTTTACAAAGCATATACAAAGCTTGCATCACTGGTCAGAATTTACTCAAACAATGTTTAGAAATCATCTGTAATCATAACTTGCTGACATAATTTAAATAAAGACTAAATATTATACTGGCCCTTAATTAATTGTGTTGAGTATAAAATGGCATAAAAACGTGTTAAAGCTAAAACATTTTTTACACTGCCTATGAACTAGAGCTGGTGGTTTTAACTTTATTACAGCCCAACAAAACTGTAAGTGTTGTCCATATACTCGACTAAACGGTCATGTCTGAAATCTTTGTCAATGTTTGGAATTGATTTTTCCTAAATAACCCAACCTGGATGAAGTTCATCTGACTCTGCTGTCTGTTAACAGCAAATTCCATCAGTCGTGTCTGACTTCCAGTTAGAGAATGCCAATTGCGTTTAGACTTTATTAGGGCATCGCTCAGTGAGAACAATCATTTGAAACACTGTTTTCATGCAGCTTAAGTGTAAAGGAAGTTAGAATTTCCGGACAACAGTAAGGAGAAGCTTATATTGTACACAGGAAGTCTAAAGCACCTGAAGGTGATTAATAGCAGCTGTCACATCTTTATTAAAACTCCTCTTTGACTCTGTTGTACAGATACAATGTGATAACAGTGAATTCAGATTTATTGTATTATACAAGATGTGGTTATTCCAACCTGTCTTCGATAACTACCATAGTTGTAAAACATTAAATGTAATCTTCATCTCCACAATATTGTATGGAATGCAAAAAAAAATACTTCTTCATTTCAACTTGAATTTAATGCTCATTTCTATAAATAAGGTTCAAACACAAAGTTCTGAGCACACACATCAACCAGCTGGGCTGTCTGTTGAAGACATGGTTACTGCATGGTTACCGGTAGTTGTTAGTGGTTAGAGAGAGAAAAGCTTAACATGTTTCCCTGTTTTGAGCCATTAAACTCATGGTGGTTACCGGTAGTTGTTAGCGGTTAGAGAGAGAAAAGCTTAACATGTTTCCCTGTTTTGAGCCATTAAACTCATGGTGGTTACCGGTAGTTGTTAGCGGTTAGAGAGAGAAAAGCTTAACATGTTTCCCTGTTTTGAGCCATTAAACTCATGGTGGTTACCGGTAGTTGTTAGTGGTTAGAGAGAGAAAAGCTTAACATGTTTCCCTGCTTTGAGCCATTAAACTCATGGTGGTTACCGGTAGTTGTTAGTGATTAGAGAGAGAAAAGCTTAACATGTTTCCCTGCTTTGAGCCATTAAACTCATGGTGGTTACCGGTAGTTGTTAGTGATTAGAGAGAGAAAAGCTTAACATGTTTTCCTGTTTTGAGCCATTAAACTCATGGTGGTTACCGGTAGTTGTTAGTGGTTAGAGAGAGAAAAGCTTAACATGTTTCCCTGTTTTGAGCCATTAAACTCATGGTGGTTACCGGTAGTTGTTAGTGATTAGAGTAGGGGAAAAGCTTAACATGTTTCCCTGTTTTGAGCCATTAAACACATGGTGGTTACCGGTAGTTGTTAGTGGTTAGAGAGAGAAAAGCTTAACATGTTTCCCTGTTTTGAGCCATTAAACTCATGGTGGTTACCGGTAGTTGTTAGTGATTAGAGTAGGGGAAAAGCTTAACATGTTTCCCTGTTTTGAGCCATTAAACACATGGTGGTTACTGGTTGTTGTTAGTGGTTAGAGAGAGAAAAGCTTAACATGTTTCCCTGTTTTGAGCCATTAAACTCATGGTGGTTACCGGTAGTTGTTAGTGGTTAGAGAGAGAAAAGCTTAACATGTTTCCCTGTTTTGAGCCATTAAACTCATGGTGGGTGGGTTCTGAAAGTTATTTTATTTGTTTCATAGCACCTCAATACAATTTAAACTATATGGCTATTTTGTGTCTCTTTCTTATGGCTGTTGACGTATCAGTTGTAGGATGGGGGAAAACTTTGTCCATTAAGGATGATTCAAATACCACTGAACTACATCTCTAGACTTTAACTTAAACTTTAAGGGGAGCTATGACTGACACCCCATTACTGCCCTGAGACTTGTTTAAGTTAAACATTAAGGGGAGCTATGACTGACACCCCATTACTGCCCTGAGACTTGTTTAACTTTAAGGGGAGCTATGACTGACTCCCCATTACTGCCCTGAGACTTGTTTAAGTTAAACATTAAGGGGAGCTATGACTGACTCCCCATTACTGCCCTGAGACTTGTTTAAGTTAAACATTAAGGGGAGCTATGACTGACACCCCATTACTGCCCTGAGACTTGTTTAAGTTAAACATTAAGGGGAGCTATGACTGACTCCCCATTACTGCCCTGAGACTTGTTTAAGTTAAACATTAAGGGGAGCTATGACTGACACCCCATTACTGCCCTGAGACTTGTTTAAGTTAAACATTAAGGGGAGCTATGACTGACTCCCCATTACTTCCCTGAGACTTGTTTAAGTTAAACATTAAGGGGAGCTATGACTGACTCCCCATTACTGCCCTGAGACTTGTTTAAGTTAAACATTAAGGGGAGCTATGACTGACACCCCATTACTGCCCTGAGACTTGTTTAAGTTAAACATTAAGGGGAGCTATGACTGACACCCCATTACTGCCCTGAGACTTGTTTAACTTTAAGGGGAGCTATGACTGACTCCCCATTACTGTCCTGAGACTTGTTTAAGTTAAACATTAAGGGGAGCTATGACTGACTCCCCATTACTGCCCTGAGACTTGTTTAAGTTAAACATTAAGGGGAGCTATGACTGACACCCCATTACTGCCCTGAGACTTGTTTAACTTTAAGGGGAGCTATGACTGACTCCCCATTACTGTCCTGAGACTTGTTTAACTTTAAGGGGAGCTATGACTGACTCCCCATTACTGCCCTGAGACTTGTTTAACTTTAAGGGGAGCTATGACTGACTCCCCATTACTGTCCTGAGACTTGTTTAACTTTAAGGGGAGCTATGACTGACTCCCCATTACTGCCGTGAGACTTGTTTAACTTTAAGGGGAGCTATGACTGACTCCCCATTACTGCCCTGAGACTTGTTTAACTTTAAGCGGAGCTATGACTGACTCCCCATTACTGCCCTGAGACTTGTTTAACTTTAAGGGGAGCTATGACTGACTCCCCATTACTGCCCTGAGACTTGTTTAAGTTAAACATTAAGGGGAGCTATGACTGACTCCCCATTACTGCCCTGAGACTTGTTTAACTTTAAGGGGAGCTATGACTGACTCCCCATTACTGCCCTGAGACTTGTTTAAAGGGACAGACCCTAGTTTTTAAACACTAAGGTATATTTTTCACCTAGACTCTAGTTTCAACCTGTAAAAATGAACACTAAGTTTGGTTCATTTACAAACCTGTAACAAATTTGGATACAACAGAGTGAAACAGGAGTCTGTGATGTTGAAATACCCTTAAAAATAGAGTGAACTGTGACTCCATAACCATTACTTCTCAGATGCACGTGTGTTTTTAAAAATATGAACATTGCATTTTGTGGTATTAGAAACACCAGAAACACTTGGATTGTACAGATATGAATAATCTAAACAATAAAATGTAAGTACTGTGTGATTTCAGTGGTCATAAATGGCTCTAATAGTGAAAAATATACCTTAGTGTTTAAAATCTAGGGTCTGTCCCTTTAAGAAGAGTAATTTTTAGCTCCCCTTAATTATCATGTGAATTTTTAAAAAAGAGAGTAAGTACAAAAGGATTAATATCAATGCTCAATACCATGATGGGATACTCAGTATCATGATGGAATACTCAGTATCATGATGGTAATAGTAAGTGCAAAAGGACTCAATATCAATGTTCAGTATAGTCCATAATCTTAGGGGAGCAATTAAGGGTGACGCTATATTATTTAGCTGGGTTTAACAAAACAAGACAGGTTACCCTTTAATGTATGCATTAATCCCGAGTACAGCGGTACTTCGCCTTACCATATATGGCTTGTTTAGTGCACCTGTTGTTAGGGACTAATCGGATTGGCTTGTTATGCTTGGCACAACAATCAAACTTCTTGCTAGCATTACAGATAGGACAGCGGTCCCAGCTTTGCATTTAAATTTTTTTGCTTCCCACCTCCTCCCTGTGACAACCAGCTAGTTTATATTCATTGCTTGGGACTGGATTTCAGTTAACCTTCTTTTAGGTCTTCTTATGTTTATATGTGTATTTTATGTATGTTGATTTTATTTGCATAGTAGTATTAGAATAAATGTGTATTGCCCAACTGTCTTGTGTTTTCAACACTTGATCCCTCAATTTATTTTCACCACAAGGTCTGCATCCCACCCAAGGTGGATTGTGGGCTGCAAACCCCTAAACTACCAACTGTAACACCACTACACCACTAAGGCCGGTTAATCCTTTAACTTGTGGTGTGCCAGTGAAATCATTACCATTTGTTAGACATAATACGACTCCATTGCGTGCTGGCCCTCATTATACCATGAGCATCATCACCAGACTGCTCTTCAACTTGTTTAACATTTCCGTCAAGGTCATTTCTTTTTCAGTCTTCCTGGGGTTTTAAACCTTTTTCTTTTCATTTGCAAGTAACACATCTTAACTCTGTGTTATTACGGATTGAGCAGTTCATACGGACAGATTTAAGTGCCATTCTATTTATTTTGGTTCAAGTTGGTACTTTACTGCTTATTCCCACTGCCTTCAAAATGAGCATTCATCACGTCTGTTTTCACTTCTGTCACAAGTTCTTTGCACCGAACGTCATGCTTTTCACCCAAGACATAAAAATTTACATGAACATCTGTGATCTGCCATGAAGGCGGCCATTTACAGGCCAATTTGTAGAAATAAAGCGTGGACCGATGAGAAGCGGCACACAGTTTTCAGTTATACGACCCACTTTAATCAGCCCTGGAGGTGGCTTCCATCGCTTCACTTCATATTTTATGTCTCTGCGTCTGTCTGCTGTGAAACACCGATATTGACTCCCAGATTTCTGCGCTTGCCCATCTCTGATAATTACACCCTCGATGCATGCCAGTATTAATAGCCAGTGGTAAATATTACGTATTAGTGATTTTTACGCTGACCAGAAATGGGTTTCTGTGGTCTTTAGGACGTGTTGAAAAACCAATATTAATATTGTCTCTCCATGCACACAAAGGGTCCATAGTTAAGGTGATTACTTGTCGAGATGCTGCTCCCAGTAGTGATGGGATTGTGTAATAACAGAAGAAAAGATTATTAAAGTTAAACAAAACTCAAAGAAAGAAAGAAAGAAGAGGCAGACTGATTCAGTTTTAGTTCCTCTGACACAGAAATATACTTGGTACATCTAATTAAACCTTCTCCACCCTAAAAAAACTAAGAGTTTCAGGTAGTGTAATGGAATCCATTGGTCAACTCATCAATCAAGAAATCAACCATCCACTGGTGCTTCTTGATAAAATCCTCCTTGTTCTCTGTGAAATTTGTCCAGTAGCATGTTCAGGAGGCCAGGTGCTTGTGAATAATTTGACTGGTACCAATGTCTTCTATGATATCAAATGTATCTAACGTTAGGTACAAAATCCAGTCTAGCGAGTGGCCATGATTTCTACCCCTCTTGAACAAGCCACAGGACAAGGGGTGTTTGAAGTAGAAAGTCTATGGAATATGTTATTTTAATTTTTTAAACATTGCAACATTTTCTAAATAGCACAAATATTTATATAGGTTAGAAGGCATTAAGATGTTTCTTCAAAAGTAAGAATGTGCTTTGCTCTGCCCTTTCGTATTTCTGAAGAAATGTCTTAATGCATTCTAACAGAGAAATGTGTTTCTGCTGTTTAGAATTACCAAGATGTTTCTAATTTATTTAGATGCCATTCACTGGTTTATTGCCTCAAGTGGGCGGAGAAATGAGCATAACTCTGAGACATGTTCAAGAGGGCAAGTGATCTCAGTTGCTTGCTAAACTGGTTTTTGCACCTTGCATGAATGTGATATGATAAAAAATGATGGTACCAGTCAAATAGTTCATGAGGACCCACAGTTACAGACTACAATAGAATGCTCAGGAGGGAAAGTGCTTGTGAATAATTTCACAAATACCATACTTTTCCATCATATCACATTCATCTACAGGGGCCTGCCCCACTACTTCAAATCTTGTTTGTAAAGGTCTAGTTGGAGACACATGTGCAAACCTCTACCACTCAGGAGAGCATATCCCAATGCCCCCTAAAAAATTAAATCACCACAAATCTAGACTCCCTGCACAAGTTTATTAATACATTAGTTAGATCTCGAAGTAAGGAATTTAGAATGCACTTTGTTTTATAGACCAGACAGTAAATACCATGGTTTTCAGTAAACCAGTCATGCCAGCTAGAATAGGAAAAACTGATGGAATCAATCCTGTGGAACCTGACACTTCGGGTGAGGGCTCTACTACTGAACCACATCATGTGTTTTCTAAACCTGGTATCACTTTCATGACAGAAGGAATGAAGGTTGTTTTAACGATGCACCACTCAACACTCTTAATTATGGTTATATGGTGTTGGACATATAGTTAATGACCATACAGATAATAAGAGAGGAAACCCTCTGCCATCATGCAATGGGCTACGCTTTCTAATTAGCAGAAAGGAATCTTTTTAGGTGCTGTCAACATCCCACAGATAAGATAACCTACCACAGCATTTGTTGCACCAGTTGTGGAGCATTGGTTGGATGAGAAATAGTTCAATGGGTCCACTGACAGGAATCAATCCTAGGTGAGTGCTCTACTACTGGGCCACATTCTGTTCCCACTTGTGACACAGCCAAGACACGCAGAGCTTGACCGTTACAGAACAGCAGCCAGCCAATATACAGTCTAATAACAAACTTTTAATGAGTTTCTTTCCTTGAACAGTACATAGGTATATATATATTGCAGTATTGGTTGTGTAAACGATTTGTTCCAGGAGAAAATTAGCCTTTGACGGATGTTTCCTTCCTGCACTGAGGTTCCAAGCCCAGACATACCATCATCTGATGTGGTACTCCTGGATCAAACACACTGATTAATAGGCTGTCACTGAGGCAATGAGTCGAGTTTCTAACAACGTCTCGATTGCAAGCCGTCATCCTACTAATCGGAAACTTATTAGGCATGAAATATGTCCGATATGAGGAGATCACAATACCTCTGTTGAAGTGTGGTCTTGTCATACTGCTTCCTGGTCCCATTATCGCCGATGTATTAACTTCAGTCGACTGTGGGCAAGTTCATATTTGAAACTCATTTTTGGTTTATTTCTGTCAGTTTTTTGTTGTTGTCAGTGATGCATTGTTCTTATTAGTGGGTGGGTGGATAGGATGGTGTGTGTTTGGACAGGACGGTGTGTGTGTGGACAGGACGGTGGGTGTGTGGACGGGATGGTGGGTATGTGGATGGGACAGTGGGTGGGTGGATGGGACGGCGGGTGGGTGGATGGAACGGTTGGGGGTGGACGGATGGTGGATGGGACGGTGGGTGTGTGGACGGAATGGTGGGTGTGTGGACAGGATGGTGGGTGGCTGGGTGGACAGGATGGTGGGTGGGTGTGTGGATGGGACGGTGGGTGTGTGGACAGAATGGTGGGGTGTGAACGGGACGGTGGGTGTGTGAATGGGACGGTGGGTGTGTGGACGGGACGGTGGGTGGGTGGATGGACAGGACGTTGGGTGGGTGGATGGGACAGTGGGTGGGTGGATGGTCGGGACGGTGGGTGGGTGGACGGGATGGTGGGTGGGTGGACGGGATGGTGTGTGGGTGTGTGGACGGGACGGTGGGTGGGTGTGTGGATGGGATGGTGTGGACGGGACGGTGGGTGTGTGGACGGGACGGTGGGTGTGTGGACGGGACGGTGGGTGGGTGGATGGGACGGTGGATGTGTGGACGGGACGGTGGGTGGATGGACGGGACGGTGGGTGTGTGGACGGGACGGTTGGTGGATGGACACGACGGTGGGTGTGTGGATGGGATGGTGGGTGGATGGACTTAACGGTGGGTGGGTGTGTGGATGGGACGGTGGGTGGGTGGACGGGACGGTGGGTGGATGGACAGGACATAGCTCAGTGGTAAAGTGTTCACCTGGTGTGCAATCAGTTTATGACTGATCCCCGTCAGTGGGCCAATTGGAATGTTTCTCATCCCAGCCACAACTGGTATAACAAAGGCCATGTTATGTATTATTATGTCTGTGGAATGGTGCATATAAAAGATCCTTTGCTGCTTTGCATGAATAGCCTTTGCTGCTCCCACCCCGGAGTTGCTCACTGGCGATGTCAGAGGCCAAATCCGGGGCGGGCGTGCCCGAACCTAAGTTGGATAGGGGCACGCAGAAAGGTTCCCACATGCCGCCTTTGCTGCTGTTCAGTATCATCTTTAAAATATTCTTGCAGAAGTTGTTTACTTGAAGTATAATGTCTTAAACAGGGTTCGTACAGGTCGTGGAAATCCTGGAAAATTCTGGAATTTGAAGACATCACTTTCCAAAGTCATGAAAAATGAAAACTGGAGAAATTGTTTTTCCTATTGAAATAATTAAAAAAAAGAGATTGACAGTTTGTAAAATGATCACAGAAAACAAATTGTTAAAAATCCTAAACAAAATATGTTATGGCCAATGTTTTAAAAGTCGAGGAAAATCATGGTATGATGAAAAAGTGTATGAACCCCGTTAACATGTATGTGAACAAGAAATGCAACAAAAGGAAATAAATAAAATGTATTAAAAACGTTTTTTGCACATCTTGTTTTAAATTCCCCATAAGAAACAGAATGGCAATACTAAAATAATATCTCTTTGATATATCTTTACCAGGAAACTGGTAATAAACAAATATGCAAGCAATGCAAACCTTAAATTTAGAAATAAATTGTCAACATGTTTCATTTATCTCCACTATAGTTGCCTGTTGTATATACTACTCAAAAGAATTTAAGGGTCAGACAATATTTTCGACATTATTTTCTGAATGTCAATTATATTAGCTAGACCATAATGTCACGCATGGTATTGTTCCATTTTGACGAAAATGGGTCTAAGCAACCCATAAATGAATTAAAATCCACTGTCATTGACACTGTCGACTAGTTCTAATGGCGAAAACATGCTTACATTTGCACGTAAATTAGGGCGAAAGCGAAAGGTCTGCTAAGTGCCCATAACTTGCTTTTTCACAAAGCGCTTCATTTGCACGCTTTGCATGTGTATTCCATGTTCCCATTACTGAATTTCCGTATAATTGGAGCTTGCGTTCGTGTACGGTGCACACTCCAAATTCGACAATTGTACGACGTCAACTGACTATCGAAGATCGAGGAAGGGCTATTGCTTGGCTTCAGGATGGCAATATGCAAAGAAATGTTGCTCTGAGACTTGGTGTCAGTCAGAGTGTCGTTGGCCGAGTGTGGCAACAGTACCAAGCAACAAATTCTGTTCGAAATCGTCCACGTTCGGGAAGACCCCGAAGCACTACAAATAGAGAGGACCGCTACATCACCAATATGGCTCTACGTCAACGCACAACCACTGCACGTCGATTACATGACAATCTGCGGACTGCGACTGGAACTCGAGTGTCTGATCAAACCATACGCAATCGTCTGAGAGCCAATAATCTACGCTGCCGTTGCCAGGCTGTTCGACCATCACTCCTACCAAATCACAGAACGGCCAGACGTCACTGGTGCACACTTCATCTGTGGTGGCAACGTGTTCAGTGGGGTCGACTGATGTTCACCGATGAGTCCAGGTTTAGTCTCCAGTTCAACGACGGTCGGGTTCGTGTCTATAGATGTCCTGGGGAGCACTTCGCTGACGTTAACGTTAGACAACGTCACCGGTTCAGTGGTGGCAGCGTCATGGTGTGGGGCGGCATCTCTATCCACCACAGGACCCCCCCTTTATGTGGTGGATGGCAATCTGAATGGAATCCGCTATCTGAATGAGATTATCCGGCCGTTGGTTCTCCCAGGCCTTCAGCAGATTGGCGGCGGGGCAGTTCTGCAGGATGACAATGTGGTAACAGACTTTCTCAGACAACAAGGTATCGCCAGGATGGATTGGCCAGCATATTCGCCTGACTTGGCCCCAATAGAGACGGCTTGGGACGAATTAGGCAGGAGAGTTCGGGATAACCATGCCCCTCCGGCCAACCTTCATGATCTGGGTCAACTTCTTATGGCAGAGTGGCAGGCCATTCCCCAAGAGTTCTTCAGACGTCTGATCAACAGCATGAGGCAATGATGTGTCGAGTGTATTCGCGCCAGGGGTGGATACACACACTATTAAACGAATGTTCTAATGTGTAAAATCCATGTTTGACAACCTTCAACTTTGACAGCATGTCATGTGACTTTCTTGTATACAGTGAAGTTTATTTGTGGGTTTTTGTAAATATGGAACAATAAATTAAATTTTTGGTGTAGTTTACATCATCAATCTAATACACTCTGAAACTTATTTGGTTATAAATTTTTGACCCTTAAATTCTTTTGAGTAGTATATTTGAAAATGTATTACCAGCCTCGGTGGTGTCGTGGTTAAGCCACTGGACATAAGAATGGTAGGTATACGGTTCGCAGCCCAGTACCGGCTCCCACCCAGAGTGAGTTTTAATGACTCAATGCGTAGATGTAAGACCACTACAACCTCTTCTCTCTGACTAACAACTAACCACTAACAACTAACCCACTGTCCTGAACTGACAGCCCATGTAGCTGAGGTGTGTGCCCAGGACAGCGTGTTTGAACCTTAATTGGATATAAGCACGGAAATAAGTTGAAATGAAAATGTATTTTCTGGTATGGTAACAGGGAAGCATGCAAAGAACATGTAATTCAAAGCCTGTGCTGGGAAATTATTAGTATGTTTAGCTTTTCTCCTTTATTTACACTAAAGGGACACCCTAGTTTTTAAACACTAAGGCATATTTTTTACTATTAGAGCCATTTTTATTTTTAAAAACCGACACAAGCATCTGAGAAGTAACTGTTATGGAGTCGAGTTTGTTTATTTTAAAGGACATTTCCCTGTTTTAACATCACAGACTGTTGTTTTACTCTGTTGTAATTTTATCCGAATGTGTTACAGGTTTGTGGATTAACCAAACTTAATGTCCTTTTTTATAGCTCGAAAAAAAAACATATATTTTTTATTATTGATAAAAGAATTGCACAGAATGATTCCTTTCTCCGAGTGTGGGCAGCGGAGAATGGACTGGTGTCAGACACAGATATTTTCTTTGCAGGGATTCAGCCGCATACTGAGACGACTGTTTGCATTACAGATGTACTTGTTTGTTCATTTCCTTTAATTAAAATGGTGGATATGTCTTCACAGCCTTCAGCGATGGTAGCGGTACTGAAAATTGGTATTGCTTATAGAACGCTACAGCTAACACAAAGGTTGTTTTTCAGTTTCAAAGTGATATGATGGAAACTGATATTTAACTAGTTAACACCCAAACATATTGTTTAATGTTTGAGAAGAAACTTAATCTGGCACATGTTATTATTCAGTAGCAATAAAGACATGTTTAAAGGTTATATCTCAAAGTTGCTTAATGGCATAATTCTTGCCAAAAGTATTCGTTAACTTTTGCTTTCAAGTATAAACAATATACCTGCAGCTTTATACTCCAGCCAGTGCACCACGACTGGTATATCGAAGGCCGTGGTATGTGCTATCCTGTCTGTGGGATGGTGCACATATAAGATATCTTGCTACTAATGGACCATATGTCAGAATCACCAAATGTTTGACAACCAATAGCCAACGATTAATAAATCAATGTGCTCCAGTGGTGTCATTAAACAAAACAAACTTTTAACTTTATACCCATGAAAATCTGCTTCAGTGGTCATCTGTGTTAAGCAGCTACCTCTGTTAAAAGACCAAATTTTTAATCTCCAAATCATCTAATATAGTTTAACCTGACCTGTATTAAGCAGCCACCTGTCTTAAAGGACCAGTTTAATAATCCCTTTGGTGGCTGCTTAACACAGGTTGGACTGTATTGTGAAATGTAGTGAAATAGTTCTGATACTGTTGTGAAATGCATCATATTAATGCAGTGAAATAATTATGATACTATTGTGAAATGCATCATTTTACTGCAGTAAAATAATTCTGATACTGTTGTGAAATGCATCATTTTACTGCAGTGAAATAATTCTGATACTGTTGTGAAATGCATCATTTTACTGCAGTGAAATAATTCTGGTACTTAAAATGATCAGGCAAGGTTGTGATTGTTTCCACGAATTGCTGTCCATTTTCTTCGTCTACAGGAGGGGTGGGACTTAGCCCAGTGGTAAAGTGTTTGCTTGATGTGCTGTCGGTCTAGGATCAATCCCCATCGGTGGACCCATTGGGCTATTTCTCATTCCAGCCAGTGCTCCACAACTGGTGTAACAAAGGCCATGGTATGTACTATCCTGTCTGTGGGATGGTGCATATAAAAGATCCCTTGCTGCTAATCGAAAAGAGTAGCCCACAAGGTGGCGACAACGGGTTTCCTCTCTCAGTATCTGTGTGGTCCTTAACCATATGTCTGATGCCATATAACTGTAAATAAAACATTTCTTTCCTTCCTTTTGTCTATGAGAGGACTGCCACTCCACAACACCACATCATGTGTTGTCTGTAAGAAGACTACCACCTTCCATTCACAAACATTAAACCTCTTCTAAACAGGATACCCAAGGAACAAAGTCAAAATTCTGGTCTTAAGTTGTATTTGGTTTAGAGTGGTTTACTGATATTTGAAACAGCACATTTAAAATTGTCCAGTTTCAGACAATTGTGGTTTACTGAGGCTTTCACTGTGTAATTTATAAATGAACAGATTATTTTACATTTAAAACTGTCAGATGATGGACAATAAAAACATAATTACATATATAAGTAAATAGATAAAGTTTGCGGCACATTGATTTACTAATCATCGGCTATTGGATGTCAAACTTTGGGTTATTCTCACATATAGTCTTAGAGAGAAAATCTGCTACCTTTTTTCATTAGTCCATGTAGCAAGGGATCTTTTACATGCACCATACCACAGACAGGATAGCACATACCAAGATCTTTGATATACCAGTTGAGGTGCACTGGCTGGAACAAGAAATAGCCCAATGGGCCCACCGATGGGGATCAATTCAAGACCGACTGTGCATCAAGCAAATGCTTTACCACTGGACTACATCCCACCCCATATAAGTAAATAGAGGATTTTACTTGTAAAACTGTCAGTTGGTGGAATTCATATCTTAAACATGGCCTGTACTGCAGTTAACAATAGTAATAGTCTCACTAAACTGTCAGTTGGTGGAATTCATATCTTAAACATGGCCTGTACTGCAGTTAACAATAGTAATAGTCTCACTAAACTGTCAGTTGGTGGAATTCATATCTTAAACATGGCCTGTACTGCAAGTTGTCTTCTAGTTTCTTATCAATACAGGCAATGAGGTTAAAACCACCATTATTAATTAACAATAGTAATAGTCTCACTACACCACAAGCAACTCACTGATTTATGTCTTAATTGTCTACACAGCCACAAAGATCACTGAATGTCCTGTTCAACAATTTATGGAATTGCTCAGTATAGTTATATGGTCTCCAATAAACGGTTACATAAATGTCATATTTTTCCTACACTATCTTTATTGCCTGGGTAATAACAATACTTTGAAAACTGTTATTGCACACATCTGACATCACAAGTTGCTATACCAGCTGCAAGCTTGAGACCATCGCAGTTTATGAAATAGACATCATCCCACTTCACTGTAATTGACATGGCTTAATTTTATTAACACCGATTGTGAAGCAATTACAATCATATTTAACATTTGTTCAGAATCATAGTTTGTGGATAATAAATAAATTATAACATTCACAGGAATGCCATACAAAATTTATGAAATTCATTTGGGAATTGTTTTACACCACTCGCTTTCGCTTGAGGAATAAAATAATTTCAAAACTTGTTTCATAAATTCCGTATAGCACTCCCACTCATGCCATAATCTATCTATCTACTCCCCGTCTGGTGAATGTTTGGGTATGTCGTACACATTTGGTACACACCTGGTGGTGCATATTACATGTAGTTGCTAAATAACATCATTAGGTAAGTGACATCATCTTCTCTGGTCTAGGCTGTGTGCATTCGCATTTCTCGTTGAGCTATATTAGAAGTAGTTGTCGGATTTTATATTATTTATGGTGGGTAATAAATAAAATTCCACACTCATTTTCACTAGATAATATTTTTATGAAGCTTGTGAACTTCCCATGGTATCTGATTTAGCTTTCGTTCAGTCAGATACTAATGTGGTAAGTTCACTTGTGTCATAAAAATGATATCTAGTAAAAATGAGTGTAGTATTCTATATATACTCTTCAAAACATGAAACTTGACATTGATTTTCAAAGTTTAATAAAACATCTAGTAGACATGATACAAGCAACCAAAGATGAAGATGTCATGGGAAGGGGATTACTCTGTACATGTCCGAAACAGTATCTCTGGGAATCCACCTGAAACATGTACATAGGAATATGCGTCACATAGGTGTGGGCAAAATGTCAGTATCGATTATGACCACCATGAACCCTGATGACAGCTCAACAACAGTGATGCATGGAAGCAATTAAACATGGTACAACACATTGTGGGATGTTCTGCCACTCAGGCTGCAGTGCCGTAAAAAGTTGCGGAAGTGTCTGAGGTGGTGGATTCCTCTGGTGCACATGCTGATCCAGTGCATCCCATAGAAGTTCTATTGGGTTTAAATCCAGCGAACGAGCAGGCCAAGGTAATGTCTGGATATTGTGGTGCTGCAGAAACTCCTTACAAGTGCAACATGTGGTCTGGCATTGTCATGCTGAAATATTCCACTGTTGACGTTCATGTGCGGAATGGCGTGATGCTGCAGGATCTCGATAACTGATGCTCGATAACTGATGCCCATCAGTGTACCTGCCACATGCACAAGAGCCGTCCTACCACCATGATGGATTCCTGCCCACACCATGACATTGCCACCACCAAAACGGTCGACTTGTTGCATGCAGTTTGGAGCATAACATTCCCCTTGATGTCTATAGGCACGTGTGTGTCCATCAGCACGTGACAGGAGAAAACAAGACTCATCTGAGAACAAAACAGTCCTTCACCTGGTATGTGTCCATCTCACCCTCTGCTGGCACCACTGCAGATGCTCCGCTAAGTGATGTGGGGTCAAAACATTACATCATACTGATCTTCTAGGCAAAATTCCTGCCTCCCTCAACCGATTATGAACTGTCTGATCAGTACCTGGATGTATTGATATTGAGCAGTGGTGGTTACTCTGTCAGGACCTGACCTTTGCCTGTCATTAACACTTTGAATGGTGTTGTACCATGTCCATAAGATGGTCTGTCTGGAGATGCCAAAGTGCCTTGCCATAGCTTGTTGAGTTGCCCCTGCTTGCAATCTCCCAATGGCATTATTGCATTGAGCTGACATCAATCTTGGCATTATTGGATTACCTACAGTTTTGTTATGCGGTCTGTTTGAATTACTACTGATGTGGACTTTTATGCCCCACCAACAGAGCGTTCGGCATGCAAAGTTACAGAACTTCATGATGCGCGTGCTTCTCTGAAGGTTGCGCTTTTGTGTTTCAGTACAAATGTTGACTATAGCTACATTTATGTGAATCAAACGATTTCTAGTGTTTTTGCATCACCATTTGCTCATTTACTTGATTGTCTTTACGATGTCTTTGATTCTGTAAAAAGAATCTGATAGCATTATTTTTACCAATGTCAAGTTTCTTTTTTTGCAGAGTTTTCACATGTTCCCAGAGATTAACATTTTTTGGATTTATCTGGATTTCTGGGTTTTAATCATCTGTACAGTGTTTTCATGTTTTTTGCCATTTGTCCAAAATTGTCCATATTCTCAGTCCTAAACTGTGGTCCATCTGATGTTTTGCACACATTCTGGATAGGGGGCCATCATTTGAGACCATTGTTTTACCCTAACCATAGGGACAATCTTGGTACCTGACCACCAATATTAAAATTTGTAGGGGGTTCTGTAACCCACTTTCATCTGTGTGTTCCATTATCATACAGGAGGTGGGTTCTGTAACCCACTTTCATCTGTGTGTTCCATTATCATACAGGAGGCAGAACATAACCCTGTGGTAAAGCATTTGTTAGATACATGATCGGTCTAGGATCCATCCCCATTGATAGACCCATTGGACTATTTCTCATTCCAGCCACTGCTCCACAACTGGTGTAACAAAGGCTGTGGTATGTACTGTTCTGTCTGTGGGATGGTGCATATAAATGATCCCTTGTTGCTAATCAAAAAGAGTAGCCATGAAATGGCGACAGCAGGTTTCCTCTCTCAATATCTGTGTGGTCCATAACCATATGTCTGAGGCCATATAACCGTAAATAAAATGTGTTAAGTGTGTCGTTAAATAAAATATTTCCTTCCCTCCTTCCTTCCATTATCATACAAATACAGGTGGGTTTTTGGTGGTTTTTTACCCCTTATTTCCATGGCATATCATACAACTTAGAGAACACTGTCTGTCCAGTGGTAAAGCGATCAGTCTAAGATCGACCCCATTCAGTGGGCCCATTGGGTTATTTCTCATTCCACAACTGCAATATCAAAGGCCATGGTATGTGCTATCCTGTCATTGAGATGGTGCATATAAAAGACCTCTTGCTACTAATGGAAACATGCAGCAGGTTTCCTCTCTAAGAGTGTCAGAATTACCAAATGTTAGACATCCAATAGCCAAAGGGGTGGGACATGCATAGCCCAGTGGTAAAGCACTCGCTTGATACATGGTCAGTTTGGGATCAATCCCCCCCCCCCCCCCCCCGTCAGTTGGTCCAGTGGGCTATTTCTCATTCCAGCCAGAGCACCATGACTGGTATATCATAGGCCATGATATGTGCTACCCTGTCTATGGGATGGTGTACATAAAAGATCTCTTGCTACTAATGGAAAAATGTAGTGGGTTTCATCTCTAAGAGTGTCAGAATTACCAAATGTAATAGCCGATGATTAATTAATCAATGTGCTCTAGTGGTGTCATTAAACAAAACAAACAAACAACAGTTAGATGATGTTGGTTCTTGTGCTTGTATGTATTCACTGTTAAGATGAATATTATAGATTTGTACTCCACTGAGCAGAGATGTGGTTTTGGAGAGATGATTAGTGTTGATGTCTCTCTCTCTCTCTCTCTCTCTCTCTCTCTCTCTCTCTCTCTCTCTCTCTCTCTCTCTCTCTCTCTCTCTCTCTCTCTCTCTCTCTCTCTCTCTCTCTATATATATATATATATATATATATATATATACTGGAACTGCTGTTTGTTGGTTCTTGTGTTTGTATGTATTCACTGTTAAGTTGAATATTATAGATTTGTACTCCACTGAGCAGAGATGTGGTTTTGGAGAGATGATTAGTGTTGATGTCTCTCTCTCTCTATATATATATATATACTGGAACTGCTGTCGCTGCTGTTTGTTGGTTCTTGTGTTTGTATGTATTCACTGTTAAGTTGAATATTATAGATTTGTACTCCACTGATGAGAGATGCGGTTTTGGAGAGATCCATAGTGTGAATGTCTCTATATATACAGGAACTGCTGCCACTGTTGTTTGGCTAGTTAATGCCTCAGTACATACTATGATTTACTTTCCATTGATCTCACCTCCTGTCGCTATATTTGTGTTTTCCTGTGACCAACACTGTATGCATCTAATATCATTTAGGCTTTCTTTGTCAGCCTCCTGACATTTCTGTCTAAATGGCAAAGCTTAGGTGATTGTGCACCGAACTCCTGCTTAGAGGTAGTAAAACATAATAGAGTTCTGTGGTCATTGCATAAGTGTGTGCACGAAGGGCTCAGTCTCAGTTTATTGGCATCCATCTTGCATAGTGCTTTGTTTTGTTTAATGACACCACTAGAGCACATTGACCTATTAATCATAGGCTATTGAATGTCAAACGGTCATTTTGACACAGTCATAGAGAGGAAACCTGCTACATTTTTCATTAAAAGCAACGGATCGATCTTTTACATGCACCATCCCACAGACAGGATAGCATGCACACAGCCTTTAATATACCAGTCCTAGTGCACTGGTTGGAACGAGAAATAGCCCAATGTATCCACTGATGGGGATTGATCCTAGACTGACCGTGCATTAATAGGCGAGCACTTTATGACTTGGCTACATGCCACCATTTTATTCACATTTTTAAAATAAAGTTTATCTCAGTCTGCTAATTCCTGAGGTAGTTCTTGTAATATTCTACAATACCAGGTCACTGTGCATGTACTAATAGCTTCTGGCAACACGACATTTTGTGAATAATTTAAAAGTGCCTTCAGGGAAGAAAACCTTTATTTACTGTAATTTGAGAGATATAATAATTATATTTTAATTGTTTTATAAAAAATACATTGCTAAAATAATATAAATTTCATAAAGAATTAAATTACAGTCCAGTTCTTTATTTAATCACCTAATAAAATATACATGTATCAGAAAAAAAAAGGTGGAAATTTAAAAATAAAATTAACTTCCAAATATTACCAAATTAAATTGATATTCAAGGTATTTAAAATCCGATTTCAAGTCCCATTTCTTCAAGTCAATGTGTAAAGAAAGAGAAAGATAAGCTTTTGATGCAATATGCTGTCTCTCCCTCCCCTTCTCTCTTTCTATCTCTCACCATCTCTTTCTCTATCTAACTGTCTTAGTCTGTCTATCTCTGTTCTCTCTCTCATTGTACCGGCCTCGGTGGCATCATGGCAGGCCATCGGTCTACAGGCTGGTAGGTACTGGGTTCGGATTCCAGTTGAGGCATGGGATTTTTAATCCAGATACCGACTCCAAACCCTGAGTGAGTGCTCCGCAAGGCTCAATGGGTATGCGTAAACCACTTGCACCGACCAGTGATCCATAACTGGTTCAACAAAGGCCATGGTTTGTGCTATCCTGCCTGTGGGAAGCGCAAATAAAAGATCCCTTGCTGCTAATCGGAAGAGTAGCCCATGTAGTGGCAACAGCGGGTTTCCTCTTAGAATCTGTGTGGTCCTTAACCATATGTCTGAGGCCATATAACCGTAAATAAAATGTGTTGAGTGCGCCGTTAAATAAAACATTTCTTTCTTTCTCTCTCATTGTCTATCTTTCTCTCACTATATATATCTAGGTGTCTTGGTCCATCTTTGTTCTCTCTCCCTTCCTTCCTCTCTCCCTTTCTTTTTCCCCCTCTCTCTCTCTCTTTCTCTCTCCTTTCTCTCTCCCTTTCTCTCTCTCTGTTATCTCTCTCTGTCCCTGTCTTGTCTCTCTATCCCTGTCTCTCTCTGTCCCTGTCTCTCTCTGAATGTTTGTCTCTGTTTGTATGTCTGTCTCTCTGTTTCTGTGTGTCTCTCTCTCTCTCTCTGTCTCTCTCTCTCTCTCTCTCTCTCTCTCTCTCTCTCTCTCTCTCTCTCTCTCTCTCTCTCTCTCTCTCTCTCTCTCTCTCTCTCTCTCTCTCTCTCTCTCTCGCCAGAACAGAATTAGAATTATGGTATAAGAGTCTGCATGTCAATTAACCTAACCACTGTTACTTTGATTTAGCGTCACATTACACAACTGACATCTGTAACGTTGACAGTGTCTTCTTCAATATTGATTTCTACATCATCTTTACATGTCTCGTTCACCATCTGGGCAGAGCCTGGTCACATCACCAACACGGAGAACCTCCAAACCGGGCCTACAAACTGGGCGGATCAATATTATTGTCACTGAGTACCGCAGGTCTGCTAAGATCTGGGCTTCCCCATGCCGAGTGCTGCATGCGGCACATGTTGTTGATGAATATTGACATTGTACGTGTTGGAATTAGTCACCAACTATTGGTCTTTACACCACCCAGTCACAGACGCTTGATTCCAGCAGTTTGAACCATTAAATACTGTCTTAGTTTAATGCGTGTGAGAAGGACTGGTACTAAGTCACGTGCTTGTGCTATTGAAATTTGTGCTTTAATCGCTTGGTGAGTATCCTTCTAGATCGATGCTTTTTGTGGATTTAGAATATTCTTTCAGACATGAACAATGGTAAATATTTTCTAATCGGTGCATACATTGTATTTCAATTTGGCATATAATCAATATTTTTAATTGAAAATATTGCTTTGTATGAATACCCATAACAGAGCGTGTGTTTGACGTTTGAATATTTTCTGCTAATTGCGTGTAAAGTGCTGCCAAGGTCTTGATGGAAATTTAAATGCTATTGTTCACTGTCAGTTGGGCTCAGACACCTCCGATAGATTGATGGTGTGACAGGAATGTTCATCTGTAATTTCAATCAGGCCAGGTCTCTTGCGGTGCCACACAGTTCCTGGTATTCCTCGGGGTAGCGGCAGTGTTCCTGCAGGAAGTGTCGTTCTGTCAGGTCATAAACTTTGCCAGCATTTTGTTCTGCCATTTCGTGATGCAGTCCCACCGCAGGAAGCTTCACTAACCTGTCACGTCAGACAAGTCACATGACCAATCACAGAGGAAGTACCGAGCATCAGCTGGGTTCCTCCAGAGAGCAGGGAGGGACGCACTCAACACCACCCCATTGATTAGGTACGTGACTTTCACTGTGTGTAATATCTCAACACCACCCCATTGATTAGGTAAGTGACTTTCACTGTGTGTAATATCTCAACACCACCCCATTGATTAAGTAAGTGACTTTCACTGTGTGTAATAATTGAACATCATCCCATTGATTAGGTAAGTGACTTTCATTGTGTGTAATATGCCAACTCCACCCCATTGATTAGGTAAGTGATTTCATTTCCACTGTGTGTAATATGTCAACATTACCCCATTGATTAGGTAAATGACTTTTACTGTGTGTAATATGTCAACATCACACAATTGATTAGGTAAGTGACTTTCATTGTGTGCAATATGTCAACATTACCCCATTGATTAGGTAAGTGACTTTCATTGTGTGAAATATGTCAACACCACCTCATTGATTAGGTAAGTGACTTTCACTGTGTGTAATATCTCAACACCACCCCATTGATTAGGTAAGTGACTTTCACTGTGTGTAATATCTCAACACCACCCTATTGATTAGGTAAGTGACTTTCACTGTGTGTAATATCTCAACACCACCCCATTGATTAGGTAAGTGACTTTCACTGTGTGTAATATCTCAACACCACCCCATTGATTAGGTAAGTGATGTTAAACATCATAAATGTCGACAACACCTCATTGCATGATTAGGAAAGTGATGTTATATGTAATAGCTTAACACCACAACATTGATTAGTTTAGTGGTGTTATATGTAATATTCTGACATCACTCCTTTGATTAATTAAGTGATGTTATATATAATATCTAAATATCACTCCTTTGATTAATTAAGTGATGTAATATGTAATATCTCAACATCACTCCATTGATGTTAAATGTCATATCTTAACATCATCCCATTGATTAGGTAAGTGTTGTATGTCATCTTAACATCACCCCATTGATTAGGTAAGTGATGTTGTATGTCACAGTGACTTTCATTGTGTGTAATATCTTAACACCACCTCACTGATAAGGCAAGTGATGTTATATGTAATATCTTGACATCACCCAACATCACTTGTTATATGAAATATGTCAACACCACTCCATTGCTTGATTAGGTAAGTGATGTTATATTTTCATATTTATTGGGAGGGGACTGTCCCCGGCTGTCACCCACTAGGTATATACTCTGACAGATGTATACATATACATTTTACCACTTCAAGCACATATTGCACATTTCTGTATGAATTATGTCAAATATGTTTGACCCACTGTTATGTCAAGTCATTTGGTTTAATCTCTCCAATACTGAGATAACAACATTTAACTGTATAAAAACCTTAAAATATTTACAACTGTACATGTAATATTAATGCACTCTTACTGGTGCTATAAATTCATGAAACATCAGTCATGACTGGAGCAGCAGCAAAACATCAATGTTTGATTTATGCACGTCAGAATGCGCATACTGCAATGGTAATATGTGTCTTTAGAACTCAGTTATTATTGCATTGATTTGCGTGGACTCGTTTCATCATCTTCCACCATACCACAGAGTAATGTTATTCAGATTAAGTACTGAGGGTATTTTCTTTTCTCTCATAATATTTTTTGCAGGAAACCCAATAACGGGCATTAGCCTATATGACTGCTGGAATATGGCCTAATAAATAAAACATGGGGCTTATGACTCTCTCTGTGAAAACACAAAGTGTAGTTTTTGCAAATCAGTTTATTAATAAATGCGACAAACTCGAGTCGTATAAAAAACAGACACTCTTCTTTGAGGTAGAAATATTTTTTATGCTTCACTGCTTTCTAGTTAAATAGAAAAGTGATAATTGAATTTTACATTTTCAAATGACTGAGTAGTTGAGTGTTTTAAATGAAATTAGAAGAATTTCAAAGTCTGTATTTTTTGTATTATTATTTACAAAAAATTGCTAGTTTTTTTTTAATCTAATTATTTCACTCACTTTTAGCTGCTAGTATTTAGGAAAAATAATTAGCCAGATGTGTTAAGTGACAGGCAAATTTAAAATGAAAAGGTGATCAGGAAAAAAAAAATATCTGTTCAAAATAGTTGAATACAATGTTCTCCAAAAGTAAGAGCAGCTAGTGAGCAGAAAAGTGTTTGTGTATTTCATACATAGAAGTTATTACCAGAGTTGTTTGCAAGCATAATAAAAAACATTACGTTTTATTCCTAATATATGATATTGACGATACCGAAACACACAAGGGTAAAATAATATCTTTATATGTGTATGCAACTTTAATTCCAGTCCACCATTACAATATTCAAATGATGTAAGAATATGTGATGTGATGTCTTTTTATTTTAATGGAAATTACGTCAAACTAGAATGATGTCATTTTGGTTATTTTTACACAAAAATAAACTAGTGCTTAACGTTTTTTGTTTTACTGAATGCTGGACAGCTTTCAGTATAAAGTTGCTATTGAAATGTTTTTGTTTGATGACTATGAATGCATACATCAATTATGGAGTGTTACCCTAGTACATTTTCTTAAATGTCAATGAACATAGTGCCTTGACCTCAAGTAATTTACATCTACTTTGCAATATTATAAAATTCTGAAAGTATGTGATCTGAAAAATATCACATACTTTGATTACACTGAATATATGACAATATAATGTATATAATTTCACTGGGTATTTTACCATTCAGATAAAGATAGCAGACAGCATGGACAAAATAATACAGTGAAACCCATCACAATCGGACACTCTGTAAACTAAAACCCCTTCAAAACCAGATAACTTGAATGGTGTCTTTTAAATATCAATGCAGAACTTAACATACCTCTTAACTGAATACCCCCAAAACCAGGTTTATTTTTATTTGGTCCTGTGGGTGTCTTGTTTAGATGGACTTCACTGTATGTATCTTTCTGTCCATGTATCCATTCATCCATCCACCCATCCACCCATGCATCCATACATCCATACATCCATGCATCCATACATCCATGCATCCATACATCCATGCATCCATGCATCCATACATCCATGCATCCATGCATCCATACATCCATGCATCCATACATCCATACATCCATGCATCCATGCATCCATACATCCATTCATCCATGCATCCATACATCCATGCATCCATACATCCATGCATCCATGCATCCATACATCCATGCATCCATGCATCCATGCATCCATGCATCCATACATCCATACATCCATGCATCCATACATCCATGCATCCACCCATGGCTCAGTGCATCATGCATCCATTCATCTATCCATGCCTTACTGCATCCATGCCTCAATTCATACATCCATCCATGCATGCCTCAATGCATCCATCCATCCATACATGCCTCAATGCATCCATCCATCCATCCATCCATCCATCCATCCATCCATCCATCCATCCATGCAATGCCTCAATGCATCCATTCATCCATGCATGCCTCAATGCATCCATCCATCCATGCATGCCTCAATGCATGCATCCATCCATCCATCCATCCATGCAATGCCTCAATTCATACATCCATGCATGTATCCATCCATGCATGCCTCAATGCATCCATCCATCCATGCATGCCTCAGTGCATCCATCCATCCATGCAATGCCTCAATGCATCCATCCAGGCATCCATGCATGCATCCATGCATGCATCCATGCATGCATCCATCCATCCATCCATCCATCCATCCATCCATCCATCCATCCATCCATCCATCCATACATACATACATACATACATCCATCCATCCATACATACATCCATGCATCCATCCATATATACATCCAGGCATCCATCCATGCATGCCTCAATGCATCCATCCATGCATCCATCCATCCATGCATGCCTCAATGCATCCATGCATCCATCCATCAATGCATCCATGCATCCATCCATCAATACATCCATGCATCCATCCATACATACATCCATACATACATCCATGCATCCATACATCCATATATCCATGCATTCATCCATCCATCCATCCATCCATCCATCCATCCATCCATCCATCCATCCATCCATACATACATCCATGCATCCATCCATATATACATCCAGGCATCCATCCATGCATGCCTCAATGCATCCATCCATCCATGCATGCCTCAATGCATCCATCCATGCATCCATCCATCCATGTATGCCTCAATGCATCCATGCATGCATCCATCCATCAATACATCCATGCATCCATCCATACATACATCCATTCATCCATACATCCATATATCCATGCATTCATCCATCCATCCATCCATGCATCTATCCATATATCCATCCATCCATCCATCGATGCGTCCATCCATCCATATATCCATCCATGCATCCATACATATATCCATGCATCCATCCATCCATCCATACATCCATGCATCCATCCATCCATGCATTCATGCATCCATCCATCCATCCATACATCCATGCATCTATCCATCCATGCGTCCATCCATGTTTCCATCCATACATGCATCCATCCATCAATAGGTATTCATGTCCCTCTATCTGTGTACCACCCTGCATGTTTTGTACATATACACACATAGGGCACACTATTTCATGTGAACCATTGTTTTCTTCAAATGTTGGTTACCCGACTTTAAGTTCACGGTGAACGTGTTACTTTCTTAAATTATAAGTTGTAAACTTTTAAAACCATCAGAACTTTATTCATGCAATTCAAAAATCAATGTATTCTGAAAATTCTTTAAACTAATGTGCAACACAGAATTCATATTGAAAATACTACATATATCTCATTTGAGAATCTGTTTAAAATGCATTTGGAACATCAGTAGAGAACAGGGCCCTGTTCCATGAAATAATCATAGTGCTAAGATATGGAGAATATTTTACTAGTCTACCGGACAAATACATCTAGAAATCTACTTGTCTGTCAATATTTTCACTTGTCCACATAAATGGTTTATTTTATTCAAGTATCAGGATGATGTTTGTGATGGCTAAAAATGAAACTGCACTGAAATTTTTTACTTGTCCACTGGACAACCACCGAGGCACATTTTGCTTGTCTGAATAGATTTTCACTTGTCGGGACAAACGGACAAGTGCTTATTTCAAACACTGCTTAAGTATATAACTACTATATGCACTTAAAGTGATCTTAATGTTAAAATTGCTTCATGGAACGTGGCCCAGGACCATAGCAGTATTGTTTTACTATTAGTTAACTCATAGGTTACTCAAATATAATCAATCGAACCAAACAATCTGTCACAAAGATATCATTACAAACTTCTTGCCGTTATACGACTTACTCAATTCTGATTGGTCGACGTCACTTAAAAACTGAAAGTTGTCATCGATAAACCTCAGAAGATGAAGGAAGGAAAGAAATGTTTTATTTAATGATGCACTCAACACATTTTATTTACGGTTAAGGACCACACAAATATTGAGAGAGGAAACCCGCTATCGCCACTTCATGGGTTACTCTTTTCAGTTAGCAGTAAGGGATCTTTTATATGCACCATCCACCTGACAGGATAGCACATACCACAGCCTTTGATATACTAGTCGTGGTGCACTGGATGGAGCAAAAAATAGCCCAATGGGCCCACTGATGGGGATCGATCCCAAACTGACCATGCATCAAGCGAGCGCTTTACCAGTGGGCTACATCCCGCCCCTCAGAAGATGACATCATTACGCTAGCTGGGACGTCGTTACTCTAGCTGGGACGTCGTTACGCTAGCTGGGACGTCGTTACTCTAGCTGGGACGTCATTACGCTAGCTGGGACGTCGTTACTCTAGCTGGACGTCGTTACTCTAGCTGGGACGTCGTTACGCTAGCTGGGACGTCGTTACGCTAGCTGGGACGTCGTGACGCTAGCTGGGACGGCGTGACGCTAGCTGGGACGTCGTTACGCTAGCTGGGACGTCGTTACGCTAGCTGGGACGTCGTGACGCTAGCTGGGATGGCGTGACACTAGCTGGGACGTCGTTACTCTAGCTGGGACGGCGTGATGCTAGCTGGGACGGCGTGACGCTAGCTGGGACGTCGTTACGCTAGCTGGGACGGCGTGATGCTAGCTGGGACGGCGTGACGCTAGCTGGGACGTCGTTACGCTAGCTGGGACGTCGTTACTCTAGCTGGGATGTCGTTACGCTAGCTGGGACGCTGCTACGCTAGCTGGGACGTCGCTATGCTAGCTGGGACGTCGCTACTCTAGCTGGGACGTCGTTACGCTAGCTGGGACGCTGCTACGCTAGCTGGGACGTCGCTACGCTAGCTGGGACGTCGCTACTCTAGCTGGGACGTCGTTACTCTAGCTGGGACGTCGTTACGCTAGCTGGGACGTCGTTACTCTAGCTGGGACATCGTTACGCTAGCTGGGACGGCGTTACTCTAGCTGGGACGACATTACTAGCTGGGACATCATTACGTTAGCTGGGATGTCGCTGGGACGTCATTACGCTAGCTGGGACGTCGCTGGGACATCATTACACTAGCTGGGACGGCATTACGCTAGCTTGGACGGCATTACGCTAGCTGGGACGTCATTACTAGCTGGGACGTCATTATGCTAGCTGGGACGGCGTTACGCTAGCTGGGACGTCGTTACGCTAGCTGGGACGTCATTACGCTAGCTGGGACGTCATTACGCTAGCTGGGACAACATTACGCTAGCTGGGATGACATTACGCTAGCTGGGACTAGCTGGGACGTCATTACGCTAGCTGGGACGTCGTTACGCTAGCTGGGACGTCATTACGCTAGCTGGGACGACATTACGCTAGCTGGGACTAGACGTCATTACGCTAGCTGGGACGTCGTTACGCTGGGACGTCATTACGCTAGCTGGGACGACATTACGCTAGCTGGGACGACATTACGCTAGCTGGGACTAGCTGGGACGTCATGACGCTAGCTGGGACGTCATTACGCTAGCTGGGACGACATTACGCTAGCTGGGACTAGCTGGGACGTCATTACGCTAGCTGGGACGTCATTACACTAGCTGGGACTAGCTGGGACGTCGTTACGCTAGCTGGGACGTCATTACGCTAGCTGGGACGTCATTACGCTAGCTGGGACAACATTACGCTAGCTGGGATGACATTACGCTAGCTGGGACTAGCTGGGACGTCATGACGCTAGCTGGGACGTCGTTACGCTAGCTGGGACTAGCTGGGACGTCATGACGCTAGCTGGGACGTCATTACGCTAGCTGGGACGTCATTACGCTAGCTGGGACAACATTACGCTAGCTGGGATGACATTACGCTAGCTGGGACTAGCTGGGACGTCATTACGCTAGCTGGGACGTCGTTACGCTAGCTGGGACGTCATTACGCTAGCTGGGACGACATTACGCTAGCTGGGACGACATTACGCTAGCTGGGACTAGCTGGGACGTCATGACGCTAGCTGCTAGCTGGGGGACGTCATTACGCTAGCTGGGACGTCGTTACGCTAGCTGGGACTACGCTAGCTGGGACGACATTACGCTAGCTGGGACGACATTACGCTAGCTGGGACTAGCTGGGACGTCATGACGCTAGCTGGGACGTCATTACGCTAGCTGGGACGACATTACGCTAGCTGGGACTAGCTGGGACGTCATTACGCTAGCTGGGACGTCATTACACTAGCTGGGACTAGCTGGGACGTCGTTACGCTAGCTGGGACGTCATTACGCTAGCTGGGACTAGCTGGGACGTCATTACGCTAGCTGGGACATCATTACGCTAGCTGGGACGTCATTACGCTAGCTTGGACGTCATTACGCTAGCTGGGACATCATTACGTAAAACAGATCATGGAAAGGATGTTAGAAACGGATTTTTGTGTATTTTTAACTAAATAGAATTCCTGTTTGTATGCAACAGTCACAAATATAGTGTAAACTTGTGTTGTGTAGCAACTCGATTTTATATAATTTGTGACTGTTATACATTGATAAATTCACAAAAAATTACAACACAATAGAATTCCTGTTTGTATGTAACAGTCACAAATATAGTGTAAAATTGTGTTGTGTAGCAACACGATTTTATATAATTTGTGACTGTTATACATTGATAAATTCACAAAAAATGACAACACAATAGAATTCCTGTTTGTATGTAACAGTCACAAATATAGTGTAAAATTGTGTTGTGTAGCAACACGATTTTATATAATTTGTGACTGTTATACATTGATAAATTATAATTATAATTATAAACATTATTTCAATTTTTTTTTGAATTTATGGATGTAACACAGTCACAAATTTAGAATAAAATTGTGTTGTGTAGTAACCCGATTTTATACAATTTATATCATTGATAAATTCACAAAAAACAACAAACAATTTTATAAAAATCATGTGAACTGACGTCTGTTTAACTAAGATTTTGGAATTTTGTGGCCTGCAAATACGTACTAATATATAACACTGACAGGCATGATCTTTGGAGCATGCTATTGTAACTTATTATCTAGTATCATAATATATTTGTCAATATATATCCCATGATGTACGTGAACTAATGTTATTAATACACATACTTTAGATCCATGTAGATCAAAGAACGAATCAATAAACTGATTTCCTGTACACACATATAGTCCAGTGGGTCAATGTTGAATAATACATTCTCCGTGACTGTCTGAGTTTATTAGCTTATAGTTTGTATACACATCATTATACTGACGTCCAAAAGAAACTTTACGTACATAAAATTTTAATAATTTGATACATATTGTTGCTAATTGAAAAGAAGCAATTTAGAAACCACGTTACAAATATTTTGCATATTGTGTCATTTAGATGTTGAAGTTCATGATATTTTCGTATCCCACAATACCATGTTGTTGGTTTTCTATGATACAATTTTAAGCCTTGTGAACTTTCTTGTGGGCATCAGTAATTTATACTGATAGCATGCTCGATCTGAATCATCAAACACATATATTATGTCTGATTGTTTTGCAAACACAATTCAACTTTTGTTTCATTTGTTACTGATATAAATCTATAATGTAATACACAGGGAATAAATTCCACAAATACAACAGAAATGGACACTGCCATCTTTGTCACTTCACATAGAAATGGCTACATGCATGGTGGCCATATATTTAGTCTGAGGCTAATGACAACTGGCTATCTACATGGCAATTTTTTTCTTCTTCTTTTGTTTTGGTGGAGGAGGAGGTCACCACACCCCATCTAAAATTTTAGTCTTAATCACAGAGGCAAATGCAGGGTTTTATTTGGTACCTGATACAGCTAAAAAGGGGGCACTTGCTGGGATGTCATTTTTAGTTTTTGTGACAGAAATGATATTTGGGGTGTGAGTGAGGGAGAAGTTATTGTGGGTTTTGGATACTTGTTTTGTTTGTTGTGCTTTTATTTTTTCAAAATTTTACATGTTAACAAGGATATTTAAAATATTTTATTCGATGACAAAATAAACTTCAACTTTAACCCAGGAAAGTTTCAACAAATAAAAATTAAAATAATGGATACTGGTTCTGTTATTTTGAATCATTGTATTGTTCTTTTCAGTAAATTGATCATAAATTTGTAGTCTGTGGGAGAACACCTCTCAGCATGGACCCACCAGTGTTAACAATTGAGACATGTCATAATTATATGGCTGTATTTGAGCCTGTTAAATGAATATATCATGTAATAAGTATTGCACTGTATTTTGTATAGGCCTCTGAACATTGAATATTTGTGTAAACCTTTATAATAAGTATTGCACTGTATTTTGTATAGGACTCTGAACATTGAATATTTGTGTAAACCTTTATAATAAGTATTGCACTGTATTTTGTATAGGCCTTGGAACATTGAATATTTGTGTAAACCTTTATAATAAGTATTGCACTGTATTTTGTATAGGCCTTGGAACATTGAATATTTGTGTAAACCTTTATAATAAGTATTGCACTGTATTTTGTATAGGACTCTGAACATTGAATATTTGTGTAAACCTTTATGGGTTATGCAAAAACTAATTTAAGTAACTCATTTCTATTTTGTGTAACCATTCATGACCATGCATGCAAATGATGAGCTATATTTAATGGGTGAATGAAAAATCAGTATGAGTGATGTACAAGTAAAATAATCATTCTCACAATTTGCCGAGACCAGAATTGTCTAACCTCTAACCTCTCGGTATATAGTAAGTCCAAACCAAACTACACCATATTGTCTAACCTCTAACCTCTTGGTGTATATATAGTAAGTCCATTAACTGGACTGGATGTTGTGACAAGTTGTAATATAATGCATACTGCATCGTGTTGCTTAACCTCTAACCTCTCGGTATATATAGTAGGTCCATTAACTGGACTGGATGTTGTGACAAGTTTTAATATTATATGCACTGTATCATTTTGTCTAACCTCTAACCTCTAGGTATATATAGTAAGTCCATTAACCGGACTGGATGTTAACAAGCTGTAATATAACACATACTGCACGGCATTGTCTAATCTCTGGGTTTAATGAATCCATTAATGAACAGGATAGTGATCTCTGCAGCGTGTAATATGACAAGATACATTAATATTGGTACAGATATAGACATATTGATGTCCCCTGAACACCCCAGGTTCCGTGCTGGCTTCAATTAACAGCCTCAAGGTAAACCTGATATGTGATATTGGTGTGATGTAGATAGACAATTACCTTCGGCTAACATTGATTTTGTTCTCAGAAACCTGAACATGAACACCTTGTTATTCAGTTTCAAAGGATCTATGATGTCTTAAAGCTGTATGCAGTCTGGAAATATATTTTTTTATTTAACCATTTAGAGTAGATTATCCACATTAAATATATGTTTTCATCTGTTGCATGCTAATCTTTAATATTGTTTGATTATGATTGATAATCTATGTCACATAAAAGGTGTTAGTGTTCATTTTAACACCAGGTAGCTAGATTACAATAGGGGATTTGTTGGTGCAAAAGAACCCATTTTAACAGTTTTTGGTCATTTTTACTGTAATAAAAATTGTATTAGCCATAAATTTTACTGGTTCATTACAAAAAATTGTTTGCTTTCCAACATTCCTGGTGATGGCTATGTTAATAAATACTGACAATTAAATTGTTTGCTTTCCAACATTCCTGGTGATGACTATGTTAATTGTAAACTGATGGTGAGTAGGTTCTGTAGTATGATTGGTTAAAACAAACTTTATTATCCACTTGATCCTGGAAAAACAAAGTTTGGTTTGTTTAATGACACCACAGTGATTTATTTATCATTGGCTATATAATGTCAGCCATTTTAAAATTTTGACATGATTATAGTCTTAGAGAGAAAACCCGCTACATTTTCCATTAGTAGCAAGGGGTCACTTATAAGCACCAACCTACAGACAGGATAGCACATACCACGGCCTTTGGTCAAATGGATAATAATACTCACAAAGCTATAGTGGCCTCATTGGAAAGTGGGACACGCCAATTTAAGTTAACTGTTCAAAGGCCAATGTTTAAATTTTAGCAAGTTATTTCTTTTACAAATATACAACATATTTTAGTTGATTTCATGACAAAACATTTCAGTTTACAATGGAGATAACCATATTGAGTTTGTAGATTTACAGGTATTACTGTCTATTTGATGCCCACAAATGCTCAATTTATTATCTCAAGCTAATGCCCTTGGCCAAAAATGACATCTGCAGGCATCAAATAGACAATAAGACTGACAAATCTAAAACCTTCATATGGTTATCTCATAAATGAAGTGTTTTTCCACTGTCTTATGTTGGTTGAATTGTAATTAGTTATATGATAAATGTTAATTAATAGTGCATATATAACACACTGGTCTATTAAAATTGTAGTTATGTTTGTATTTTGCATTAATAAATGATGCTAATAGATAAACTGGTAAGATTATAGCTTTAATGCAATAATATATGTGTGTTTTTTTATTATTTGTACATTATGTCACATGTGCTGTGTAAACTGATTATTGACTATCTGTAGCATGTTGTATGTAATATCCCACAGTGCTGTTTTCAGGGTTTATAATTGCATAATTGTTAAGAGACAAAAAAAGATGTAAATTTAATTGAAATGTGATTGGATGCATAATACAAATACCGAACATATTGTGATATGATATTGCATACAGCGATATCCCACATGTGAAGAGATCGCTTTGAAGACATCTTCACGGTGTTTAGCCATATACCAAAGCTACATGTACATGTATACATGAAATTAGCACTAATGAAACAGATTGCTCTGTGGTGTATATATGTTACCATTGCAAGGACTGTAGATATGTTTTAGTTAAAAAACCAATAAATTTTATTTTAAACTTCTTCTTTTTTACCATATGTTCATTAGACACATGTACCATTTATTTTATACTTTGTTTAAAAAGATCTTCAAATAGCTTTCAGTCATTATATACATTTTATATGCCACTCATATAACATTCTCTATGTTTATGGTGCAGAGCATGGATAAGCCCTCAGGTTGTATAATTATAAAACACAGCTAAAGTAATAGAAAGAAATACTGTTATTATAGATCAAAGTCAGTTTATTGCTAGCATAGTAATAGCTGTCTAATACACAAAGGTATACTGTGGGACTGAATGTCACGAACACTGTTAACTTCCTGACAACAGGGGTGAAGGTTTCAGCTGAATCACTTTTTACTGTTACTATTACATTTATGTGATCCCTTATTTATTTCCATCAGTGTATTTTATAGTGGTGTCACTGAACCTGTTAAGTACATGATTAGATATACGTCACATCTGTGTGTCTGTTTAAAACAATTATGATGACCACTTCAAAGAGAGTTTTTAAAACCGAGATCCCCCATATTGCAACTGATTGAACTGGAAAATGCTGATAAACGGTGACTGGTTATCTACTGGGATGGAAAGCTCTTTACTGCATGAAAAATCTATTCCTTAGTGTACATTACAGTGTTTGTCAAAATTAATTTACAAACACACATAGTCTGTGGCCTCTGAACCACAACTTCAATTTTTATAACGCTTTCAAATTGATGAAACTTCTCGCCTTGAGAAATCAGGAATTTGTATTTACAGTACTTTGATGAGATGAGGATTAAAGATGCATATTATAGTTGCAAATGACATGTTTCACTATTTTTTACAGTTATTTATGATAAATAACCACAAAGTATTCAATCTCACATTCTTGCACACAGTCAATTTGCATAAAAAAGGAAACCGATGAATTAGCCATATGAACTGGAATAAAGTTATTCTCTAACTTCCATGCAAAATCATTAACATAGGTTAACAACAGATGTTTTATTACTCTTATGTTAGAGCTCCACCTCATTTTACTGTTGGGGGCGGGATGTAGCCCAGTAGTACAGAACTCGCTCGATGCACCGTCGGTGTGGGATCGATCCCCGTCGGTGGGCTCATTGGGATATTTCTTGTTCCAGCCAGTGCATCACGACTGGTATATCAAAGGCCTTGGTATGTACTATCCTGCCTGTGGGATGGTACATACAAAAGATCCCTTACTGCTAATCGAAAAGAGTAGCCCATAAAGTGGCGACAGCGGGTTTCCTCTCCTAATATCTGTGTGGTCCTTAATCATATGTCTGACCCCATATAACCGTAAATAAAATGTGTTGAGTGCATCATTAAATAAAACATTTTTTTCTTTCTTTCTTTCATTTTACTGCTATACAAGTGGCAGAATACCACTTGCACAGTTGCAATTTTAGTCCCAGTGTTATAAATTCCACCTCTGCATGTCATGTATTCTGTTCCGATGACATAACTTATAATTTTTATGTCATGTATTCTGTTCTGATGACATAAATTCCAGTCTTGATATCATATATTCTGTTCTGATGACATAAATTCCAGGCTTGATATCATATATTCTGTTCTGATGACATAAATTCCAGTCCTGATATTACATATTTTGTTCTGATGACATAAATTCCAGGCTTGATGTCATATATGTATATTCTATTCTGATAACATAAATTCCAGGCTTGATGTCATATATTCTGTTCTGATGTCATGAATTCATAGTTTTGATTTATGATATTAATTTACTCACATCTAACTATTTTCATCCATACAGTCATTATTTAATTTAGTCAGTCTTTATTTAATTAATACACTCTTTATTTAATTAATACAAATCCTACTTCTACTATAATCCTAACATGACTGTATTAATTCAGTTCTAATTGAACTGCTCTAACTGGACTAATTTACCATAGTACTGATCCAGCCAGTCATCCTGATCAAGTTCTGACTGCATTTGTCCTTAGTATTATTGTATTTAGTTTTTTCTAGACATATAATCCACACAGATGACTTAATTTGTAGAAAATCTCACCTCACTTAACTGTCTTGCAACTCTCTGTTCACTGTTAAATTACAATTTAATTCAATGCTTCCAGTTTTTACAGCAATTTATTTCCTTGGTCTTCACCGAGAAAGCACCATCATGGCATAGCATTCTTGTTCTATAATTCATCAGTTACTTTTTATAGTTTGTTTTTTTAATCTGATGTAACTGAACTCCTTTTAACAGTTCAGATGAGCTCAAAGCCCCATCATTTAATCAATTTTTGATAGTGATACACCAGAATGTTGGATTTAGATCTCTCGTGCATTCTGATTCACAAGACCAGAAGTAATTGACTGCATGCACACCATTAGAATGTGCTGTAATTGATAAGAGTCAGTGGAGAATGTGAGTACAGCATGTTGCACAAATTGTATAGAACATGTCATGTCTTATTAGTGATCCAGGGCCCTGTTCTACAAGCGATCTTAGCTCTAAGATCATTTTAAGTGCATCAGATAGTTATGCACTTCAGATGATCTTAGCGCTGTGATGGTTTTATGGAATGGGGCCCTGTTCACAGAAAGTAAGATGATTTTATTCAAGCATCATACACATTATCATCATGGTGCAGATTTGGAATACATGCATAGCACACTGATCTGTACCACGGTGTAGTCCATGGTATAATAGAGCACACAACTGACATTGGATGGGTCATACCGACCTCCGTGGTGTCGGTGTAGTTCATGGTATAATATAGCACGCAACTGACATTGGATGGGTCATACCGACCTCCGTGGTGTAGGTGTAGTTCATGGTATAATATAGCACGCAACTGACATTGGATGGGTCATACTGACCTCTGTGGTGTAGGTGTAGTTCATGGTATAATATAGCACGCAACTGACATTGGATGGGTCATACTGACCTCTGTGGTGTAGGTGTAGTTCATGGTATAATATAGCACGCAACTGACATTGGATGGGTCATACTGACCTCTGTGGTGTAGGTGTAGTTCATGGTATAATATAGCACACAACTGACATTGGATGGGTCATACTGACCTCTGTGGTGTAGGTGTAGTTCATGGTATAATATAGCACGCAACTGACATTGGATGGGTCATACTGACCTCCGTGGTGTAGGTGTAGTTCATGGTATAATATAGCACACAACTGACATTGGATGGGTCATACTGACCTCCGTGGTGTCGGTGTAGTTCATGGTATAATATAGCACACAACTGACATTGGATGGGTCATACTGACCTCTGTGGTGTAGGTGTAGTTCATGGTATAATATAGCACACAACTGACATTGGATGGGTCATACCGACCTCCGTGGTGTCGGTGTAGTTCATGGTATAATATAGCACGCAACTGACATTGGATGGGTCATACCGACCTCTGTGGTGTAGGTGTAGTTCATGGTATAATATAGCACGCAACTGACATTGGATGGGTCATACCGACCTCTGTGGTGTAGGTGTAGTTCATGGTATAATATAGCACGCAACTGACATTGGATGGGTCATACTGACCTCTGTGGTGTAGGTGTAGTTCATGGTATAATATAGCACGCAACTGACATTGGATGGGTCATACTGACCTCTGTGGTGTAGGTGTAGTTCATGGTATAATATAGCACGCAACTGACATTGGATGGGTCATACCGACCTCTGTGGTGTAGGTGTAGTTCATGGTATAATATAGCACGCAACTGACATTGGATGGGTCATACTGACCTCTGTGGTGTAGGTGTAGTTCATGGTATAATATAGCACGCAACTGACATTGGATGGGTCATACTGACCTCCGTGGTGTAGGTGTAGTTCATGGTATAATATAGCACACAACTGACATTGGATGGGTCATACTGACCTCCGTGGTGTCGGTGTAGTTCATGGTATAATATAGCACACAACTGACATTGGATGGGTCATACTGACCTCTGTGGTGTAGGTGTAGTTCATGGTATAATATAGCACACAACTGACATTGGATGGGTCATACTGACCTCCGTGGTGTCGGTGTAGTTCATGGTATAATATAGCACACAACTGACATTGGATGGGTCATACTGACCTCCGTGGTGTAGGTGTAGTTCATGGTATAATATAGCACACAACTGACATTGGATGGGTCATACCGACCTCCGTGGTGTCGGTGTAGTTCATGGTATAATATAGCACGCAACTGACATTGGATGGGTCATACCGACCTCTGTGGTGTAGGTGTAGTTCATGGTATAATATAGCACGCAACTGACATTGGATGGGTCATACTGACCTCTGTGGTGTAGGTGTAGTTCATGGTATAATATAGCATGCAACTGACATTGGATGGGTCATACCGACCTCCGTGGTGTAGGTGTAGTTCATGGTATAATATAGCACGCAACTGACATTGGATGGGTCATACTGACCTCTGTGGTGTAGGTGTAGTTCATGGTATAATATAGCATGCAACTGACATTGGATGGGTCATACCGACCTCCGTGGTGTAGGTGTAGTTCATGGTATAATATAGCACGCAACTGACATTGGATGGGTCATACTGACCTCTGTGGTGTAGGTGTAGTTCATGGTATAATATAGCACGCAACTGACATTGGATGGGTCATACTGACCTCTGTGGTGTAGGTGTAGTTCATGGTATAATATAGCACGCAACTGACATTGGATGGGTCATACTGACCTCTGTGGTGTCATGGTTAAGCCATCAGACATAAGGCTGGTAGGTACTGGGTTTACAGCCTGCTACTGGTTCCCACCCAAAGTGAGTTTTAACAACTCAATGGGTACGTGTAAGACCACTACAATGACTTCTCTCTAACTGACAACTAAGTACTAACTCACTGTCCTGGACAAACAGTCCAGGTAGTTGAGGACAGGACAGTGTGCTTGAACCTTAGTTGGATATAAGCATGCAAATCAGTTGAAATTAATAAAAAGGATGGGTCATATAGGACCAGACATTGTTAGTAGAGATCCATCAGATTTGTCTCTATCCCATGACTGGTGTATCAAAGGTATTGGTATGTGATGTCCTGACTATGGGATAATAAATATTACTAAATCATTTGCTACTATTTATCTAGACCAAGTATTGAAATAGCTATAGTTTAAAATGTGATGAGGTAAAATTAAACAGACATTCCTATCATCCAAAATCATCCCCAGTTGCTGCTATCTAATAGGAGTAGATCAGTATGTTGTAATAGCTGCTATAGTTTATAATGTGATGAGGTAAAATTAAACAGACATTTCTTTTATCCAGTCATCCCCATTTGCAGTTATCCAATAGGAATGGGGCGGGACGTAGCCTAGTGGTAAAGCACCTGCCTGGTGCACAGTTTGGGAACGATCCCCATCGATGGACCCATTGGGCTATTTCTTGTTCCAGCCAGTGTAACACAGATGGTATATCAAAGGTCGTGGTATGTGTTATCATGTCTGTGGGATGGTGCATATAAAAGGTCCCTTGCTAATAATGGAAAAATGTAGCGGGTTTCCTTTCTAAGACTATATGTCAATATGACTAAATGTTTGACATCCAATAGCTGATGATTAATAAATCAATGTACTCTAGTGGTGTTGTTAAACAAAGCAAACTTCTTCCTCTTGTTCCAACAGGAATAACCTATATAGCCGAGGAGGGTTGCTTTTCTATTTAAACGACTTGCTAAAATAGTAATATTATAAAATATGTTGAGGTGAAAGTAAACGCATATTCCTTTGATCCACAATTCAGCACCAATGTGCACTGAAGAACTCTATTGATTAATCCGTTAATAAAGTGGCATGAACTAATCAGATATGTTTCACTTTGCTGCTTGACTTAATCACTTTTACCCAAGCTGCTTCAGTAAGTCATATATGCGTTTTCAAAGTTTCTCCAAACTAACTCAGTAATGAAGATGAATAAATGATTCACTTTGAGAAATTTGTGTTGGAAAAGCCCGGGATGGCATCTTATACACTGATGGTGACCACTCATTGATCGTAATTCCTATCTCGACAATATTAGATCAGTGTGATAGATTTTCTCATACTGTGTAAATGACTGTCAGGGGCAGATCTAGAGGGTGAACTGCTGGCAGAGGAGAAGAAATGTCTCTTTGATTATTCATGTTGGCATGAATGTCAATTGGTGCCAAAGGCATCCAGACTGAACAATCAAATACCACAATATCGTTATAGATGGGGATGGGGGGCACCCTTACTTATGAGTGAAATGTGTTCTATTTGTGTTGTGTTCTATTTGTGTATATATTATATTCTACACTTTTCACTAATCATATTTAAAAATGTCATTAAATAACTGTCATGCTAATGAATATATTCTTCTAATTCTTTTGTCATTAAGCTTCTATTAATGTATTTTCTTTCTTTCGTTTTTTTGTTTGTTTTTCGGTCCGTTTCTTTCTCCTCTGTTTTAAAACATTGTAATTATGTATATCCCATATTTGACTGTTTTAATCAAGAAACCATTGGTCTTGGTGGAATTCAGTGTTAGTAAGCAGTGATTATTGCATGTTCAAATTACTGGTAGTTATCAGTCCTTGAAGATTTTCCCCCATCCCAAAAAGTGCACCATAACTGGTATATCAAAGGTCATGGTATGTGCTGTCCTGTTTGTGTGAATGTGCATATAAAGGATCTCTTGCTGCTAATGGCAAAATGTAACAGGTGTCCTCTGAGGACCATATGTCACATGATCAAATCTTTGGTAACCAATGGCAAATGATTTAACAAATCAATGTTCTGTAATTGTGACATTAAATAAAACAAATTATACTTTTAATATTACCACTAATGCGTAATACTAGACATTTTATGGCATATATTTTATTCAGTTTTAAAAATAATACATTTGATGCTATTTTAACTTCCATTTGAGAAAAAAAATCTACTATGTGACAATAGAAGCTTAATGAAATATCGTATCATCTTTTATTTCAGGAAGAACATTTATATGATATGCCATTTTGAGAAAAAAATTGCTATATAACACTAACAGTAGAAGTTTAATGGAATATCGGTATGTTCTATTTCAGGATAAAATGAATTTGATGCTATTTGTGTTTCTTCTGATTGAAAAAAAAATCCCTAATGACCACAAAATGGCAGCTAATTTAACAATAAGTAACGCGGAATCAGTGAAATCCATTTTGTCTCATTTCAGTCTTATTTTTAACCAAGTTCATTTAAAGCTGCTGTCCCTGTGTGAAATTTGTCTTCGATTTGATAGATTGATTTAAAATTAGCTCACCCATTATTTGCAACCTTTCACTTAAATTATCAAGTTTGACCAAACCAGTGTGTCTCATTGTCTGGTGTTTACAGTGTATATCAAAACTAATTTATATTGAAACTAATTATATTAAAACTAATTTATATCAAATTTTATGCAAAATTTTACACTACAGTTGAGACACTTAGTACTTTATTAATTTTTGTTTGGAATCATGATGCCAATTTGGGAAGAATATCAAACCATCTTCTTATCTTTACCTTATCTCTTTTGGTCTGTATTTTATTTCCATTTCGTTGTTGCTCGTGTTCATTTTAATAATCAAAATGTTGTATTATTTCAGATTAAGATTATGTAATGTCTGTGTTCTATGTAATATGTAAGGTAGTGAGCTCAAGGCAATAACCCTGACATTACCATGACACTTTTCTAAGGCAATAAACTATTTTAAAAAACACACACGAAATAGAATGGTACTTACAAACTTTGTACTACAACAATTAGTTTCAATGACTTTAAAATCCATGCCCATCAGTTTGCTCTTCACCCTATTGTGTTTTCATACTGCATGGTCACCTTAGTTTGTATATATTGAATACAAGATTATGAAATTCACCAAAATTGGCATACTAATTCCAGTCATGCATTTTTAATCCTGCAACCATTGTTTGGATTAACTGGCTGATTATGATGACTGATTAAAGGGATAAACTGTTACTAGCAGCTATCACTTATCACATGACCTAAACCCGACTCAAATGTTTGGCTTTGGATTAGATTTGCAATTAGTTTTTCATATCGTTAATTTTTAAACAGTATATATAAATAAAGCTTTAGTCATAGTACTGATAACAAAACATGTATATTGAATTATGAATTAAAAGTTTAAAAGCTATTTTTGACACAAAACATTTAAAATCTTACAAAAAAATTGATGTCATTTTTCTTGTTAGACATCATTCTGCAATAGGTTTGATTTCATCAATTTTATAGATTGGAGATTTCAAACAAATATATTTGTACAAAAAATTCCAAATAAATATAATTTTTGTTCACTCAATTTGATGTATTACAGGGAGAAAACCGCCAGATCTAATGCCATAAGTTATTGGCTTTATCCAGTTCAGGACAAATGGGGAATTTCACTCAGTAAGCCTCACAGAGTTCCCCATTTTTACCTTCGCAGGATAAAACTGACAACCTGCATCATTAACGTGCTGTTTTCTACACTTAACCTAGATAAGAATGGCACTTGAGAGTTGCAGTCTAGATAGCTATTGTGAAATCCTAGACATCTTTTCTCCAGAACATTTTCTCTGATAAATTAATAATGTCGATACTTATTAATATTTACCAAAATGTATAATTCAGTTTTACATCTTTTCTCCCTGACCTTTTTTCTGATAAATAATAATATCATTATTTATTAATATTTACCAAATTTATAATTCAGTTTCAAAACATGTTTAATATCAATTTTATAAATGAATTGCATTTGCAGCACTAGAATTTTGTTAGTGTTCTTGGGAAAATGAATATCAGTGTATGTGTAAACTTGACGTCATGAATACATTATTTTTTTGTAATAATAATAATTATTATTATCAGGAAATTGAGTCTGGCTGTTCACTGTAAAATGGATTACCATGGACGTCTTTTATCTCGTATAAGTTTTAGCTTCAAAGTAAACCTGTAGTACAGTATAAGCCAGCAGAAACTCTCATCCAAGATGAATGAAATCTTTTCAATCTTTTATACATAATGGTTCTGTTCACAGCCATATTCGTGTTGTTGACTTATGTCATTATGAATGGAACATACGAAGATATTCCTTGTTTGGTCTGAAGTAAATCTGATAGACCGATAGGTCGGTGCTTTGTTGATACAACACCGCCACGGTGACTCTTCGAGTCGGTAGAAACCACTTCACATTTGTGGATACAAATTGCATTTGATCAGAGAGACGGTACGGTCTTTTGATAGATCCAGTTTCTTGTCTCGCAGTAAATGCCTTGTCTTGTGCCACCAATTGATGGCCAGTGTAGATAATTCCCATGCTGTTATTTAGTTCTGTGCTAAGCTGGCACAACCAGGACTGGGAGCTATTGCAGACTGGGAGGTTTCTCGTAAACACCGTTTACCCAGGACCTGTGTGATTTCGGTTAGCACATTGTGATAGGCTGTGGGGTTTTTTTTGTGACATCCAGCTTTCTGATTGGGTTCTCTTTAAGCAGAATAAAAGCTATGTGAATGCTTGGCTATGTTCACAGTCTAAACAGCATGAAGGTAAGGTCATTCATTTGTTTATTTGGTGTTTGTTCAGAAATGGTAATCATTATGTGTTTATGGAATCCAATAACTTCGCGTTAGAGGTATTGTTATCTTTATTACTTTGTTACGCTATTCAGTAGTTTTGCATTGAAATCCATTAAGCATATCAATTTCATTATTTGTAGTATACTGTTTCTAAAAAGATAAAAAAAAAAAAAAAAAATTTTAATTCTTATATTTTAAAAAAATTGAATAAAATTAATGTTTAAACATTATTGTGTATGATGATATCATTTAAGTTCTGTATCCATTTTGTAGATTTAATTGCTATGGATTTCTTAGTGAACATGTATAATGTATAGATGTATAACTTGATTTTATATGCATGTTGTATATAACATACCGGGTATGTATTTCAAACTCTAAATATATTTTTGTGCCAATCCTGAGTTGCTATAGAAGTAATTTATAAGTGATTAGCTCCACAATCTGAGTATGATGTGCAAGGCTTTCGTAATGAGATTCAAAAAGCCTTAGGGCTTTTAGTCCATTCTTAGCTCTTGTTAGACGGTGATATGTTTAGGGTTTAATATACTTTCATGACTACTGGTACAGCTAAAGTCTGTGGAGTAGCACTAAGGCACAGCAAGGTCAAAGTGAGCACTTGATAACCTAGGGTAGTCTGGGGGCTTGAAATTTTAATCATTCAAATTTCCAATGATTACTGTCGGTGAATCTGTGTTTAATGCAAAAACAAATTCCTGAATCTGTGTGCAGTCAGGGTTTTATCCCCCATGTTTCTCGACTCCAATAATGAGCATCATTCTCCACCATTCTACAGAGGCTATGTTGTTTTTTATTCCCAATTTTGGAGTAAAAGATTCCCAGTCTGAATATAAATCTCATTCACTTGACAAACCTTCCCTGACCAATAACGTAATGCACAATAGATATATTTTTTAAATAAACATAAGTACATGTATAGAGCATTACATTTTTAATTCTAACTTGGCTTAATAAGATGTTTTTGAAATGAAACTGAAAATTCCCAATTTTTGGTAAAACAAAGCTAAAATTCCCAAGTCATATTTTAGAAATAAAACCCTGGCAATGCAAATTTTTTGCCTGAATCTGTGTGCAATGCAAATTGTTTTGCAACATAATGAAATAACTGACAGCCTATTGTGCTGTTTATCTGAAATGAGATATCAGAGAAGCCAAGCTGTTGTCAACCTCTGTGGCATCACTAATTGAAATACTGTTTATATACATAGACATGTATCTGAATAATATGTAGACATACGTGACAGTGAGATTCAAATAACATGCAGATATTATCACTGCAGTTCTGTAACAAAACAATTTGCATTCTAGATGCTCAAATGAATTGATTATTTGTGGGGCCAGTACTGGTCTTTAAATGATGAAAAAATTTGGTTGATAACAAGTATTATTTGGAATAAATGAATAAATGTTTAACAACAACCCAGCACAAAGGAACCTCGGCTATTGTGTGTCAGACAAAGGGATATGAACAAACAAAAGTCAATACAATCGTTTTGTCAAAATGGTGTATTGAGCTGTGGTAGGAATACTGAATGTCCAAAATATACTTTTATTATTTTATTTTAAATTTTATCATAAAAAATTGTTTGTTTTATATGTGCAATAATAATAATAATAATAATAATAATAAATTCTTTATTTAGTGAGGGTAACACAGTTAGCAAAAGTTAATCTTCCCTGAGGCCCTCAGGTAAAAAAAATACAGAATTACAATACATACATTTATGAACAAATAGAAAATACATATATGGCAATGAACATATGTACAAATGATATTATTTTAGAAAATATTTCTTGAGTCTATATTTAAAAACAGCAGTATTTGGCGATGATCGGATAGCTTTAGGCAATTTATTCCAAAGTACTGGTCCAGAGTAACTGAAAGCATGTTTAAATAAAGACATTTTAGGTTTTGGAATTAATAGATTTCTATCCTCTACATTTCGAAGGTTGTAGGGATTGTTTTCTCCAACATATATTAATAAGTTTGAAAGATAGTTTGGGGCTTCATTGTATAGACATTTATAAATTTGTAAACATTTGTGATAGTGGATTCGTGTTTCCATTGTCATCCATTTTAACTGTTTAAATAGTGGGGCAGATGGAGTAATAGGATCTACATCTAATATCATCCTTGCAGCTCTCTTTTGCAGTTACACAAATAGCTTAATGGCATCCTGCACATATACCAGTAATTAAATTACCAATAATACACAATGCAAAATAAACTCATCTACATGTATGGCCAAATCTTAGAAGTAGGTATATAGCCATTGTATTCAAATAAACTCATCTACATGTATGGCCAAATCTTAGAAGTAGGTATATAGCCATTGTATTCAAATAATGAAACCATGATGAAGGTAATTTATATAGAATGAAAATAAAATACAAACATCATAGATCAATGTGGCAGTCCTCTTCAAGTGATGCAGGAAGGGTGTATTGTCCAGTCGCCTCTGGGGTGGCTGTTAATTCTCCTATGTAAATGAGCCACTAGATAGAAATTCATGAAATCAACCACTATTTTGCCAAATACTCATTTGTCTCTGTATTGTGCAGATATATGGTTTTGATCATGGATAATGTTTTTGTCATTCAGATCTACTCCATGTATTTTAAAACTGTTCAAAGAGGCACTGGTGATTGTGTGCTGTATTGGGCACTCTCATTGAGAAGGTTGCCACCATGCACTATGGTGATGAACAGCACTCGCAGGGGTCAGTGGTTTGAAGGAACATATTCCAGTCCCTTCTTACTCTTTTTTTATATTTTTTTTATTGTCCCCAGACCATTAGACAGTGCCAGTCCCTTCTTACTCTTAATCAAGTTCATATCTTATATAAGACAAAGCCCAAAGGGTGTTTTGACAAGTCTTTGATGGAATGCTTATTTGAATGAATAAATGAACATTTAATGACACCCAACACAAAAAATATAGTGGCTATTAGGTCAAAATATTAGAGCAAAGTCACTTCTCTCTAAAACCTTTGAGGGCAAAGTTTTAAAAATGAGGGAGACTTGAATTTTTAATTAAAAATAAAATAAAATATGTAAAAAAGAATTTATATTAACCCAATACAATCAAACCTGTCTTAACTGGCCACACATGGTAGTAGTGAAAAGCAACCACTTATGACAAGTGGCCGCAGAATACAAGTGCAACTTTTACAGCCTGTATTGTTTGCTAATTTTTGGATGTGACTTCTAGTTTTCTGAAAGTCAAGCTTAGATTACCTAGAGACAATTAAATGCATTCCACGGTCACAATTTCTTAATTGATACACTATGGAATACATGTAGGTACTGGTATCTGTGAAGGTGTGAAGATTGCTTATTTGCTGCACCTTGTCTCTGTTCTTTAAAATAACATTTTAATAGAATCTAGTTTAGGTGACTACTTATTATGAGTGCATTTACATTAAAAATCTTTTGGTGCAATTTCCAGCACATGTGTCTGACAATAGAGTTAAAGTTATATGCTTCAAAAGTCAGTAGTACATGTAAGTCTGCTTTTAGTACCAGACACTGGTGTTGTCTGAACTAAACCGCCATGCAGTCAATGAACCTGTCACATGATTTTGTGGCACCAGTGTCACTTCAAACTCTCAGACTTAACACATTTATTATCCATGAATAGATGTTCCTCGAATTCTTCACCATCCATCCGTGATTGTGTACAATGTGAGTGGTCACTATTGTTAAAAGGCGACAGATTTCGCCTTACAGTGAAGTCAAGTTGGTCAAAGTCTGCTTGCATGTGCCCTGTTAGGAGTCGGACAGTTTGAAATACAAGTTGTTAGGAGCTTTATTTCTAGGAGAACAGTCATGCCAAAGGATGATAAATCCTTCCAAATTCATCCTAGAGGAGTGTCACTGCATAAACCAGTTTGACAAAATGTCAACCATAAATCTGTGTTTTTGCAAACAACAGATCTCAGTGGATATTTGATGGTATGCATTCATAAATCAGTGTCAAAACAATGTCATACCAAGTGTTTGTAAAATACCAAATGTTTTAAAAGGTGTGCATATATTCTATTCTATTCTATTCTATTCTATTCTATTCTATTCTATTCTATTCTATTCTATTCTATTCTATTCTATTCTATTCACATAATGTAAGCACACCTTGTAGCTAATATGGGTTTCTTCTGAGACTATATCAAAAGTATCAAGTGTTTGACATCCAATAGTCGATGATAATAAATCAGTGTGCTCTAGTGGTGTCATTAAACAAAACAAACCTTAACTTTGACCTTGAAGTTATCAGATCAGTTTGTTTTATTTAATAATAAAAATTATATATTTACAAATTGTTTGCCAAAAACATAAAAATATCCACAAAGTAAAATTGTGGTATGAGACGTTATTTAGGTCAGTGCTACTGTACATTATTCCTAAAAGACAGGAATCCAATAAGGCAGGCACATATTTCAGTAGAATGAAGTATATTTCCTTATAAAAACAAGTATAGTGTCATTACTAAGCAGCAGGGCACAATATTTCATCGTTTAGTTAACGGGTCAGTTATGCACCTATAAAATAAAGTCAGCTCACCTCCCAGAATACTGCTAACAGCTTTTATAACTCAAAGTCAGCTCACCTCCCAGAATACTGCTAACAGCTTTTATAACTCAAAGTCAGCTCACCTCCCAGAATACTGCTAACAGCTTTTATAACTCAAAGTCAGCTCACCTCCCAGAATACTGCTAACAGCTTTTATAACTCAAAGGACTAACAGGCAAGTTAAAGTTTGTTTTGTTTAACAACACCACTAGAGCACATTGATTTATTAACCATCGGCTATTGGATATGAAACATTTGGTAATTTTTTACATATAGTCTTAGAGAGGAAACACGTTACATTTCTTTCATTAGTAGCAAGAGATCTTTTATATGCACAATACCACAGACAGGATAGTACATACCATAGCCTTGTATTAATCCACTAAAGCATTATTATTTAAAACCTATTCTATGTTTACCCCATAACTTACCCATGATATCCATGTCATAAACCCATGTGATAATTTAGTGTATTAACCTGGTTAATAATGGTATGCAAATTTATAAAGTGTTGCTGTCAATGGATCATGTGTTTACAAGCCAACAAGATCTGTATACCTAAGCGTAACATTTTTATAAAATTTAGTTAAGATGTGTGACATCAAACTAATTTGTGATGATCGTGCTGACGTCATATTACCAATGGAGGTGACTTTAGTACTGTGATTTACTAAATTAAAAAAAAAACACATTCATATTACTGAAGTCTAAAATCTAATCTTCTTGAAATTATAGGAAAGCTGGCTCAGTATAGCCAATTATGTGAGAATCTACAGTTTGTTGTCATTATGAGTTGCTAAGTGATATTTTCAAAGTACTTGTATTAATTATATGAAGAACTTTATATCAGATTGTTTTCTTCTTGGATACATATAACTGGTATTAAAATTTCATCATGCTTAACTAAATTAGGAATTAAAATATTAATTAAATACATGTACTTCATGTACTTTATTGACAATTACACAAATATTATCGACTTTGGCACATTAATATAGAAGATGATTACAGTATAGACAAAATCAGTGTCATTAGTAGACTTCTATAGCCAGGGAAAACCACGACTGACAGAACAGTCTACTTGCCAATGATGGCTCTTTAATAAATCAGATTTATGCCAAAATCAATAAGATTCCACGTCAAAACTATTTCTACAGAAAATATACTGTGTACTTTGTAGAAGAATCCCAGTAAAGCTGAGTTTGTCAGTTTTCAAAATGAGACTTGTTTTTATGGTAAATAGTATTGCATCTTAGATGGATTCATGTAAATAACAAAATGGATCTGCCACTGACACAAATTCTGTGTTTTGACATTTGATGTGTTACTTTTATGACAAATCATTGTTATTACATGTTTTATCACTCAACAATAATAGTACACCATAGTCATCAATAATTTGCTCTTGTTTTGATTTGATTTGATTCTTTAAAAATATTTCTAAAAGAAAAACACATAAACCATGGTACATTAAAAAAACAAGTTAACTTTGCAATTTTAACAGAATAAGAATTTTATAAGACAACATAATGTTATATAACATTACAGTGTTATTATTTTTAGCCCAGGGTTAAAATTTGTTTTGTTTAAGATGCCACTAGAATACATAGATTATTTAATCATCAGCTATTGGATGTCAAACATAAAATTGTTATATCTTTTCATTAGCAGCAAGATATCTTTTATATGCAGTTTCCCACATACTAAAGTCTTTGATGTACCAGTCATGGAGCACTGCTTGGGATGGGGATAAAACAGTAGCTCCTCTAAGGGGGTTTAATCCTATAAATCAAGCACGTCAGGCGAGTGTTTTGTTGACAGAGCTATTAAATCCCACAACCTATTTTCAGTACCATATTTAATGTATTTTTTCTGCTGGGAACTAATGATTAATTTGCAGCTGTGCCAGTGTAATATGTTTATTGGTAAGGCCTATTTTGATGCCACCATGCATATACATGTAGGATGTGAAATAATTAATGTTCTCCAGCCATATATTTTTATTTCAAATAAGTACTTTTTGTTGCATTTTTCAGGCATTTTGAAGCAAAAATGTGTGAGTTTTGATGACAGTGTTTCACTATATTACATCGTGAGCAGGATTAATGACACCATGCAGTATGTTTTTTTGTTTTTTCTTAAATTAAAAATCGGACAAATAATGGACTTGCCTTACTGCTTTCTGCAGCCTTGTATTTTATACTTCCTATGACCTTATTATATTAGATGCGAGTAGATTAGTTCACTATTTTAATTGCTATAATCTCAGGATATGCATTGCTTCTTTAAAACAATTATATTTAGTTAGTAAATCACTACACTGCATTTCAAGGCCCAATTTGACAAAAATTGTAAGCCTAGTTTTGCACGTAAACGTAAATCTACGACTAAACCACAATTCTTATTACTGTTATAGTACAACAAATATAGTTAAAAGCATACATATTTCATGTTCCTTCGTCCTTAGAATGCTCCATTTTCTGTAATGGTGTAATTTCCTGCGTGAAATAGATGTCAAACACATGTAAATGAATGTCGGTATAACTGGTAGTTGCAGACGTAAACTTACGATGTTTAATGAAATAGGCTCCTGAGCTCTAATATCATTTCCTTATGACAATAATATTTCACTTAAATATCTCGATGATTATCTTCAGATCACTCATTGCTGAGTTAAAGTTAAAGCTAGAGCACATTGATTAATTAATCATTGGCTGTTGGAGGTCAAACACCTGGTAATTCTCACTCGTAGTCATCAGAGGAAACACGCTACATTTTACCATTAGCAGTGAGGGATCTTTTATCTGCACTTTCCCACAGATATGGGCACATACCAAGGCCTTTGACTAGTTGTGGTGCACTGGTTGGAACAAGAAAATGCCCAGATGTGGTTCGATTCTGTTGTATAATCGTAATGAAGATAATTGCCAATGGCAAAAAAAAAAGTCTTTGAAGATACAATTTTCTTTAGTTATTAGCTGCCCAGTGAATGTACGGTACTTGTGATATGACACATGATTGATCACAATTGCTGCCTGGACGTCACTGTTAGACCGGTTTAAGGTGGTGTAATTGATGCCTCAATCACAGTGTAATTTCCACAACATTCTAATTGCACAGCTGCTGCTAGCTGAATTGTCCTTTTGTTGGAGTCCTTTACCTTTCATATGGTGAATTCTCACTGAATATAGTTGAGTGTGTCATTAAATAAACCATTTTCTTCACGCTGAATATAATATCAAGTTTGTAATAAACAGAAAACAGAACACAAAAGTCTGAGTGAGTTAATAATCCTGTTTTATTGTTATATAATTTAAAATATTGGTACCTAAAATATTATTTGAATATGGCAAATTGAGAATGAGTTCTGAGTGTAGAGTAAATTGTGGTTTACAAAGGGTCCAGTTTTGAGGGGTCTCACTATGTGTGCATGTGCACACATGTACATGTAATTATAACTATTTGACATGTGCATATAACCAAAGGTTCAAGCATGCCTGACCTGGGATATTCTCCACGTACATGTACTTAATAAAAAGAACATGTCATTTCCACTTTTACTCACGCTATTCAACCACACATTCCAGATATGATCAGTACACACGGATTTGCAGCATGCATATTCAGCTTCTGTTCATTTCTTTGCTATCTCTGGTTCTGTCCGTGTTCAATATGGATTGAACAGGGTTAGATACTAATGCATTTGCTCCCACAGCCCTGTCATTCACCAGTAATTTACTGAAAATGGACAGCAGACTGACATTATGGGATGGGATGCAGCCCGTGATAAAGTGCTCACCTGATGTGTGATCGACCTAGGATCGATCCCCGTTGGTGAACCCATTAGGCTATTTCTCATTTAAGCCAGTCTGAATGAAACAACTGTGTATAAAAGGTTGTTATAATGTGCTATCCTGTCTGTGGGATCCCTTGCTGCTAATTGTAAAGAGTAGCCCATGCAGTTATATTAGTGGGTTTCCTCTCATTTGTATGGTCCTTGTCAGACAGACATCATATAACAGTGTTTCTTTCTTTCTTCCTTTGGTGGCCTTATTGGTTAAGCCACTGTCCTTTTGTAACTGGTAAATCTAGATACTGAGTTCATATCCTGATACTGGCTGTCATATCAAGAGTGAGTTTTACAGCTCAGTGGAAAGGTGGAAGACCACACCACTAAAGTTATCAGTAACCTCTGGACGGATGAACCAAATAGCTGAGATATATTCCCACTACAGCACGCGAGAACCTTCACATGTAAGCACATGTCAAATGGTTATAACTACAAAATTGGACCCTTTAAAAACCAGAATTCACTCTAAACCTTCACAAATAGTGCTTCAAAATAGAGACTCTCTAAACCAGATACCAGACATATAGAAGGTTGCACTATACCAATTATTTTCCGGCTGGGTCGAAGTTCGAGGTGCACCGAACTTTTGATAGAGAAGTTAACACCACAAGTCCTGTGATTGGTTATAAATGTGAGTGTGTTGGTTGTAAAAAAATTTAGTTTCATCATGTAGTACCACCGTGTCAAGTAGCCTTGTGCTTGGAACATGTATGGGGTACCTGTAAAAAAAAAGTACTCAAATTTTGTGTGAAACTAGGGGTGTTGCAGAAACATCTGGTTATACCGAAAATGAGCCATGAAAGGTACCATTTTCTGCAGTTAATACTTTGAGGTAGGGGTTGTAGGACTGATATTTATGGGTCAAAGTTTGGTTGATATATTGCATATAGTGTTTTTAAGCACAAACGTTAACATGGTCGCCTATGGGATTTGAATTGGTATAGTCCAACCTATAGCACATACCAGTGCATAATAAAAAAGATTATGATTTTTGTGATTTAATTAAATTAAACTACACTATTTGATTAATTAGCCGTCACTCGGCCATGCAAGTTCACAATGACCTTGACCTTGACAATAATTACTGTGCATAGCTCTGAATGGAGTTTGAACAAAAATTAGCACTGAGGAAAAGTTGGTTTTGGCCTATAATTCATACTATAAAGATTTGAATGTTTTTATTTACATGGTGTTTGACTTGTCATATACAACTGCTCTTAAATATGTTAATATATCTAGGCAGTCTGAACTTAGATTTTAATAGCAATTTATTTTTATATTAAAAATAACATGTGCCAATATTGGGATAATGTCTTTAACTTCTATAAACATAGTTAATGTTTCATGTATGTACTTCTGATAGTTTAACTTTTTAAAGACCTTGATTTTTATTGTCCTTTTGGCATATTTATAGGGTGCTAAGTCATATTTTAGACAAATTTGTAGTTTTAGGGGAAACAACATTTTACTTTGAAGAAAAACTTTACCAAAGCCATAATTAAAATTTTGATCACTATTGTGCCTTCTGTTCTCATTTATACATAACAATAAGCTTGTTAAACATATCTTTAGGTCTCCAGATTAAATCTTTTTTTTAAATAATCACTTAGTTTGCTCCCATGAAGTGTATTTTAAGTGTATACTAGATTTAGAACCAATTTTTCCAGATTTGATTATCCACCTTGGTGTAATTTGATGATTTATTTTATTGTTAATGCTGTATTATCCAATGTTAATAGCTAAATGATATGCTGGATTACAGATTGTAGGAATACATCCAATATACATATTGTATTGATCTGGATTAGAAAATAATGCAATAAAATAGATGTTCGGGTAATTATGTCATTTAAAAACAGTTTTTTTTAGTAATGAATCAAAAATAAATATGCGAAAGCTGCATGATAATTCCAGATAATACAAATATTTAAAACCTCCAACTACAGTAGGGTATACATAAAATATAGTCAGGAATATTGGTGGCTGCCAATGGTTTTGATGGTCCAATTTGAAAATCTGCATAGCTGATGGATTTGAAATTCCCGCACATGGTAACTTGAAGATGCCCACACTCAGCATACAGGATTTCCTTCCAACAGTGATGTGCAGGACATGAAGTCATTACTTCATACAGATGCAGTCATGTTGGTTTTTCCTTCCTCAGACATTGTATTTTTTTAATGCTGATATTTCTTTGATGTACCTATTGAGGTCTTCATAATCTAGGGGTCAGTCAAGTACATGTGTTTCAATGGAATAAGTTTAAGGAGTTGAGGTACTCTGAATAGCCATGCTGTCTCTACATATATAGCTGAGCACACACATACATCTGACAGTAAATATCTTCAGGAGTATTATTTAAAAAAAAAATATTTTTTCAAATATGACATATTGCATTTGTACAAAACTGTACAAAATGCATGTGCTTTGTGAGGTGTACATTAACTTAGGTTGCACTGTAGAAACAACAGTTTCAGTAAGGTTGTCAGTTTATGTCAGAAGACACCAGATCCTGGTTGTCATAAAAACACATGATTCGCCACCTTTTGAAACATGTATGTTATCAGTATAGGTTGCACTATACCAATTAATTTCCGGCTGGGTTGAAGTTCGAGGTGCACCGAACTTTTGATAGAGAAGTTAACACCACAAGTCCTGTGATTGGTTATAAATGTGAGTGTGTTGGTTGTAAAAAAAATTAGTTTCATCTGGGCTAAAAATGTATGCAATTTTATTTGATGTAGTACCACCGTGTCAAGTAGCCTTGTGCTTGGAACATGTATGGGGTACCTGTAAAAAAAAGTACTCAAATTTTGTGCGAAACTAAGGATGTTGCAGAAACATCTGGTTATACTGAAAATGAGCCATGAAAGGTACCATTTTCTGCAGTTAATACTTAGAGGTAGGGGTTGTAGTACTGATATTTATGGGTCAAAGTTTGGTTGATATATTGCATATAGTGTTTTTAAGCACAAACGTTAACATGGTCGCCTATGGGATTTGAATTGGTATAGTCCAACCAGAAGTGGATATATATACAGTAATATCTCATTGGGGGCCATTCAAATATTACATAACGCTTAGGGGAGTAGGGGTGTGTAAGTCCAAGCGTTATGTAGCGTTACAAGGGGTGGGGGTGTATTGAACAGCATTACGTAACACAAATTTGTTTTCTCTTAAACGTGTCATGCCATGTCAACAGTATATAATGTCGGTTTTTAGAGGTAAATGTAAACCCAAAATTTTTCTTTGTCAACCATGATGGTGATCTATTAAAATGGCGCAAGTGAAAACCCGCGGGTTTTTTTTTCATCGTACAGCAATACGTCACTTTAATGACGTCATCGTAGTACACATGGGTATAAATACACAATGCCATGTTGCTTTGTCTGTGTGTTGGGGGGGGGGGGGGGGGGTATCTCAGAGTGTTACGTAATTTTTTGTGGGGGTGTATGGTCTAGCATTATGGGGCATTACAAGGGGGTGGGTGGGTGTCTAATTTTGACAAAAATAGCATTACGTAATATTTGACGACCCCTTGGGTCGAACTCCGAAAGGTCAAATACACTACAATGCTCAAATGAAAAATGAAGTCCTGAGTTACACATATATGTTGCTGAAAATTTTCTTGAACACTGACATGGTTCCAGCCAATGGGATTCAACTGTGTATTATAAAAATAAATGAAAAATAAAAGGAGCTGGCTAGATGATGCAGACTAAGATGAGTTAGAGGGCTAGCTAAGTATATACTCCAGAGCATTCGCCTGAGGAGCTTGTGTTGTAGGATCAAACCACCTCAGAGGACCCATTCTCTTGTTGTTTCTTTCTGTCCCAACCAGTGCTCCATGATCAAAGGCCGTGGTATATGCTGTCCTGTCTGTGGAAAAGTGCATATAAAAGATCCCTTACTTCTAATGGAAAAATGTAGCGGGTTTCCTCTAAGACTTCAAGGCAAAAATCCCCAAATATTTGACATCCAATAGCAGATCATTAATAAATCAATATGCTCTAGTGATGTCATTAAACAATACAAACTTGAACTTCAGATCAGTTAATTGTTTTCAAACTACTGTCAGACTCTTAGCTCTGTCCTTGACCTTGTTAGTCAAACATTTATCTTGACATCAGAGTGTTTAGCTACAAGTGAATATTGCTGTTTCTTTTCCCTTGGGGATAGAGTAGGAGGGATGCGTACAATTAGTTTAACACTGGCAAATTGAGTTACTTACTTCCAAAACAAAATCTTCTGCTCACATACACACCTTAATGAAAGTCTGGTGATGCCTTGATGTCTTTGAGGTGTTACAGAGAATTTCCTACAGTCGTAAGAAATGGTACATTAATAATTTTGAGAATGTATCAGTAGAAGCACTGGTTTTAATATTGGTTTATATAGGAAAATGAATTTACTTAAACCTGTAGAGCGAAATAAACACTGTAATAAAATGTACCAAACAACAAAAGAAATGCAAAATATTTGAATACACTGTATACACACGCACACACATACGCACACACGAACACATATACAGATATATATATATATACATACCAGAACATACATACACATACATACATACATATATATAGTTTTTTTCGTGATATAATTAACTGTAACTAATGGGATTCAAATTGAACATTTTAAAATAAATCATAGAAAAATTAATTAATATTTGAGGGTTTTTTGCTGTTCAGTAGTTTGTACATGCACCCAGATTGTTTTTAAGTCTCTCTCTCTCTGTATCTATCTCCCTCTCTATCTTTCTCTCTGTCTCTCTCTCTCTCTCTCTTGTCTCTCTGTCTCTCTCTCTGTCTGTCTGTCTCTGTCTGTCTCTGTGTCTCTCTCTATTTCTCTGTCTGTCTGTCTGTCTATAAATAGAGTTTGTATTAATGATGATTTTCAACAGATATCGATGATCAATGATCTTCAGTTTGTATAGATGATCCTGAGCTGGTATTAAACTGATGTCTTTTACAACTTGATTGATATGAGTGCCCAACTGTATGAGGAAGCCACACCAAGAGTCCTCTCTCTCCCTCCCAGCCCCATCTCTGTGATAATCAGCCAGCTGTGCAGAGAGTTTGGAAAACATCTTGCTTTTCTCCTCTCAGACCCATCCACAATGATTTTGCCAGTTTAAACTGAACACTTAGATTTAAGTATAGATCTGTCCCGGCCATAGATTCAATTGGAGCCTGAATTCATCTCCTATTGATGTTTCCGGTGTCCCTCCAATATGTCCAATATAGCCCATTTCGGGTGATAATTTTGAAGAAACCAGTGACATATATTTCTTTCAAGACCATCGGAGAAACTTATGAGGTTTTTCACTAAGAGGTTTGTTTTTCTTCTTCAGAAGTCGATTGACAGAAAAGAAAAATCAATTTGTCTTTAAAGTATATCTGTAGCCAGTAATGTTTCTTTGAGTTTTTTTGTTAATACGGTACTTCATGATTATTTTTTTTGCACCAGTTGCTAGACATTGACCTGGAGTTTTAGTTTTTCATTTGGGCTGTTTTAGAGTTTATCAGATGGGATGGGGAGTGACATTTGTTTTTAACATACCAAACACAAAATGTATTCCAAGTACGAGGGCATACCACCTCCTGTCCCCCACCCCTCCCCCAGCCATGTAATCAATTTTGAAATAGCCCTTACCTTTAACTGTATTTCTTTACTTTTTTATTCAATGCATGGTAAATTCAAAGCAATACAAACGAAATTTACTTTGTATATATTTTTTAATTTGTTAAAGGTGGTATAACAAAATTTATTTTAAATACCATATACTGTAAATCTTTTAATAAAGACCTGCCTTGATAGATGGCTGCCAATATCAGAGGCTGGGTCTCTGAGCATTGCAAAAACAAATAAGAGGCTTTAGTAGATGGCTGTCTTACATAAAGACCTGTTTCCGCTGTTGTTGCTTTGTCATGTTAATGACCATGTTATATCGGTACTTGTCACATTCTTTATGAGATTTATATGTTTTGTTTAATGACACCACAATAATTGGCTATTGGATGTCAAATTCTGTACAGATGCCAAAAGCTGAGGCCTATAACTGTAATGGTGAGAATAACAGTAAAGGTGAAGAATTTTTTTTTTTTTTTTGAATTTAAGTAACAGGTTTCCATGTGTACAAAAAGATTTGGAAGCCTAAACAATTGATGACCTTACAACAACACTATATTAGAAAATTCTGCATGGAAAAACAGAAGCCTGCCTTAATTGGAGGCTGGGTCTCGGATCATCACAAACCAAATAAGAGCCTTGGCTTGGAGCCTTCTGTTCCAGGATATACAGTTGTTCTCAAGATGTTTTGGAAAACTATCATGTTGAATGGTTACAGATGGATAAAAAATACTGTGATAGCAGAAATAAAATGTAATATGATGTCCTCAGATATCATAAATCTAAAAAACTAAATATGTGATGTCTGAGCATAATATTAGAGAACTGAAATAATGTTTTCAAACAGTTTTATCATGTTGAGACCCACCCCCCCCCCCCCCCCTAAAAAAACAAAAACCCATAAGTTTGTTATCTTCTAAATACTGTTAACTTAGGTTATACCATTAGTGCATTTTCAGTGCTGTTAGTCACAGATCATTATTTTTAACCCTTGTACCTCATTAGACTGGAATAGCTTCACTGAGATCAAGAAATGGTCCCAAGGCATACTTTTCATCAAAAATTACTATATTTATATTGACCACCATTATTATTAGGTTTGGTCCATTCAGCATTGAAATAATGCAGTTTCACTGTATCTTATTGTTATAATATACCAGTTTGGAACTGACAAACATTACGCCATTATTAATACTGATGGTCATCACAGCACATATTTCTTAATAAACTATGGCACAAATATGGCCTCCCCATCAGATATTTCTTTTATTTTCGTTAATAGTATTTCTGAATGGTTAATAAAACAATGGTCGATAGGCAACAGATAAGTGCTAAAATTAATGTTTTCTATTACATATGAATATTTTGATGGCTTACATTTTAAAAACTAGTGGATTAATATTTTTATGATGTATAAAGCCATACATTATTAAAAGTTTCAAAAGATGGACTGACAAATGTTTGCATTTTGCAACCATCTTGGATGCATTTTTTAAATGCCAAAGATCGCATTAATGCAATGTATCATAAAACAAACTGTAATTCAAAACTCATGAAATTTGTTTTTTCTTAAACCTATATGAGATAATCCATTGTAGATCAACATTATGTCCAGCATATAAAATAACTGGCCGCCAGTCATCAGAGCAATGCTGTCCAATAAAATAAAGATGTCCAAAATTGATTGTTCTGTGACGTTAACCAGAAGCTGATTACTATGTGACACATTATAAGTTAACTGCTGCACGAGTTCCATAAATACAGTTTAGTTGGTTTTTAAGGATACATAAGCAATAGAACACACAACTACATTAGATACTATTTAAAAATATATCCAATTTTTTTTTAAACAACTCGTTATAAAATAAATAGTGTTCTCTATGGATCATAGGGTGCTATCAACAGGGTGTAAAAAAACCTGGATCTTGTGAATTAAAAACATTTTTGTAGTGAGAAATCATGTTGTATGTGAGTTGGCTTACACTTGTATGTGATGAAAACATCCGACTGGCTACCAAGAGTTCCATCATTGCTTGCAGCTACTCGCTGTCTTCACTTACACTTGTATGCGATGAAAACATCCGACTGGCTACCAAGAGTTCCATCATTGCTTGCAGCTACTCGCTGTCTTCACTTACACTTGTATGCGATGAAAACATCCGACTGGCTACCAAGAGTTCCATCATTGCTTGCAGCTACTCGCTGTCTTCACTTACACTTGTATGTGATGAAAACATCCAACTGGCTACCAAGAGTTCCATCATTGCTTGCAGCTACTCGCTGTCTTCACTTACACTGTCAAACATTTAGAGTAATCAGGCATTACAGAAATGTGTGGATTCTTCTCTGTCACTGCACATTGATTATTAACAGTCACGGAGCTCGGCTTGGTCATCTGGGGCTTTTCAGTGAACACAAATAACTTCTCTTTATAGTTGTCTATCTCGATGTCATAGTAATGCTAGAATATCACTACCAGTATTATGTATTATACATAATATTGCACAGACAAATTCAGTTTTCATCATTGTAGCAGTGATTAGTTACAACACAAGGTAGTTATTTTGAAAGTTCAAAGATCTTAAAGATATGTACAACAGATCAAATGCATATAGATGTTATAATACATTCAGACAAAGAAAACTTGTGACTGAAACCAAGAATTGTGCTAATGTTTGACTTGACATTTCTTTAATCTTTCAGTAATATCAAGTATATATTGTTTTCATGCATGGTATTTTCTACCATTTGTGTTTAAATATTTAGATTTATTCAGAATTTTGTTTTACTATATTAGTTACCTGAATGTGATTAAAGATTGCATTTGGCAAAGACAGCCCATGTGATTACACACAGCAATCAGGAATGTCATGGAGATTGCGCTGAAGCTTTCAATTTTCCACAGCACCTTTTTACTGTTCCAGTTGTTTTGCCATGGCATGTTTGTTTTTGTTTTTTTTGCCATGGATATTTTCTTAATTACAGGAGTTGAAAGATCTTTTCCATCTGCAACTTTTCAGTGGCCAAGATTCTGAGTTGCTGCTTTAAAGAGAAGAAAAGCATACGTTTTTTTGTTCTATGTGTAGTTTTGATTAATAAAAAACGTTGGGGTTTTTTAAGGATTCTTTTTTTATATAATTTTTAATTTTTTCATTCCCTAACATTTCAAAAACAGTAATAAAATGTAGTTTTAGTAGTTGTTATTGATGGGGTTTTTATTTGTTTTTTATTTTAATTTTTTTTCATTCTCAAGGAACCACATTTTAGCATTGTGCATAATTTAATCACACTTTTTATTTTAGTCATTGTTTAGAATATAGCTTGAATAATTATCTTGAGATCATATTTTGAAAATCTTATTTTCTTACCCTATATATTGCTTAATGAAGACATTATGGGCCAGAGGTCACCGTTTCCATTTGATGGTGGTTTTCTCAGTGGACAAAGATCTGCATCTAGAGATTTTGCACTGGAGACATCTGAAGATTTGAAAATGAAATAACATTTGTAACTTAGCCAACTCCCTTGCAGAGAAACTTGTTAGGTGGTTTGGAAATGTGTCATCATGCAATTATTGTGAAAATGCTTATCAGTGTTCAGTGAAACTGAGTCCACTGGGAACTGGGAAACCTTTTGAGATTTATCACTATTACATTTATTATCACATTTGTACCAACACACCAATGGCCAGGTCAGTTGTAATCTACAGTGTGACACAGTTACCCAGATGGAGGATGCTGAGCTGGTGGGCCAATGACCAGTGGTCAGTGGCTTTATTGCTGGCCCACTGTTATTTAGGCTGGACCAGCCTCCGTCGTGCAGTAATTAAGCTATCTGACTACAGGCTGGTAGGTACAGGGTTCGCAGCCCAGTACCAGCTCCAACTCAGACTGAGTTCTTAATTAAGGGCTCAATGGGTAGGAGTAAGGCCACTACACTCTCTTCTCTCTCACTAACAAACTAACAACTAACCCACTGTCCTGGACAGGCAGCCCAAATAGCTGAGGTGTGTGTGACTAGGACAGCGTGCTTGAACCTTAATTGGATATAAGCAGAAAAATAAGTTGAAATGAAAATATTTAGGCTGGACTGAGGCTGGTAGGTGCTGAATTTACCTCCCAGTACCGGCTCCCACCCAGAGTGAGTTTAATGTCTCAGTGCGTAAGTATAAGGCCACTACACCAAGTTCATTCTCACTAACCACTAACAACACTAACCCACTGTCCTGGACAAACAGACCATGCAGCTGAGGTGTGTGCCCAGGACAGCATACTTGAACCTTAATTGAATATAAGCATGAAAATAGGTATAAACAACAACAGCTTGGTTCACTGGTGGCTTGTCACTGGTGTTTGGTGTCAGCAGTGTGCCACTCTTGAACCAGTTGGGATGCCATGAGAATTCCAGCTGTGATCGGTGTGACTAAAATCAATGTTCAGCCAACATACAATGCTATCTAGGTAGTGTCAGTCAGGTGTCCTACAATGCTATGTAATTATTGCTCTTAGTAGGTCAAGTGGATTCAGTGATAGAAATAAGCAGAAAATTTCACTAATTCACTGGAAAAGTAAATTATATCTAGATATCTACTTGTCAGCCAATATTTTCATTTGTCCACATAACTGGGTTTTTTATTCAAGTAAAAGGGCACTGTATTGAAAAGTTTCACTTGTCCACTGGACAACCATTGAGGTATATTTTGCTTAGGTGAGTAGCTTTTCACTTGTCAGGACAAATGGACAAGTGCTTATTTCAAACACTGCTATATAACCATTGCTGTTAGTAGGTCATGAGCCCTACAACACTATATGACCATTGCTGTTAGTAGGTCATAAGCCCTGCAGTACTATATAACCATTGCTGTTGGTAGGTCATGAGCCCTACAACACTATATAATCATTACTGTTAGTAGGTCATGAGCCCTGCAACACTATATAATCATTACTGTTAGTAGGTCATGAGCCCTGCAACACTATATAATCATTACTGTTAGTAGGTCATGAGCCCTGCAACACTATATAATCATTACTGTTAGTAGGTCATGAGCCCTGCAACACTATATAATCATTACTTACATGAGCCCTGCAGTATAATCATCATGAGTAGGTCATGAGCACTGCAACACTATATAATCATTACTATTAGTAGGTCATGAGCCCTACAACACTATATGACCATTGCTGTTAGTAGGCCACGAGCCCTTCAACACTGTATAACCATTGCTGTTAGTAGGTCATGTGTCCTGCAACACTATATGACCATTGCTGTTAGTAAGTTACGAGCCCTTCAACACTATATGACCATTGCTGTTAATAGGCCATGCACCCTACAACACTATATAACCATTGCTGTTAGTAGTTACAACACTATATAACCACTGATGTTAGTAGTTCATGAGCCCTGCAACACTGTATGACCATTGCTGTTAGTAGGTCATGAGCCCTACAACACTGTATAACCATTGATGTTAGTAGTTCATGAGCCCTGCAACACTGTATGACCATTGCTGTTAGTAGGTCATGAACCCTGCAACACTATATAATCATTAGTGTTAGTAGGTCATGAGCCCTGCAACACTATATAATCATTACTGTTAGTAGGTCATGAGCCCTGCAACACTATATAATCATTAGTTAGTACGTTATGAGCCCCGCAACACTATATGACCATTGCTGTTAGTAGGTCATGTGCCCTGCAACACTATATAATCATTACTGTTAGTATGTCATGAGCCCTGCAGCACTATATAATCATCATATATGAGCCCTGTTATAATCATAGTAGGTCATGAGCCCTACAACACTATATGACCATTGCTGTTAGTAGGTCATGAGCCCTGCAACACTATATAATCATTACTGTTAGTATGTCATGAGCCCTGCAGCACTATATAATCATTACTGTTAGTAGGTCATGAGCCCTACAACACTATATGACCATTGCTGTTAGTAGGTCATAAGCCCTGCAACACTATATAATCATTAGTGTTAGTAGGTCATGAGCCCTGCAACACTATATAATCATTACTGTTAGTAGGTCATGAGCCCTGCAACACTATATAATCATTAGTGTTAGTAGGTCATGAGCCCTGCAACACTATATGACCATTGCTGTTAGTAGGTCATGAGCCCTGCAACACTATATAATCATTACTGTTAGTAGGTCATGAGCCCTGCAACACTATATAATCATTACTGTTAGTAGGTCATGAGCCCTGCAACACTATATAATCATTAGTTAGTACGTTATGAGCCCCGCCACACTATATGACCATTGCTGTTAGTAGGTCATGTGCCCTGCAACACTATATAATCATTACTGTTAGTATGTCATGAGCCCTGCAACACTATATAATCATTACTGTTAGTAGGTCATGAGCCCTACAACACTATATGACCATTGCTGTTAGTAGGTCATAAGCCCTGCAGTACTATATAACCATTGCTGTTGGTAGGTCATGTGCCCTGCAGCACTGTATAACCATTGCTGTTAGTAGGTCATCAGCCCTACAACACTATATAATCATTACTGTTAGTAGGTCATGAGCCCTGCAACACTATATAATCATTACTGTTAGTAGGTCATGAGCCCTGCAACACTATATAATCATTACTGTTAGTAGGTCATGAGCCCTGCAACACTATATAATCATTACTGTTAGTAGGTCATGAGCCCTGCAACACTATATAATCATTACTGTTAGTAGGTCATGAGCGCTGCAACACTATATAATCATTACTATTAGTAGGTCATGAGCCCTACAACACTATATGACCATTGCTGTTAGTAGGTCAGGAGCCCTTCAACACTGTATAACCATTGCTGTTAGTAGGTCATTGACTGCTGTTAGTAAGTTACGAGCCCTTCAACACTATATGACCATTGCTGTTAATAGGCCATGCGCCCTACAACACTATATAACCTCTGATGTTAGTAGTTCATGATCCCTGCAACACTGTATGACCATTGCTGTTAGTAGGTCATGAGCCCTACAACACTATATAACCATTGATGTTAGTAGGTCATGAACCCTGCAACACTATATAATCATTAGTGTTAGTAGGTCATGAGCCCTGCAACACTATATAATCATTACTGTTAGTAGGTCATGAGCCCTGCAACACTATATAATCATTAGTTAGTACGTTATGAGCCCCACAAACACTATATGACCATTGCTGTTAGTAGGTCATTTGCCCTGCAACACTATATAATCATTACTGTTAGTATGTCATGATCCCTGCAACACTATATAATCATTAGTGTTAGTAGGTCATGAGCCCTGCAACACTATATAATCATTACTGTTAGTAGGTCATGAGCCCTGCAACACTATATAATCATTAGTTAGTACATTATGAGCCCTGCACTATATGACCATTGCTGTTAGTAGGTCATTTGCCCTGCAACACTATATAATCATTACTGTTAGTAGGTCATGAGCCCTGCAACACTATATAATCATTAGTTAGTACGTTATGAGCCCCGCCACACTATATGACCATTGCTGTTAGTAGGTCATGTGCCCTGCAACACTATATAATCATTACTGTTAGTATGTCAGTAACACTATATAATCATGATGAGCCCTACCCTGCATTGCTGTTAGTAGGTCATAAGCCCTGCAGTACTATATAACCATTGCTGTTGGTAGGTCATAAGCCCTGCAGTACTATATAACCATTGCTGTTGGTAGGTCATGTGCCCTGCAGCACTGTATAACCATTGCTGTTAGTAGGTCATGAGCCCTGCAACACTATATAATCATTACTGTTAGTAGGTCATGAGCCCTGCAACACTATATAATCATTACTGTTAGTAGGTCATGAGCCCTGCAACACTATATAATCATTACTGTTAGTAGGTCATGAGCCCTGCAACACTATATGATCATTACTGTTAGTAGGTCATGAGCGCTGCAACACTATATAATCATTACTATTAGTAGGTCATGAGCCCTACAACACTATATGACCATTGCTGTTAGTAGGTCAGGAGCCCTTCAACACTGTATAACCATTGCTGTTAGTAGGTCATGTGTCCTGCAACACTATATGACCATTGCTGTTAGTAAGTTACGAGCCCTTCAACACTATATGACCATTGCTGTTAATAGGCCATGCGCCCTACAACACTATATAACCTCTGATGTTAGTAGTTCATGATCCCTGCAACACTGTATGACCATTGCTGTTAGTAGGTCATGAGCCCTACAACACTATATAACCATTGATGTTAGTAGGTCATGAACCCTGCAACACTATATAATCATTAGTTAGTACGTTATGAGCCCCACAAACACTATATGACCATTGCTGTTAGTAGGTCATTTGCCCTGCAACACTATATAATCATTACTGTTAGTATGTCATGATCCCTGCAACACTATATAATCATTACTGTTAGTAGGTCATGAGCCCTGCAACACTGCTGTTAGTAGGAGCCCTGCATGTGCTGTTAGTAGGTCACAACACTGTATAATTACATTGCTGTTAGTAGGTCATGAGCCCATCAACACTATATAACCATTGTTGTTAGTAGGTTATGAGCCCTACAACACTATATAACCATTGCTGTTAGCAGGTCATGTGGCCTACAACATTATATCACCATTGTTGTTAGTAGGTCATGAACCCTGCACCACTAATCATTGTTGTTATTAGGTTATGTGGTACACAACACTATGTAGCCATGCAATGCTGTTAGTAGGCCATGTGTTATTACAACACTGTGTAGCCATTGCTGTGAGTAGGTCATATGTACTAGAACATTATGTAACCATTGCTATTAACAGATCATGCCCCCTACTGTGAACTTACTGTGTAATTTACAATTATACGACTGTACAATTAGAGTTGTGAAGAGTTAAAATACAATTATACGACTGTACAATTAGAGTTGTGAAGTGTTAAAATACCACCTTATAAATTTGTGTAATTAAATATGTTTTGTTTTGTTTTTTTCCTTCAGGTTGAGGATAATGGATGATTCCATATTAACAGCAGGATGATTGAGCTACTTCCTGTGGAAGTAGTATGGATTCTGGGAGTTTTTCTGCATATGGTGATAGGTATGTTTTTATGGATGTTTTAACTTGGTATAAAAGTCTGCAAGTGAATGTAATTATTTAAGAAACTGCAGTAAGACCAATTAGTCAGTGAACAAACGTATTCCCCTGGGAACGTACTGATAAAAATGACTGATCATCTAAATAGGATTAAAAACTTTGATGTCACTTTGACAGCCTACTTCTTATAACCACCAGAGCTGCCATTTTGAATATATAACAGTAACCTGTCTAAAATTATATAAATATTTATTTTAGGGGATTTGGATATTAGTTTATTGACAAATTACGTTGGGTTTTTTTAAAAGACATTCTTAAGAGTGCAATCATAAAATAAAAAGATTTAAATTTCCAAGATTTCAGGATTCTATATAGAAGATGTCTTTCTCCTTATTATACAAGCTTTTTTCTTCTTGGTGTCTTATTTGGTGCAAGTGTTTTCTCACTGGTGTCTTGTATAGTACAAGTGTTTTCTCACTGGTGTCTTGTATAATACAAGTGTTTACTGGTGTCTTGTATAGTACAAGCGTTTTCTCACTGGTGTCTTGTATAGTACAAGCGTTTTCTCACTGGTGTCTTGTATAGTACAAGTGTTTTCTCACTGGTGTCTTGTATAGTACAAGCGTTTTCTCACTGGTGTCTTGTATAGTACAAGCATTTTCTCACTGGTGTCTTGTATAGTACACGCGTTTTCTCACTGGTGTCTTGTATAGAACAAGCGTTTTCTCACTGGTGTCTTGTATAGTACAAGCGTTTTCTCACTGGTGTCTTGTATAGTACAAGCGTTTTCTCACTGGTGTCTTGTATAGTACAAGCATTTTCTCACTGGTGTCTTGTATAGTACAAGCGTTTTCTCACTGGTGTCTTGTATAGAACAAGCGTTTTCTCACTGGTGTCTTGTATAGTACAAGCATTTTCTCACTGGTGTCTTGTATAGTACAAGCGTTTTCTCACTGGTGTCTTGTATAGAACAAGCGTTTTCTCACTGGTGTCTTGTATAGTACAAGCATTTTCTCACTGGTATCTTGTATAGTACAAGCGTTTTCTCACTGGTGTCTTGTATAGTACAAGTGTTTTCTCACTGGTGTCTTGTATAGTACAAGTGTTTTCTCACTGGTGTCTTGTATAGTACAAGTGTTTTCTCACTGGTGTCTTGTATAGTACAAGTGTTTTCTCACTGGTGTCTTGTATAGTACAAGTGTTTTCTCACTGGTGTCTTGTATAGTACAAGTGTTTACTGGTGTCTTGTATAGTACAAGCGTTTTCTCACTGGTGTCTTGTATAGTACAAGTGTTTACTGGTGTCTTGTATAGTACAAGTGTTTACTGGTATCTTGTATAGTACAAGCGTTTTCTCACTGGTGTCTTGTATAGTACAAGTGTTTACTGGTGTCTTGTATAGTACAAGCGTTTTCTCACTGGTGTCTTGTATAGTACAAGTGTTTACTGGTGTCTTGTATAGTACAAGCATTTTCTCACTGGTGTCTTGTATAGTACAAGTGTTTACTGGTGTCTTGTATAGTACAAGTGTTCACTGGAGTCTTGTATAGTACAAGTGTTTTCTCACTGGTGTCTTGTATAATACAAGTGTTTTCTCACTGGTGTCTTGTATAGTACAAGTGTTTTCTCACTGGTGTCTTGTATAGTACAAGCATTTTCTCACTGGTGTCTTGTATAGTACAAGCGTTTTCTCACTGGTGTCTTGTATAGTACAAGTGTTTACTGGTGTCTTGTATAGTACAAGTGTTTACTGGTGTCTTGTATAGTACAAGTGTTTACTGGTGTCTTGTATAGTACAAGCATTTTCTCACTGGTGTTTTGTATAGTACAAGCATTTTCTCACTGGTGTCTTGTATAGTACAAGCGTTTTCTCACTGGTGTCTTGTATAGTACAAGTGTTTACTGGTGTCTTGTATAGTACAAGTGTTTACTGGTGTCTTGTATAGTACAAGCGTTTTCTCACTGGTGTCTTGTATAGTACAAGCGTTTTCTCACTGGTGTCTTGTATAGTACAAGTGTTTTCTCACTGGTGTCTTGTATAGTACAAGTGTTTACTGGTGTCTTGTATAGTACAAGTGTTCACTGGTGTCTTGTATAGTACAAGTGTTTACTGGTGTCTTGTATAGTACAAGCATTTTCTCACTGGTGTCTTGTATAGTACAAGCGTTTTCTCACTGGTGTCTTGTATAGTACAAGTGTTTACTGGTGTCTTGTATAGTACAAGTGTTTACTGGTGTCTTGTATAGTACAAGTGTTTACTGGTGTCTTGTATAGTACAAGCATTTTCTCACTAGTGTCTTGTATAGTACAAGCATTTTCTCACTGGTGTCTTGTATAGTACAAGCGTTTTCTCACTGGTGTCTTGTATAGTACAAGTGTTTTCTCACTGGTGTCTTGTATAGTACAAGCGTTTTCTCACTGGTGTCTTGTATAGTACAAGCATTTTCTCACTGGTGTCTTGTATAGTACACGCGTTTTCTCACTGGTGTCTTGTATAGAACAAGCGTTTTCTCACTGGTGTCTTGTATAGTACAAGCGTTTTCTCACTGGTGTCTTGTATAGTACAAGCGTTTTCTCACTGGTGTCTTGTATAGTACAAGCATTTTCTCACTGGTGTCTTGTATAGTACAAGCGTTTTCTCACTGGTGTCTTGTATAGAACAAGCGTTTTCTCACTGGTGTCTTGTATAGTACAAGCATTTTCTCACTGGTGTCTTGTATAGTACAAGCGTTTTCTCACTGGTGTCTTGTATAGAACAAGCGTTTTCTCACTGGTGTCTTGTATAGTACAAGCATTTTCTCACTGGTATCTTGTATAGTACAAGCGTTTTCTCACTGGTGTCTTGTATAGTACAAGTGTTTTCTCACTGGTGTCTTGTATAGTACAAGTGTTTTCTCACTGGTGTCTTGTATAGTACAAGTGTTTTCTCACTGGTGTCTTGTATAGTACAAGTGTTTTCTCACTGGTGTCTTGTATAGTACAAGTGTTTTCTCACTGGTGTCTTGTATAGTACAAGTGTTTACTGGTGTCTTGTATAGTACAAGCGTTTTCTCACTGGTGTCTTGTATAGTACAAGTGTTTACTGGTTTCTTGTATAGTACAAGTGTTTACTGGTATCTTGTATAGTACAAGCGTTTTCTCACTGGTGTCTTGTATAGTACAAGTGTTTACTGGTGTCTTGTATAGTACAAGCGTTTTCTCACTGGTGTCTTGTATAGTACAAGTGTTTACTGGTGTCTTGTATAGTACAAGCATTTTCTCACTGGTGTCTTGTATAGTACAAGTGTTTACTGGTGTCTTGTATAGTACAAGTGTTCACTGGAGTCTTGTATAGTACAAGTGTTTTCTCACTGGTGTCTTGTATAATACAAGTGTTTTCTCACTGGTGTCTTGTATAGTACAAGTGTTTTCTCACTGGTGTCTTGTATAGTACAAGCATTTTCTCACTGGTGTCTTGTATAGTACAAGCGTTTTCTCACTGGTGTCTTGTATAGTACAAGTGTTTACTGGTGTCTTGTATAGTACAAGTGTTTACTGGTGTCTTGTATAGTACAAGTGTTTACTGGTGTCTTGTATAGTACAAGCATTTTCTCACTAGTGTCTTGTATAGTACAAGCATTTTCTCACTGGTGTCTTGTATAGTACAAGCGTTTTCTCACTGGTGTCTTGTATAGTACAAGTGTTTACTGGTGTCTTGTATAGTACAAGTGTTTACTGGTGTCTTGTATAGTACAAGCGTTTTCTCACTGGTGTCTTGTATAGTACAAGCGTTTTCTCACTGGTGTCTTGTATAGTACAAGTGTTCACTGGTGTCTTGTATAGTACAAGTGTTTACTGGTGTCTTGTATAGTACAAGTGTTCACTGGTGTCTTGTATAGTACAAGTGTTTACTGGTGTCTTGTATAGTACAAGCATTTTCTCACTGGTGTCTTGTATAGTACAAGCGTTTTCTCACTGGTGTCTTGTATAGTACAAGTGTTTACTGGTGTCTTGTATAGTACAAGTGTTTACTGGTGTCTTGTATAGTACAAGTGTTTACTGGTGTCTTGTATAGTACAAGCATTTTCTCACTAGTGTCTTGTATAGTACAAGCATTTTCTCACTGGTGTCTTGTATAGTACAAGCGTTTTCTCACTGGTGTCTTGTATAGTACAAGTGTTTACTGGTGTCTTGTATAGTACAAGTGTTTACTGGTGTCTTGTATAGTACAAGCGTTTTCTCACTGGTGTCTTGTATAGTACAAGCGTTTTCTCACTGGTGTCTTGTATAGTACAAGTGTTCACTGGTGTCTTGTATAGTACAAGTGTTTACTGGTGTCTTGTATAGTACAAGTGTTCACTGGTGTCTTGTATAGTACAAGTGTTTACTGGTGTCTTGTATAGTACAAGTGTTTACTGGTGTCTTGTATAGTACAAGTGTTTACTGGTGTCTTGTATAGTACAAGCATTTTCTCACTGGTGTCTTGTATAGTACAAGCGTTTTCTCACTGGTGTCTTGTATAGTACAAGTGTTTACTGGTGTCTTGTATAGTACAAGCGTTTTCTCACTGGTGTCTTGTATAGTACAAGTGTTTTCTCACTGGTGTCTTGTATAGTACAAGTGTTTTCTCACTGGTGTCTTGTATAGTACAAGTGTTTACTGGTGTCTTGTATAGTACAAGCGTTTTCTCACTGGTGTCTTGTATAGTACAAGTGTTTACTGGTGTCTTGTATAGTACAAGTGTTTACTGGTATCTTGTATAGTACAAGCGTTTTCTCACTGGTGTCTTGTATAGTACAAGTGTTTACTGGTGTCTTGTATAGTACAAGCGTTTTCTCACTGGTGTCTTGTATAGTACAAGTGTTTACTGGTGTCTTGTATAGTACAAGCATTTTCTCACTGGTGTCTTGTATAGTACAAGTGTTTACTGGTGTCTTGTATAGTACAAGTGTTCACTGGAGTCTTGTATAGTACAAGTGTTTTCTCACTGGTGTCTTGTATAATACAAGTGTTTTCTCACTGGTGTCTTGTATAGTACAAGTGTTTTCTCACTGGTGTCTTGTATAGTACAAGCATTTTCTCACTGGTGTCTTGTATAGTACAAGCGTTTTCTCACTGGTGTCTTGTATAGTACAAGTGTTTACTGGTGTCTTGTATAGTACAAGTGTTTACTGGTGTCTTGTATAGTACAAGTGTTTACTGGTGTCTTGTATAGTACAAGCATTTTCTCACTAGTGTCTTGTATAGTACAAGCATTTTCTCACTGGTGTCTTGTATAGTACAAGCGTTTTCTCACTGGTGTCTTGTATAGTACAAGTGTTTACTGGTGTCTTGTATAGTACAAGTGTTTACTGGTGTCTTGTATAGTACAAGCGTTTTCTCACTGGTGTCTTGTATAGTACAAGCGTTTTCTCACTGGTGTCTTGTATAGTACAAGTGTTCACTGGTGTCTTGTATAGTACAAGTGTTTACTGGTGTCTTGTATAGTACAAGTGTTCACTGGTGTCTTGTATAGTACAAGTGTTTACTGGTGTCTTGTATAGTACAAGCATTTTCTCACTGGTGTCTTGTATAGTACAAGCGTTTTCTCACTGGTGTCTTGTATAGTACAAGTGTTTACTGGTGTCTTGTATAGTACAAGCGTTTTCTCACTGGTGTCTTGTATAGTACAAGCGTTTTCTCACTGGTGTCTTGTATAGTACAAGTGTTTACTGGTGTCTTGTATAGTACAAGCGTTTTCTCACTGGTGTCTTGTATAGTACAAGTGTTTACTGGTGTCTTGTATAGTACAAGTGTTCACTGGAGTCTTGTATAGTACAAGTGTTTTCTCACTGGTGTCTTGTATAATACAAGTGTTTTCTCACTGGTGTCTTGTATAGTACAAGTGTTTTCTCACTGGTGTCTTGTATAGTACAAGCATTTTCTCACTGGTGTCTTGTATAGTACAAGCGTTTTCTCACTGGTGTCTTGTATAGTACAAGTGTTTACTGGTGTCTTGTATAGTACAAGTGTTTACTGGTGTCTTGTATAGTACAAGTGTTTACTGGTGTCTTGTATAGTACAAGCATTTTCTCACTAGTGTCTTGTATAGTACAAGCATTTTCTCACTGGTGTCTTGTATAGTACAAGCGTTTTCTCACTGGTGTCTTGTATAGTACAAGTGTTTACTGGTGTCTTGTATAGTACAAGTGTTTACTGGTGTCTTGTATAGTACAAGCGTTTTCTCACTGGTGTCTTGTATAGTACAAGCGTTTTCTCACTGGTGTCTTGTATAGTACAAGTGTTCACTGGTGTCTTGTATAGTACAAGTGTTCACTGGTGTCTTGTATAGTACAAGTGTTCACTGGTGTCTTGTATAGTACAAGTGTTCACTGGTGTCTTGTATAGTACAAGTGTTCACTGGTGTCTTGTATAGTACAAGTGTTTACTGGTGTCTTGTATAGTACAAGTGTTTACTGGTGTCTTGTATAGTACAAGCATTTTCTCACTGGTGTCTTGTATAGTACAAGCGTTTTCTCACTGGTGTCTTGTATAGTACAAGTGTTTACTGGTGTCTTGTATAGTACAAGCGTTTTCTCACTGGTGTCTTGTATAGTACAAGCGTTTTCTCACTGGTGTCTTGTATAGTACAAGCGTTTTCTCACTGGTGTCTTGAATAGAACAAGTGTTTTCTCACTGGTGTCTTGTGTAGTACAAGTGTTTTCTCACTGGTGTCTTGTGTAGTACAAGCATTTTCTCACTGGTGTCTTGTGTAGTACAAGCGTTTTCTCACTGGTGTCTTGTATAGTACAAGTGTTCACTGGTGTCTTGTATAGTACAAGGTTTTCTCACTGGTGTCTTGTATAGTACAAGCATTTTCTCACTGGTGTCTTGTATAGTACAAGTGTTTTCTCACTGGTGTCTTGTATAGTACAAGCGTTTTCTCACTGGTGTCTTGTATAGTACAAGTGTTTTCTCACTGGTGTCTTGTATAATACAAGTGTTTACTGGTGTCTTGTATAGTACAAGTGTTCACTGGAGTCTTGTATAGTACAAGCGTTTTCTCACTGGTGTCTTGTATAATACAAGTGTTTACTGGTGTCTTGTATAGTACAAGCGTTTTCTCACTGGTGTCTTGTATAGTACAAGCGTTTTCTCACTGGTGTCTTGAATAGAACAAGCGTTTTCTCACTGGTGTCTTGTGTAGTACAAGCGTTTTCTCACTGGTGTCTTGTATAGTACAAGCGTTTTCTCACTGGTGTCTTGTATAGTACAAGTGTTCACTGGTGTCTTGTATAGTACAAGTGTTCACTGGTGTCTTGTATAGTACAAGCGTTTTCTCACTGGTGTCTTGTATAGAACAAGCGTTTTCTCACTGGTGTCTTGTATAGTACAAGCGTTTTCTCACTGGTGTCTTGTATAGTACAAGCGTTTTCTCACTGGTGTCTTGTATAGTACAAGCGTTTTCTCACTGGTGTCTTGTATAGTACAAGCGTTTTCTCACTGGTGTCTTGTATAGTACAAGCGTTTTCTCACTGGTGTCTTGTATAGAACAAGCGTTTTCTCACTGGTGTCTTGTATAGTACAAGCGTTTTCTCACTGGTGTCTTGTATAGTACAAGCGTTTTCTCACTGGTGTCTTGTATAGTACAAGCGTTTTCTCACTGGTGTCTTGTATAGAACAAGCGTTTTCTCACTGGTGTCTTGTATAGTACAGGGCTTTGTCTGATTGGTTGTTGTGTATTGCACAAGACTGTCATTACTGCTTGTCTTATATTTAAACTTTTCATTTCAGGTGATGGTGACAAATGTGAATACCATTTTTCCTACAAGAAACAGATGTCGGGTAACTTCAAGTCCCCGAAGTTTCCCAAGTTTTACCCCGAGCTGATCACATGTCACTACTACTTTGATGCTGCCACAGATGGTCGGATACAAATAGATTTTGATGTCTTTGAACTGGAGCCCATGGCTAAAGATGACACGGCGTTAGTGGCAATTCAAACAATTCCTTCAACACTGTTCACTTTAATTGTATAAAACTGGCACCTAATGCTTAAATAGTGTCTGACTTGTAGATGGTCGATATCCTTTTTTGTGTCCTGTTATCGTTAGAGGCTAACATAACGTAATGGTACAACATTTGTCTGTCGCTAGGCTGTATATAATAAAATAAATCCTTCATTTTCATCCCTGCCAACCACAAGGATAAAAGGCCCGTCTCCATTTGTTTTTGTGGCTAAAAACAAAAATTGTTCTTTAAAACATACATTTGTGTATTCGATGCTTGATGTGTGGTATTTTTTGTAAAAATAGAAAATAAAAAATAAAATTTCCTCCTCCGACAGTTTTATTAAAAATAAAATTGGTTAAAAAAGGTTTTGTTGATAATTTCAGTTTGGTTTGATGTAAGAAGAAAAGTAAAAGTGTTTTGGAAATAACAAAACAATACTATTTGTGTGTGCAATTTACAAGTCAATTAACTACGAAATAAATAACTTGCAGTAAATTTTATACATAGTATGAAAAAGGCGTTCTCTGTGGGATGGACGACGGCATTTAATTTAAATGGCTTTATTAAGAATAACATACCTTTAATATAGTGATTTTATTATCGGAGCTGTCATAGTCTTATAGTAGTATATACTGTGAAATCCTTAAATTTTTATCAGCTTAAATTATTATGTGTATTTTTAACACATGCATTTTATTGGGTACTTAATTTTGTGGATCAGAAAGGTAGTATCATAAATTTGTATTTATATGTATCCATGTATTATATTTTTTGACTTCACTTGTCCATAAATTACACAAAAATTATACCACCGCAACAACAAACATTATTTCACAATATAGGCACATCAGTTTGATCATAAAACAGGCACTACACAATCTAGTTGTTTGTTTAATTTTAAATTTCACTGAGGCCCCAGTTAATGTAAATAGGTTAGCTGAATGTCTAAATAAATAGGGTGCTCAGCAAATCTGGTGTGTCTGAAAACTAAGAACCCTCCAGACCCCCCCCCCCCCCACCTCTTTCCAAAAACAAAATTCCATAAAATATACCAACAATTTTTAACTCATTCCGACTAGAAGTGTGTATTTTGCTCCCCAGGTGTCGGTTCGACTACGTAGACATCTTCAGTGTTGATCGGATGGGCTATAAGACTCTGCTGAGCCGGTTCTGTGGCTCAGAAAAGCCGGAAGCCATCACCTCGATCCAGTCCCGGCTGGAGATCATCTTCGTGTCAGACTACACCAAAACGGCTAATGGCTTCCTCGGCCAGTACACCTTCCTTGATGACAGTAGGTTCACCAACAGTCATACAATCTGTGGGGCGGAGGATCAAACCTCCTCGATGACAGTAGGTTCACTCAGTCATACAATCTGTGGGACGGAGGATCAAACCTCCTTGATGACAGTAGGTTCACTCACAGTCATACAATCTGTGGGGCAGAGGTTCAAACCTCCTCGATGGTCCCAATGGATTTCCCCCACCATCTCTAGATTCATTCAGACTAATAGAATCTACAATCATAATGACAGGGAAACCCCCCCAGACAAAAACAGATATTGAATTTGTAAACTCAAATTGGATATGTTTATAAACTCAAATGGGATATGTTTGGTAAACTCAAATGGGATATGTTTGTAAACTCAAATTGGATATGTTTGTAAACTTAAATCGGATATGTTTGTAAATTCATATCGGATATGTTTGTAAACTCAAATTGGATATGTTTGTAAACTTAAATTGGATATGTTTGTCAGTACAAATGAATGACTTTTTGCTTCATTTCATTTGTACTTGTTTTTGTGTTTATATCCAGTTAAGGTTCAAGTACGCTGTTCTGGACACACACCTCAGCTGTCTGGGCTCTCTGTCCAGGACAGTGAGTTACTTGTTAGTGGTTGGTGAAAGAGACATGAGTGTAGTGGGCTTATACACCTTTCCACTGAGTCATGGGTTGGGCTGGTACTGGGAGATGAACCCAGTACCTACTAGTCTTAAAGCCGATGGCTTACCCACTATAACACTGAGGCCAGTAGCTTGTTATGCAGGGAAGTATTGTGTCATTTCATTTAACTTGATTTTTGTGCTTATATCCATTTAAAGTTCAAGCATGTTGTCCTGGGAACATACACCAACTATCTGGACTGTCTGTCCAGGACAATGGTTAATTGTTAGTTGTTAGTGAAAGAGAAGTGCTTGTAGTGAATTTAAGCCATTACAACTCACTCTAGTTGTGAATCAGTACTGAGACTCAAACCTAAGATTTGACATTTGTACATTAATAAAATCATGAATTCTTTGAAAATAATTACTATCTTCAACTTTCATGTTTTTCAGCATGGCAGCCATTTGGTCCCCCCACTCAGGGTTGTGGGAGTGAAACCCTGACAGGAGCTGGGGGGGTGATATCATCCCCCAACTTCCCCAGTCCCTTCCCTGGCAACACCAAGTGCACATGGCTTATTAAGGTCAAGGAGGGATATCAGATTTTCATACACCATCTCGCATTAGATATAGGAGAAAGTGGTAAGCTGATATGAGATATTTATAGACCATCTCACATAGTGGTAAGCTGATATCAGATATTTATACACCATCTCGCATTAGATATTGGAGAAAATGGTAAGCTGATATCAGATTTTCATAAACCATCTCGCATTAGACATAACAGAAAAAGATAAACTGATATCAGATTTTTGTAAACCATCTCACATTAAACATAGGAGAAAGTGGTAAGCTGATATCAGATATTTATACACCATCTCGCATTAAACATAGAAGAAAATGGTAAGTTGATATCAGATTTTCATACACCATCTTGCATTAGACATAGGAGAAAATGGTAAGCTGATATAAGATTTTCATACACCATCTTGCATTAGACATAGGCGAAAATGGTAAGCTGATATAAGATTTTCATACACCATCTCGCATTAAACATAGAAGAAAATGGTAAGTTGATATCAGATTTTCATACACCATCTTGCATTAGACATAGGAGAAAATGGTAAGCTAATATAAGATTTTCGTACTCTATCTTGCATCAAATATAGGAGAAAGTGGTAAGCTGATATCAGATTTTCATATGCCATCTGACCATCTGACATTAGACATAGGAAACAATGATATCAGATACTCGTACACCATCTCGCATTAGATACATGTAAGCGAGAGAGAAAAAAATTCTTACATTAGATATAGGAGAAAGTGGTGAGTTGATATCAAAAATCATACCATCTTACATTAGATATAGGAGAAAGTGGTGAGCTGATATCAAAAATCATACCCCATCTTACATTAGATATAGGAGAAAGTGGTGAGCTGATATCAAAAATCATACCCCATCTTACATTAGATATAGGAGAAAGTGGTGAGCTGATATCAAAAATCATACCCCATCTTACATTAGATATAGGAGAAAGTGGTGAGTTGATATCAAAAATCATACCCCATCTTACATTAGATATAGGAGAAAGTGGTGAGTTGATATAAAAAATCATACCCCATCTTACATTAGATATAGGAGAAAGTGGTGAGTTGATATAAAAAATCATACCCCATCTTACATTAGATACATGTATAAGAGAAAGTGGTGAGCAGATATCAAATTTCCATACATCATCTAGCAGTAAGGTGATACTTGATTTATTATCAGATTTTCATTCACCATATTAGATATAGGAAAAACTGGTAAGCAGATATCAGATTAATTTGTATACACCCACTGGGAGAAAACAATAACTTAATTTAGATTTATGAATATGTATGCATCATCCATCTTGCATTAGATAAAGTAACAACCTTGATATGAGATATATCAGATTTCCATATATCATTTAGCATTAGATATTGCAAAAGTTACCATTAATCCTTGAATACACCCCTGCTTTGAACAGAAGTTTGTCTCTAATAGAGGCTGCTATTTCTCATTCTAGCCAGTGCACCATAACTGGTATATCAAAGGCTGTGGTATGTGCTGTCCAGTATATGGGATGGTGCATATAAAAGATACCTTGCTGTTAATCGCAAAGAGTAGCCCATGAAGTTGTGACAGCGGGTTTCCTCTCTCAATATCTGTGTGGTCCTTAACCATAAGTTTGAGCCTTATAACCGTAAATAAAATGTGTTGAGTGTGTCGTTAAATAAAACATTTTCTTCCTAATAGAAGCCAGATATTCGAGTACCAAGAACAAAAAAATAGAGGCCCGTCTTGAATAGACCGTCTTAATTAGATAATTAGGCCCGTCTTGAATAGACCGTCTTAATTAGATAATTAGGCCCGTCTTGAATAGACCGTCTTAATTAGATAATTAGCCCGTCTTGAATAGACCGCCTTAATGAGATAATTAGCCCGTCTTGAATAGACCGTCTTAATTAGATAATTAGGCCCGTCTTGAATAGACCGTCTTAATTAGATAATTAGGTCCGTCTTGAATAGACCGTCTTAATTAGATAATTAGGCCTGTCTTGAATAGACCGTCTTAATTAGATAATTAGGCCCGTCTTGAATAGACCGTCTTAATTAGATAATTAGGCCCGTCTTGAATAGACCGCCTTAATTAGATAATTAGCCCGTCTTGAATAGACCGCCTTAATTAGATAATTAGCCCGTCTTGAATAGACCGCCTTAATTAGATAATTAGGCCCGTCTTGAATAGACCGCCTTAATTAGATAATTAGGCCCGTCTTGAATAGACTGCCTTAATTAGATAATTAGGCCCGTCTTGAATAGACCGCCTTAATTAGATAATTAGGCCCGTCTTGAATAGACCGCCTTAAATTAGATAATTAGGCCCGTCTTGAATAGACCGCCTTAATTAGAAAATTAGCCCGTCTTGAATAGACCACCTTAATTAGATAATTAGCCCGTCTTGAATAGACTGCCTTAATGAGATAATTAGCCCGTCTTGAATAGACCACCTTAATTAGATAATTAGGCCCGTCTTGAATAGACCGCCTTAATTAGATAATTAGGCCCGTCTTGAATAGACCGCCTTAATTAGATAATTAGGCCGTCTTGAATAGACCGCCTTAATTAGATAATTAGGCCCGCCTTAATTAGATAATTAGGCCCGTCTTGAATAGACCGCCTTAATTAGATAATTAGGCCCATCTTGAATAGACCGCCTTAATTAGATAATTAGGCCCATCTTGAATAGACCGCCTTAATTAGATAATTAGGCCCATCTTGAATAGACCGCCTTAATTAGATAATTAGGCCATTTCTGCTTTTGTAGCTTTGTCTGATTAATGAGCACATTATACTCGCCACTTCCACTGCATGATGTTAAAAGCTTGTAACCACATTGCGAGAACACTAGGAAAGGAGGATATTTTTCATTTCTCAGTGAGGTAACAAGCTTCCACAAAAAGGTTTGGAAGATTCAAAAGAAATAAGATGGAACTCAAAGACGAGAAAGGAAACAAAGTGATGGGAGAAACAAAATGGCTTAAACATGTCCATTATTGACCTCATCCAAAACAATTTCCAGCACCTTGATAAAAATTTATTTAATACACCGTAGTGGAAGAGATACCCATGTGATATTTATTGTCTCTTCACATGTGGAAATACGTCTTTTGAGAGGTGATGACCTCTGATCACGTGATCAACTGTGTCACACAGTACAACTCTGCATAGATCTTCATGCAAATAGTGTGTGCATTATTCTTTTGATTCATATTTTTAAATGGGAAAAAATTCTTGCTATCAATTTCTATAATTAATGTTACCAGCATAATTTAACAAAATATATATTTTAATAATTTAGTTTAGCTGTGAATATGTTTATAATATTGTAAACTTCATTGTGGCACAGGAATGCAAAGTTTCATTGATAAATAGCTAAATGAAAGTGACCACAATATGACGTCATTTTGCTAAATGACATCATTTGGTAAGTGACGTCATTTGGTAACTGACATCATTTAGTAAGTGACATCATTTGGTAAGTGACGTCATTTTGCTAATTGACATCATTTGGTAAGTGACGTCATTTTCCTAGTCTTTAATCTGTGCATTTTCATGTTTTGTTTAGTTATTTTGGAAGTCATTCTGTGCAATTTTTGTTCATAGAGTGCAGTGTAATAAATAAAATACTATACTTGTTCCCATGTGAGACCATTTATATTACAACTTGTGTGCTTTTAATCATTCACTTGTGATGTACGGATGAAAACACACTCGTAACATAAACAGTCTCATATGGGAACTCATTTAGTATTCTTTGTATATTACTGTTAATTGAGCCTCAAGAACACAGCTAGGATCTTTTGTTTGAATATTCCATTAAATTTTGTTTTAACATCTGCCAGACCTTCTGCCTTCCCGCTGTCACCAGGGATGGTTAGCCTATGATGATCGACCATCCCCATATTGATACAAATCTAATAAAAGTGATATCTTGTGAAGAGGTAATATTTTTCTCAATCGTTATTAGATTATCAATGTCACTTTGTATTAGTTGATGAATACAGCTGTCAAATTTATCTCGGTCTGTGGAATGGCAGAAGAAATGGTTGACAGTTTTTGGCATCTCTCGTCTTTTTTTTGTGTGTGTGAAAGAATTCAATCAATACTTCAAGTATTTAAAAGCTTTTAAGCCTCTAGGTATGTTTTTTTTTTTTCACTCTTTCTTTAAAAATGTATAAAATTTGAATAAACTGGACAAAAGGTCACATCAATGTTGGTTTAAAATGCTTTCATTAGGCTGTATTCGGTGCGTGTGATCACTTTGAGTGATATAAACATGAGAGGTAATTTAATTACGAGGCCTGGAGCTCAGTTAATGTAGTGTGACTGTAGTGGTTGCATGACAGTGTCAAGTACAGAGAAAGTTACTGTTTGTGTTACACCATTAAAGCACATATTAATCAATCACCGGTTATTGGATGTCAAACATCTGGTCATTCAAACGTAGTCTTGGAAGAAACCCACTACATTTTTTCATTAGTAGTAAAACAACTTTAATATGCATTTCCCCACAACCATGACAGCATATACAATGGTTATTGACATACCAGCTGTGGAGCATTGGTTGGAATAGGAAACAAATGCCAATGGGTCTGCCAAAGATAACACATGAGGCAAACACCAAGACCAAGACCAAATTGTTTAACGTGCACATTCAGAGCAAGCTGTTGTAGCGTATGCCTGTCCTGGACACAGGTACCGGCCTCAACCGGTTCATCCGTCCAGGACAGAAAAAGGCAAACATTCTACTGACTGACTTAAATACCACCATCACATTGCATATTACACACATACACACCATAAAAAAGGAAAATAAATATTAATTTATTGAAACCTCAACACTACCATACAAAAGGAAAATAAATATTAATTTATTGACACCTCAACACTACCATACAAAAGGAAAATAAATATTAATTTATTGAAACCTCAACACTACCATACAAAAGGAAAATAAATATTAATTTATTGACACCTCAACGCTTTTTAAAGTATGAGTGTGTGTTTTTTTGTGTGTGTTTTTTTTTTATTGTCCCAGATCACAAACATAGCAGTGTCAGGGATGGGAGCCCCAAATCACTGCTGTACATATATAATAAATATACACCATATATATCCATACACAAACAAATACGTACACACGTACCCAGATGTCCTCCGATACATACACATGTGTACATACATACATTGTACATGTAGATTCACACATACATACACATACATATATGCAAAAAGGCAAATATGTGAGGTGTATGTTTCTTTTTCTTGTTTTCCGCTATCTCCAAACAAGCCATAGACAAGAACAAACTTAAGGTAACATTATATATTTCATTTAATCGTTATCATTAAATAAATTAGCCCATTGTTTATTAAACATTTCGTATTTGCAATTTTTATATAAAATAAATCTTTCTATTTCAGACTTTTGCTTCAACAGATTTTTAACAACTTTGATTTCTAAATTCTTTTTTTGTATCTTAGTTCCATAAACATAATATTTTATGTTAATAATTAATCAGTTAAGGAAGTTAGATTTTTCGTTATTAATAATACCAAAGATGACATTATTTTTATTGAAATTAATTATAATACCAGTCAATATCCAGTTTTGTACTGCAACCCATAAGTTGTGAACCTTATTGCATTCGAAAAATAGATGTGGTATGGTTTCTGGATGGTAGTTACAAAAGCTACACATGTTTGACTCAACATAGTGAATAATATATAAGAAAGTGTTCGTAGCTAAGATTCGGTGAACTAGTCTATATTGAAACCATATTAATGTTGAATCCTGAGTGCTCTGAAAAGGAAGTAAATAATATTCTGCCCATTCACTTGATGAAAAGATAAAACCTTGATTGGTGTATTTAGCTTGCGATTTTGGAGTTATGGATTTAGAGTTTAATAAGTTGTGCATATCCTTACATCCTCTTGGTCTTTTTAATAAAAGATTACGTTTAAATGGAAGAATTGGGATATTAACCATTTTAAATCTGTTATCTTTCAAATCATCTAAACTATATATGTACGTTTTTACTGCATTTGTTAACGAAGCATAGCTAATGAAATTGGTGGATATATTGGGTTTTTTTTATGAACTGATCATATTTTAAAATATCACCTTTTTCGTCAATAAGGTCGTTTATAAAAACAATTTCTTTTTCAAAATAGTTTTTATCTAGAAATGGCTTATGATCAATGAGTATTCTATCATTCAGCCAAATATTAATACATAAAATATCATCTACAGTTTGAGGATTAAGTTCTTTCCCTGTTTTTAGCCAGCAGAGTAGGGTATCTCTCCAAAATCTATTTGCAATATTTAAAAAATTTCTTTTTAAATAATAGTCTCCGTATTTTAATATCTCATTTGGTGTCTTAATATGTTTGGTGTCTTAACATGTTTGGTGATTTTTGGTTAAACTAGAGGGTGATGAAGGAAACCATTGAAAACGAGACTCCTCAGTAAACGGAAATTTCCTTAAAATTAAATTAGTTTCATGATTCCTTTCTAATATCAGTACACATCAGAACCTCTCTAAACCAAATACACCTAAAAATTTGACTTTTACTACTCCCTATGGGTGTCCAGTTTAGAGGGGTTTCACTGTATTTGGAATGACAAAAGGAAAGTGATAGATTCTATGACTGCACACAGGTAAGTGCTCTACTATTACGTGTACCCTGTCTCCCATCTCTGATAACATTAGACAATTCAGTGTCACAGGTAAGTGCTCTACCATTACGTGCACCCTGTCTCCCATCTCTGATAACATTAGACAATTCAGTGTCACAGGTAAGTGCTCTACCATTACGTGCACCCTGTCTCCCATCTCTGATAACATTAGACAATTCAGTGTCACAGGTAAGTGCTCTACCATTACGTGCACCCTGTCTCCCATCTCTGATAACATTAGACAATTCAGTGTCACAGGTAAGTGCTCTACCATTACGTGCACCCTGTCTCCCATCTCTGATAACATTAGACAATTCAGTGTCAGAAATATTAAAATGGAACTTGACTCAGACTTAAAAAAACCATAGTGTGATATATATTATAAGAATTACTTTCAGACAGTATTAATTTTATAACTAGTCTTATTCAACTTACTGTGCTAGCACAACAACAATGCTATATGACCCTGAGTTACAACCTCCACTGCAGAATGACCTCCTCTTGCCAGATGTATATAGTACACCCATGGGCAGACCTAACTTGGTTATGTTGATAATATGTTGGTTATATTTGTCTTGGTTATGTTGATAATATGTTGGTTATATTTGTCTTGGTTATGTTGATCGTGAAAGACTGTATTGGTCTCTTTCAGCTCAGTGTGATGAGAAGCACCTGCTCATCTACAACGGGTTCGCCACCCCGGACATGGTTCCCGAGGAGAGACTCTGTGGCCAGCTGCACAGCTACCACCCCAGCATGAAGGAGTTCCTCTCATCATCCTCCAGGGTTGTGATCAGGTCAGCAGAATTTTAAAGAACTCTTATTTGAATCATTAATGAGAAATTGGGCTTTGGTATCACTTGAACTTACTTCATCCCTTCACTAGAAATGAGTGAACAATTCTCTTTGGTATCACTTGAACTTACTTCATCCCTTCACTAGAAATGAGTGGACAATTCTCTTTGGTATCACTTGAACTTACTTCATCCCTTCACTAGAAATGAGTGGACAATTCTCTTTGGTATCACTTGAACTTACTTCATCCCTTCACTAGAAATGAGTGGACAATTCTCTTTGGTATCACTTGAACTTACTTCATCCCTTCACTAGAAATGAGTGGACAATTCTCTTTGGTATCACTTGAACTTACTTCATCCCTTCACTAGAAATGAGTGAACAATTCTCTTTGGTATCACTTGAACTTACTTCATCCCTTCACTAGAAATGAGTGGACAATTCTCTTTGGGGGTAGGATGTAGCCCAATGGTAAAGCGCTCACTCTATGTGCGGTCGGTCTGGGATTGATCCCCGTTGGTGGGCCCATTGGGCTATTTCTCGTTCTAGTCAGTGCACCATGACTGGCATATCAAAGGCTGTGGTATGTACTACCCTGTCTGTGGGATGGTGAATATAAAAGATCCCTTCCTGCTAATTGAAAAGAGTAGCCCATGAAGTGGTTACAGCGGGTTTCCTCTCTCAATATCTGTGTGGTCCTTAACCATATGTCCGACGCTATATAACCATAAATAAAATGTGTTGAGTGCATCATTAAATAAACTATTTCCTTCCATCCTTCCTTCTGTTTGGTTTGTACCTCATATCCTGGACTGGACCCTTGTTGAAGTCAGAGATTTTGCCCAGGATGTGAACCTTCAGTAAATATGAGCATGATGAAGGGTACCCTGTCTCTTCTGGGTTATGGTCATCTCAAAACTGTGTGATGCAAAACAGATAAAATTATTTAGCCTGTCCTCCCTCCTTCCTCCCTTAAAACAAGAAAACATTTCATATTTGTCATCATTGTTTATTACATGTATGTATTTACAGTTAATACTGAATGGTTTAAAGCAAAGTTCTAGACTTATAAGCCAGTTAATTGCTATTTTAGTTGGGTTTTTGGTCCCAATCAGTGTCTTACAACTGGCCTATCAAAGGCCATGGTATTTGCTGTCCTATATATGTGAAAGTGCATACTAGTAAAAATAAAAAATAAAAAACAAATCCCTTGTTACCAAATGTTTTGCCGATGATTAGTGAATCAATGTACTCTAATGGTGTTATTAAACAACACAAAAACTTTTAACTTTTTCTACTTTTAAAATGATCTTGTTTCCCTTGTAGGTTTATTTCCACATCTGCTAACACGGAGCGGAGTAAAGGTTTTCAGCTGGTTTGGTCGGCGGTCAGACTGCCAGAGGATGGTAAGAAACTAGTGTGTGTATTGCTTAAACACAGGGTCACACAGCAGTTTGACGAAAAAATATTCAACAAAGTATTGCCTACAAATATTAATAGACTCCATCATATGTGGTCATGTGGGATAAAAAAAAAAGTACACCCGAGGTTGTGGAAATTTCCACCACCGAGGGGTGTATGTTTTCTATCCCACATGACTGCATATGATGAAAAAAAATTCTATCATCCATTCGATAAATAAACCATTATTTTACACAAACAAAGACGGTTAAAAAAGTAACTTCTTTATTTGACCATTTTATCATAAATAAACTACACTATCATATTTGCCAAGGGACTTGTCCCCCTCCAAAAACTTTTAAGTGCTCTTTTGTTTTGTTAACAATTTGTTTACAATTTTCATTCTATGAATGCCAAACTTTTATTTACAGAATATAGTTCCATTGGAAAGAGTTATTATGAATTATGAATACAGTTGAAATACATTTTATAAAAATATATAGTAATAATTTTGGTTACCTCTGTGTTTTTCTTTTAGCTATATGAAACACTTGAATTTTGAAAAACCCCATAAATGCAAATAAAATATTTTGCTGAGAACCCTACCTTGACATATTGAACCTCAGGCTAACAAGAGCATGCCAAACAGTTACCTGTAATTAAGGAATAAATACTCTGAGTTAATTGCAGCCTGTGTATTTGTGTGTTGCAGGTACGTGCGCCCAGTTCACGTGCGCAGGCGGCCAGCACTGCTACGAGCCGGCGATCTGCATGCCGCTGGAGCGGTACTGTATTGACGAGTCGCTGCACTGTGACGGGGTTCCCAACTGTGGACCATTTGATGACAGTGATGAGAGAAAATGTACGTTCAGATATCTGTCTGTGTAAAATACAAAGAAGAAAATTTAGACAAATATTTGGGAAAAAAAATCCTTAACATGCTTAACATATTTTAAAGAAAAACTCAGACATATCACACTTTTAAATTAACCAGGTGGTAAACTTACCTGAAATTAATAGGTTTTTTTCGGTGTTCCCAATTGTGGATAGCTGCAGAACAAATCAAATAATCAGTTTATTAATTTCACTACTGGTCCAACTGGAGGGGACTATAGGTCCTTCTGTTAGTGTGTCCATCTGTCCCTCATATTGTTTTCTTGATGTTTTGTTTCACAATGCCTTGAGATATTGAGCAGAAATTCTGTGTATATCCTATTACAGATCAAGTTTGACTTTCATCACATATTACTCATTTTAGTTATGTTTTGTTTCACAATGCCTTGAGATATTGAGCAGAAATTCTGTGTATATCCTATTACAGATCAAGTTTGACTTTCATCACATATTACTCATTTTAGTTATGGCCCTTCAATGTAGAAGATATGGACATTTTTTTTCCGCACTTTTTTCCCACGATGCTGCAAGATATTGAGCTTAAATTTTGTGTTTAATTTTATCATGTTCTGTTACAGATCAAGTTTATAACTGTAATGTCAATTTACCCATTTTTCACAGAGTTATGGCCCTTGAACTTAGAAGATATGAAAATTTGTTGGACCAGGTAGGGGACATGTATTGCTTTAGCAGTACTTTCAGTATGCTCGTTCAATATAATGGTGTCACATTTTGTGTATATTGAAACTCTACAAACTCTTTAATATCTGTGTACTTTCAGGCTTGCGTGAGATCCTTATAGTGGCAGCGTGTATTGGTTTCCCGAGTTTCGCCATCATAGGGCTCATAGTTACCGTGGTTTACTGTTACCGGACGAAACGGGTGAAGAAGTCCATGTCGCAGGAACAGCCGCTAGCCAACAAGAAGCTGTCATCACGTGACTCGATGACGCCCACACGCAGCCAGTGCATGATGCACACGAGTTTCATCGACGGTAAACCGATAGAGGAGAGAAACTTTGACAGGGCGGACAATGGAACTTTGCCCGTTCATATTGAACCCCTGAAAACTCATCAAAAGCGTGCCTCCTATCATATGATGAAACAGAATGATCTGGAAGACGGTAACTATTTTATTGTAGAGTGTATTTCTTACCAACATTTATTACTAATATGGACTAAAATATCGAGAATATTTTTCTATAACTGATCAGTTTGTAGATTGCTCTACAGTCACTGATTCATTGGTTCAAAAATGATGATGTTTGGTTGGTTATTTGCTAGCACTTTCTTTCCTTTAATGTGTCCAGTAATGGGTCAGATTACACGTTATATGATCTATAGAGATTTACAGGTAAATTTTGACTCATTTGTTTCGGAAACATGAAACAGTATATCATAAGCAGTGGTTTCAACAATACAGAAAAATTATTGTTTTCTAATGCAATCAGTCATATTATTTTGTATGGTAAAGTGTTGGGCAGAGATGTATCAAGTTTCAAATAACAGTGGGAGAGTAGGTGAGAGTACGTCCTGGGCAAAGTGGTGTCTAGTTTCATATAACAGTGGGAGAGTAGGTGAGAGTGCGTCCTGGGTAAAGTGGTGTCTAGTTTCATATAACAGTGGGTGTCTAGTTTCATATAACAGTGGGAGAGTAGGTGAGAGTACGTCCTGGGCAAAGTGGTGTCTAGTTTCATATAACAGTGGGAGAGTAGGTGAGAGTACGTCCTGGGCAAAGTGGTGTCTAGTTTCATATAACAGTGGGAGAGTAGGTGAGAGTACGTCCTGGGCAAAGTGGTGTCTAGTTTTATATAACAGTGGGAGAGTAGGTGAGAGTACGTCCTGGGCAAAGTGGTGTCTAGTTTCATATAACAGTGGGAGAGTAGGTGAGAGTACGTCCTGGGCAAAGTGGTGGTGTCTAGTTTCATATAACAGTGGGAGAGTAGGTGAGAGTACGTACTGGGCAAAGTGGTGTCTAGTTTCATATAACAGTGGGAGAGTAGGTGAGAGTACGTCCTGGGCAAAGTGGTGTCTAGTTTCATATATCAGTGGGAGAGTAGGTGAGAGTACGTACTGGGCAAAGTGGTGTCTAGTTTCATATAACAGTGGGAGAGTAGGTGAGAGTACGTCCTGGGCAAAGTGGTGTCTAGTTTCATATAACAGTGGGAGAGTAGGTGAGAGTACGTCCTGGGCAAAGTGGTGTCTAGTTTCATATAACAGTGGGAGAGTAGGTGAGAGTACGTCCTGGGCAAAGTGGTGTCTAGTTTCATATAACAGTGGGAGAGTAGGTGAGAGTACGTACTGGGCAAAGTGGTGTCTAGTTTCATATAACAGTGGGAGAGTAGGTGAGAGTACGTACTGGGCAAAGTGGTGTCTAGTTTCATATAACAGTGGGAGAGTAGGTGAGAGTACGTCCTGGGCAAAGTGGTGTCTAGTTTCATATATCAGTGGGAGAGTAGGTGAGAGTACCTACTGGGCAAAGTGGTGTCTAGTTTCATATACAGTGGGAGAGTAGGTGAGAGTACGTCCTGGGCAAAGTGGTGTCTAGTTTCATATAACAGTGGGAGAGTAGGTGAGAGTACGTCCTGGGCAAAGTGGTGTCTAGTTTCATATAACAGTGGGAGAGTAGGTGAGAGTACGTCCTGGGCAAAGTGGTGTCTAGTTTCATATAACAGTGGGAGAGTAGGTGAGAGTACGTCCTGGGCAAAGTGGTGTCTAGTTTCATATAACAGTGGGAGAGTAGGTGAGAGTACGTCCTGGGCAAAGTGGTGTCTAGTTTCATATAACAGTGGGAGAGTAGGTGAGAGTACGTCCTGGGCAAAGTGGTGTCTAGTTTCATATAACAGTGGGAGAGTAGGTGAGAGTACGTCCTGGGCAAAGTGGTGTCTAGTTTCATATAACAGTGGGAGAGTAGGTGAGAGTACGTCCTGGGCAAAGTGGTGTCTAGTTTCATATAACAGTGGGAGAGTAGGTGAGAGTACGTCCTGGGCAAAGTGGTGTCTAGTTTCATATAACAGTGGGAGAGTAGGTGAGAGTACGTCCTGGGCAAAGTGGTGTCTAGTTTCATATAACAGTGGGAGAGTAGGTGAGAGTACGTCCTGGGCAAAGTGGTGTCTAGTTTCATATAACAGTGGGAGAGTAGGTGAGAGTACGTCCTGGGCAAAGTGGTGTCTAGTTTCATATAACAGTGGGAGAGTAGGTGAGAGTACGTCCTGGGCAAAGTGGTGTCTAGTTTCATATATCAGTGGGAGAGTAGGTGAGAGTACGTACTGGGCAAAGTGGTGTCTAGTTTCATATAACAGTGGGAGAGTAGGTGAGAGTACGTCCTGGGCAAAGTGGTGTCTAGTTTCATATAACAGTGGGAGAGTAGGTGAGAGTACGTCCTGGGCAAAGTGGTGTCTAGTTTCATATAACAGTGGGAGAGTAGGTGAGAGTGCGTCCTGGGTAAAGTGGTGTCTAGTTTCATATAACAGTGGGTGTCTAGTTTCATATAACAGTGGGAGAGTAGGTGAGAGTACGTCCTGGGCAAAGTGGTGTCTAGTTTCATATAACAGTGGGTGTCTAGTTTCATATAACAGTGGGAGAGTAGGTGAGAGTACGTCCTGGGCAAAGTGGTGTCTAGTTTCATATAACAGTGGGAGAGTAGGTGAGAGTACGTCCTGGGCAAAGTGGTGTCTAGTTTCATATAACAGTGGGAGAGTAGGTGAGAGTACGTCCTGGGCAAAGTGGTGTCTAGTTTCATATAACAGTGGGAGAGTAGGTGAGAGTACGTCCTGGGCAAAGTGGTGTCTAGTTTCATATAACAGTGGGAGAGTAGGTGAGAGTACGTCCTGGGCAAAGTGGTGTCTAGTTTCATATAACAGTGGGAGAGTAGGTGAGAGTACGTCCTGGGCAAAGTGGTGTCTAGTTTCATATAACAGTGGGAGAGTAGGTGAGAGTACGTCCTGGGCAAAGTGGTGTCTAGTTTCATATAACAGTGGGAGAGTAGGTGAGAGTACGTCCTGGGCAAAGTGGTGTCTAGTTTCATATAACAGTGGGAGAGTAGGTGAGAGTACGTCCTGGGCAAAGTGGTGTCTAGTTTCATATAACAGTGGGAGAGTAGGTGAGAGTACGTCCTGGGCAAAGTGGTGTCTAGTTTCATATAACAGTGGGAGAGAAGGTGAGAGTACGTCCTGGGCAAAGTGGTGTCTAGTTTCATATAACAGTGGGAGAGTAGGTGAGAGTACGTCCTGGGCAAAGTGGTGTCTAGTTTCATATAACAGTGGGAGAGTAGGTGAGAGTACGTCCTGGGCAAAGTGGTGTCTAGTTTCATATAACAGTGGGAGAGTAGGTGAGAGTACGTCCTGGGCAAAGTGGTGTCTAGTTTCATATAACAGTGGGAGAGTAGGTTAGAGTACGTCCTGGGTAAAGTGGTGTCTAGTTTCATATAACAGTGGGTGTCTAGAGTAGGTGAGAGTACGTCCTGGGCAAAGTGGTGTCTAGTTTCATATATCAGTGGGAGAGTAGGTGAGAGTATGTACTGGGCAAAGTGGTGTCTAGTTTCATATAACAGTGGGAGAGTAGGTGAGAGTACGTCCTGGGCAAAGTGGTGTCTAGTTTCATATAACAGTGGGAGAGTAGGTGAGAGTACGTCCTGGGCAAAGTGGTGTCTAGTTTCATATAACAGTGGGAGAGTAGGTGAGAGTACGTCCTGGGCAAAGTGGTGTCTAGTTTCATATAACAGTGGGAGAGTAGGTGAGAGTACGTACTGGGCAAAGTGGTGTCTAGTTTCATATAACAGTGGGAGAGTAGGTGAGAGTACGTCCTGGGCAAAGTGGTGTCTAGTTTCATATAACAGTGGGAGAGTAGGTGAGAGTACGTCCTGGGCAAAGTGGTGTCTAGTTTCATATATCAGTGGGAGAGTAGGTGAGAGTACCTACTGGGCAAAGTGGTGTCTAGTTTCATATAACAGTGGGAGAGTAGGTGAGAGTACGTCCTGGGCAAAGTGGTGTCTAGTTTCATATAACAGTGGGAGAGAAGGTGAGAGTACGTCCTGGGCAAAGTGGTGTCTAGTTTCATATAACAGTGGGAGAGTAGGTGAGAGTACGTCCTGGGCAAAGTGGTGTCTAGTTTCATATAACAGTGGGAGAGTAGTGAGAGTACGTCCTGGGCAAAGTGGTGTCTAGTTTCATATAACAGTGGGAGAGTAGGTGAGAGTACGTCCTGGGTAAAGTGGTGTCTAGTTTCATATAACAGTGGGAGAGTAGGTGAGAGTACCTCCTGGGCAAAGTGGTGTCTAGTTTCATATAACAGTGGGAGAGTAGGTGAGAGTACGTCCTGGGCAAAGTGGTGTCTAGTTTCATATAACAGTGGGAGAGTAGGTGAGAGTACGTCCTGGGTAAAGTGGTGTCTAGTTTCATATAACAGTGGGAGAGTAGGTGAGAGTACCTCCTGGGTAAAGTGGTGTCTAGTTTCATATAACAGTGGGAGAGTAGGTAAGAGTACGTCCTGGGTAAAGTGGTGTCTAGTTTCATATAACAGTGGGAGAGTAGGTGAGAGTGCGTCCTGGGTAAAGTGGTGTCTAGTTTCATATAACAGTGGGTGTCTAGTTTCATATAACAGTGGGAGAGTAGGTGAGAGTACGTCCTGGGCAAAGTGGTGTCTAGTTTCATATAACAGTGGGAGAGTAGGTGAGAGTACGTCCTGGGCAAAGTGGTGTCTAGTTTCATATAACAGTGGGAGAGTAGGTGAGAGTACGTCCTGGGTAAAGTGGTGTTTAGTTTCAAATAACAGTGGAAGAGTAGGTGAGAGTACGTCTAGTTTCATATAACAGTGGAAGAGTAGGTGAGAGTACGTCCTGGGCAAAGTGGTGTCTAGTTTCATATAACAGTGGAAGAGTAGGTGAGAGTACGTCCTGGGCAAAGTGGTGTCTAGTTTCATATAACAGTGGGAGAGTAGGTGAGAGTACGTCCTGAGCAAAGTGGTGTCTAGTTTCATATAACAGTGGGAGAGTAGGTGAGAGTACGTCCTGGGCAAAGTGGTGTCTAGTTTCATATAACAGTGGGTGGGTGAGAGTAAGAAAATCACCAGGGCCGGGTAACACAAAGCACTCGTAACACTTATGTCAGACGTACGCCACATATTATGTATGGTGTATGTCTGACGTAAGTGTTACAAGTGCTTTATGTTACCGGGCCCAGGACACAGTAATATGATTTTTCTTCAGCTAGACCAGACATTGCATTTCAAAACCAAAAATGGCATTTTTGTTGAAAACAAATGTGTGTGAGTCTGCCTTTCTTAGCTGCTAGATACAATCCGGACAAGGGTTTAGAAAATGTTCCACTGCACAATGAATATTTGGGATTGATCTGTAGAAGTTAGATATTTAAACATATTTAAACTAAGAATTTCTGTTGATCAATCCTAAATATTTAGTGTAATAGTCTATGTTTGAGAGTGAGTGAGTGAATGAGTGAGAGAGTGAGAGAGTGAGTGAGTGAGTGAGTGAGTGAGTGAGTGAGTGAGTGAGTGAGTGAGTGAGTGAGTGAGTGAGTGAGTGAGAGAGAGAGAGAAAAAAAAACCCTAGAACTAGACAGATATAGATATATATATATCAGCATTTCTTAGTACATCTGAGTGTTGTATTGACTGTTTAACAGAACTAATTAATAGTTAGCAGATTGTTCTAAAGTATCTGCTTCTATCATTCTAATTTTCTTCTTCTTTTTTCAGGTGGTGGACTCCAAGTGATTCGTGAGAATACTCTATAACACAAAGCCTGCTTTTCACCCATTCATCTAGTCGAGGTTCATTTGCATTGTGCTTCCTTAGCAAAATGGCTGCACATAAAGAATTCTAGAATATGTCAGAGTGGACAGTATTTTCTCACAATAAATGTACTGTGCTCTAATATTAATTGTTCAAACATTTATATTTTCTCATGCTAGTATCCTATATTTAAACATAAAATGTCCTGTTTGAGTCCTTGTCTCACTTGAAGTTTCTTCTGTGTGCAACTTGTTAAACTGAGAGAATCTGAATATGCTCATCTTGATGTTTAGACACCAGATAGCAAAACTTATTTTAAGGTTATGTAAGGTCCAGACACATCCACCCTGAGCCCAATCTGTGGGTAGGCCAGTGACTGAGTCTAGGATAGAGGCGGGGTGGGGAGGTGAAGTTTGAGGTGGGTGGAATTTGGAATACCAAGTTCAGGGCAGAGGTGGGGTGGGGAGGTGAAGTTTGAGGTGGGTGGAATTTGGAATACCAAGTTCAGGGCAGAGGTGGGGTGGGGAGGTGAAGTTTGAGGTGGGTGGAATTTGGAATACCAAGTTCAGGGCAGAGAGGTGGGGTGGGGAGGTGAAGTTTGAGGTGGGTGGAATTTGGAATACCAAGTTCAGGGCAGAGGTGGGGTGGGGAGGTGAAGTTTGAGGTGGGTGGAATTTGGAATACCAAGTTCAGGGCAGAGGTGGGGTGGGGAGGTGAAGTTTGAGGTGGGTGGAATTTGGAATACCAAGTTCAGGGCAGAGGTGGGGTGGGGAGGTGAAGTTTGAGGTGGGTGGAATTTGGAATACCAAGTTCAGGGCAGAGGTGGGGTGGGGAGGTGAAGTTTGAGGTGGGTGGAATTTGGAATACCAAGTTCAGGGCAGAGGTGGGGTGGGGAGGTGAAGTTTGAGGTGGGTGGAATTTGGAATACCAAGTTCAGGGCAGAGGTGGGGTGGGGAGGTGAAGTTTGAGGTGGGTGGAATTTGGAATACCAAGTTCAGGGCTCACACTGGAACAAATTGTGGTTTAGCCAATTTTCAGATTATGTACATCTATATCGAGTATTTTATTGAAAATTATTAAAATGTGCTTAATTTAAGGAATATTTTATTAGCCAAGACCTAAATGTTGTAGCCACTTTGAATAAAAATTAGCAGTTGGCTAATTTGGCCATGTACAGGGTGAGCTCTGCAAGTTAGAAGTTAGGTCTAGAACCTAAAACCAAAAGTAAAATCTTTGCATTCTACTCATGTCTGTACAAATTAGAGCCAAAAATAAACTTTGACAGTTTGACTGAAAATATTTTGGTGATTTGAGCAATTATGACGGGCTGCCAAAGTAAAGTGCATTGGACTGTTTACAAAACAATAAACATAAGAGGCCAAAAAATTTAAAGTCTGACTATACCCTACATCTGGAGGAATGGAGGAATGAGATTGTTGTCCCCTTCTTCAAAATACATTTCTGTTCATGGCCTCCTTGTTTAATGGAGGAGACTTATTTCTTCTGCTCCATCTTGGAAGAGTCCATATGTTGTCTTCTTCGATAATTTATAGGTTATTAGTTCATTCATTCAAGAGGACTGTATATGTCCTCTGCTCAGTATGAAATTGTTTTATTTATAATCTCATTTACCAGTAGGATTACGTTCGACTCTTCAAGATTATTGTTTCCTTTTTAAATTGGAGGTGCTATATGTATATTTCACTTGCTTCTCCATTTGCCATAACACTAAAGTTGAAGGTCATATTTTCTTCTTCACTATCTACTTGAAGATTCATTGTATGTTATCATTTTTCTAGATGGAGGTTTTGTGCACACCCATATTTTCTTGTGTGTGTGTGTTTGTTTCTTTTTTTTTCTTTTTCTTTTTCACATTATCACTATGTATATGTTCGTCTTGAGCTAGCAGTATTTCCTACTATTCAGATCAGCAAGTTGATTATTTGCTTGCGATTTGTCATATTTTAAAAACGATTGACCTTGTAGCTGTAGTTTGTTGTAAAACCTAGAGAAGCAGGGCTGTAGCAATTGGCCTGGATCAATGTTCCCCTGAAGTGGGATAACTACAACAAACAAACAAACAAACAAGAGATAAAACTATATCAGTGGGTCTCCTTTCTCGTCACTGCCAAACTATTTAATGGATGCACCGTTATGTAAATGTGAAATGTTTGACACCAGACCATCATCAACATTTGTCTGTAAATTGTTCACAGATCACTTCCAGATTCTTCACTTAAATGAGCTCATAGAATGTATGTATCGTGTTATTTGTGTTTTTACTAATGTTTTTTAATATTTCTTTCAAATTTAGTCAAACATAGCATTCACTTATATAGTCAAATAAAGATCTATGTTTTAGAAAATACATTTTTAAATAACAAGATTACACAAATGAAACTAGATTAATTGTAATCAGTTCAAGATATTTTGTTAATTATTATTTTGTGTACACAAACTAAAATTATATATAGAGAAAAATAACACACCCCTCCAACCAACAAATAACCTCCATTGGGAAGCAAGATATCAAATACAAAACTTAATATGGGTTATTGGACTATATATGTTTTGATACATGAGTTCACAGATTTTTATTTTTTAAACTGTTAAAAGTTTGTCAGTGTGAACAGATTTTAGTGTTTTAAAATTGTAGGCCTATATATATTTTATATTAAGAAAACCTCTTGATTATTTGCAATATTGTACCAAAAAACCCAACCCCAAAACAACAACAATAAATGGAAAAACATTAAATATAAGAACAACTATGGAATGTTTATATTTCATTTACCAAGTGATGCTATATGATCTTGAATTTTTCCATAATGTATTTTTATTTCTACACAAAGGATTGGATAACACTGCAATGTAATCATGCTATAATGTGAATTGGTTTTTGAACGAACAAAATGATTAAATTTTATGCTAAATAGTCAACTAGAAACAAGTGAAAACTTGTCAAAGTGATTGCAACTATGAAAAATATTTTGCATAAGGAGTGAGTTGTCTCCCTTTAACTGGTACTGTATATATTTTCTGAATATATTCAAACAAAATATTATGATTTCTTAAATGTTTTTATCAGTGTTTTACAATTGTTGTTTTTGCACCTTCCAAATGTCAAAATTGTTTATAAAAGTTGGTTGTACACAATTTTTTAATATATATATATATATATATATATATATATATATATATAAACAGCAATGTATGACATGTTGATCTTAATCTTGTGTTAAACAATGTTTTTAATTTTACTGACAGCAATATGTCTGTAATGTTGCTCTCTCTATATACATTTGCCAAAAATTTAAAAATATTTTTTATTGAACAAAATATTTTAAAATCAATTTCAATCAACAATATTTTTCATATAATAAAATTATTTTTAGTAAAAATAATTTTTTAAATCTATAAAAATAGGTGCTGATGGAATTTGCCATTTGGAATAGTTGGTGCAGTAATTAGCATATTGTTTCTGAAATGATGTTATGTTGGCAGAATGTTTACTAGGCTTACAGTACTACACCAGTACTCATTTAGTTGTATTACCTTTTTAAAATGTTTTACCACACTTGCGATTATTGAAATATATTATTTGTATTTGAAATAATTTTAATGAAAACCATATTATTGCAAAAGTATTAACTTTTAAGAATACCAATAGTCTTTTAATTTAAATTTTACATTTAATTTTTTGGTCCATACAGTATGAATACTTTTAATGTTGCGATGTGTGCATTTTAGCTTGCCTGTTAATAGAGCATGAAAAATTATTATATTTAAGCTCCTTCTCAACAACAAATTCTAATTTTGTAAAAATTCAATGAGCTTTAAGTATTTGTTTTTCCAAGACCAGCAAACATGTTTTTACAAAATCCTTTCTATCTCAAAGATTGAGAATCAGTCATTACGACTAGAATAATCTTTCTGTCTCAAAGATTGAGAATCGGTCATTACGACTAGAATAATCTTTCTGTCTCAAAGATTGAGAATCAGTCATTACGACTAGAATAATCTTTCTGTCTCAAAGATTGAGAATCAGTCATTACGACTAGAATAATCTTTTTAAATTGGGTTTTTCTTTTATGTGTACTTATAAAAACTAAAAGAAATTCAGCATTAAGAAAAATCAACACTTAGATATGTGAAAAAGAATTCCCCATATCTATAAATAAAGAATTCCCCATATCTATAAATAATTTTCATGACAGACAGAATAGATTATATGTACTTAAAAATATGGAGAAATCACTGCAGTTTTCAGTAAAAACCATTTATGGTAGTGTGTGTTGTTTATAGTCACTTTATGGACTAGATGTTGTGTTATGGCAATAGAAAACATTTCATTACTTTAATTTATTAAATGTAATATTTTATTATTGATACTATACACCTTTGTTACACATTTACATAATGTCTTTGACTTAGAAACTTGTTAGTGAAATGATGTACATTTTCTAAAGACATTTAACTTTATTTTCTTAACAGCACAGAAAACTTTCTCTTTTACCATGCTTTAGCATATTGGTCTCACTTAATTCATATATCCATTTCACAGTGTTATATAATTATCACACAGTGTTATGTAATGATCTCACAGTGCTATATGCTGATCTCACACAGTACTGTATGTTGTTCTCATGCATGTACTGTTATGTCTCTCTCAAATAAAGCTACATGTATGTGTTAGTCTGACATAATATTGTGTTTTATCCAGCAATCATTGTATACATTGGAAAGATATGATGACTAGATAAATCTCTATATGTTTGGTCACTGACCAAAATTATAGGTCACTTGACATAAGCCCGACTCAACTGGAGTATTTCAGAGTAGTTTTAAGTAAACATACTCTTTAAATCATTTGTTGAAGTACAGTAAATACAAATAAATTTTAGTTTTGTGATAACAATACAAAACTTATATATTTAATTATGAATTAGAGTTTACAAATGCTTTTTTAATGTGACAGAATGTAGCTAGCATCTTACAAAAAATGACGTCATGTATCTTGTATGACATCATCCAATAAAAGCCTTGCTAGGTTGACAATACAATACTCGATTTGCGTACAAAAAACTAGAATAAATAATGATTTTCTGAATATTCCTCTAGGATTGCAGGATAAAAGAAATAACTGGTTACTGTCTTAAGATATTGGCTTTATCCTGCTCAAGTCGAATGGCGAATGCATTCGCCATTCTAACCTTCGCAGGATAACGCCAATATCTTAAGACAGTAACCAGTTATTCCCTATTTCCCCATACAATACTGTGTTTATCTCACATAATGCTCCATTTATCTCACTTCATGCTCTGTGCTGATCTCACTTTACATTCCATGTTCAAATCATGTCATGCTTTGCATGTCCATGCACATACTGTACAATAAATGTATTTGTAACACTGTAAATAAATCTTGTTTTCACTAATTCTGTTTTATTGTCTTTTAATTTTGTTCACATATTGATATGATTTATCACTTAACATACTATTTACAATTAAAAATATATTCTTTTAAAAACAAAAAATCTTTAAAAAAATAAATAGGTTTTTTACTTTATACTTATCTAACAATATTCATTTTATTTTGACACATTATTTTGGTGACCTTAGAATGTAAAACCAATACATACAAAAGTTTATCTACCAGCAAACTGATAGCAAAGACCTTTGATGACCTTGGAAATGCTAGTATTTATCAGCTGGATTTACCAAATGACTCTGTCCTGATACTGGGTCACCTTGACACTGTTATACCTAGGGGCTAGGATTAGAATAACTCAGGAAAATTAAACTTTGCACATAAAGATGAACATTGTATTGATCATAACCGGCTTATTATGAACTCTCCCACATCTCCATCAGAATCTTAATTAATAAATAATTAGTACGAATTATGTAAAATAACAAGTGTATGTTTACTGTTTGACATAAAATGGAGTTGGAGTTGCCCTAAACACCAGGACATCCAGAAACATTTTGGATTTTGGATGGAAGCAATCTATAACTTATTATAAAAACAAGCTGTAACAAACAAAATTGTTTTATACTGCCCATAGGGTCATTTTTGTAGGTGGGCTGGCTGAATTTTACTGAGATTAAATGAAAATACCCAAATCTGAATAACAACATTTATTCATACATGTATTAGCATTACTGTCAAACAGGTATAGCCCGAATTTGAGGATCTGCTTCAGTCCTGGTGGAGGGTGGGGGGGGGGGGGGGGAAAGGAGTTATGCCCCTGCCTCCCTGTCTCATACACTTATGCCTATAGTAAAACTAAAGCTCTATTCTCATGCAGACATTTACATACATCAGTATATATAAACTTGTAAGTAATTATATTTCAGGTGAGTATATCTGTTATGAGAACACATTTGCATACAGGTTTATAGACACTCCTGGATTATATCACCATAACTGGTACATCAAAGGCTGTGGTATGTGTTATCCTGTCTATGGGATGGTGGATATAAAAAATCCCTTGCTATTAATCGAAAAGAGTAGCCCATGAAGTGGCGACAGCGGGTTTCCTCCCTCAGTATCTGTGTGGTACGTCCTTAATCATATGCAAATCTTGTCATGTCAACAGATTTCTTATTTGCTCATGTGAGCAATAGAACTGAAAACTAATTTAACAAATTTTCTATGTGACACAATTGCAATCTATTGCATCAAACAGGTGCATATGTAGACATATTTTAACACTGGCTACCAAACAAATGGTGTAACAGGTTTGGACAAACATGGGTGAAGCTCTTCACAGAGAAAATAGAATATTTCTTTTGTCATTCAAAAGTTTTTAACTCATTGATCATTATCAAAAGTTTCCTTCGCAATATATTCTTTTTTCATGAGCTAATCTAAGATGAAGACCTGCACTTAAGTAATACTGAAAATCTCTCCTCTTTGCAAAATGTAGAGTACTCATGTCGGATGCTGTTAACCAACTGATATTTTGACAAAATTAATATATACCTACATCAGATTACATCTGTCATCATTACCACATGGGAACCCAAAGTAAATATACTTTGGCTCATAGGAGTATTTATAATACTAACGCAAATATACATACATGAGTATAAATTTCTGCATGAAAACAGGACATTATATAAGTTTAAACTCAAAATAGATTTAATTGACTTTACTTTATTCTACTTTGTTGTACCCTGATCAAACTCCTGGGGGTGGGGGGGGGGGGGAGGGTGGTACTACTTTTTTATAAACAAATGATACACTATACAAAATAAACCCTGAGATGTGTATGCTATTTTCTGGAGTAAATAAAATATAAAAAAATTAGATTCTCAGGGGGGCAACTACCCCCCTCCCCCCTCCCCATAAATCTGAAAATTGGCTAAACCAAAATTTATTCCAATATGAGCCCTGATAAACAGTATAACAATAACATCCCCACCTCCAAAAAAAAGCACAAAAACAAACACACACACACACACACAAAAAGCAAACAAACAAACCCACAAACAAAACAATTTAAAAAAAAAAAAAAAAAAACCCAGGAAAAGAAACCCCCCTCAACAAAACCCGAAATCTATGAACCAAAAACTTACTGATGACTTGTTTTTTGTTTTGTTTTGTTTTATTTTGTAGCTGTAATTTCTTAGATAATTTCTAAAAAAAAGTGTAAATTAATAATTTAAAATGTCTGACAGGACACTTAGTTTATAAAAAAAATAATGAAATGTTTCAGCTAAGTTCCATGTTTTGAAAGAAAAGCATTACTTTAACATGACATGTCTCCACTGTGTTTATCAGAAAGCAGTGCTAATGGATATATAGTTAACTGCAAATCAAACACTGCAGGCACAATAACATGTGGGTCCATATAACCTTCAATGATGGCGTGTTCTAAAGGGCAGGAAGTCAACTGATTAAATATGTTACCTGATGAGCCATAACAAGAGTATAGTGTTTTCACTTAAAGATGCAATCTCACACCTCCATCTTATTTTTTGTTGTGCCTTTACAAAATAAAATAAGGCAAGATATGGGTATTACTTTTCTGACAGTTCAAGTTTCACATTAAGATTAGTTTCTCACCAAGTTTCATTGACCTAGGGCTTAGAAACTTGGTTTATAGTTGCACATATGGATACTTATCACAGTGCACCAAATAAGTTTATGGTAGGTGAGACATTTAAATTATGTGGAATTCTTGTTTTCAAATGCAAAATACAAACACAACTCCAATCATAGCTCTTGGGCTGGTTTAACAAACATTGAAAGGTTGGTTGTTGTGAAAGTAGTACCTAAAAAACATCCCTTGCTGCAGATGGGTAAGACATTCTGCTCCAGATCCAGTCACCGAAAATTTCAAAGACAGCCCTAGGTGGCTGTGTGTGAACTATCAGTGGATATAAATAAAAAATAAATTTATTTTGTTTAACAACTCCAAAAGAACATTTTAATTTGTTAGTCATCAGCTATTGGATGTAAAACATTTAGTAATTATGACATATAATTTGTTCAATAGCAGCAAGGGATATTGTATATGCACTTTCCCATGGACAGGACAGCACTTACCAAAGCCTTTGATATTCTAGTCATAAGGCACTTGTTAGGACTGAAAAACCCAATTGCAGAATAGTTCACCAAGGGATTCAATCACTTCCCAAGCACTTCAAGTGAGCGCTTTAAGCTACCAAAGGACACTCAAAGAGAGCCTGACCCTGCTGGGTAAAAATGGTGATATTGCATGGTGGGTTCTTTTTAATACTAAACCATTAACAAATGCAAGAAAAATCTTTATTACAAAGAAAGGTGATAAATAATATAAATATACAACTATGTTCTGCAGATCTAGACAATGTGTTAAAGCTAATGGTATACCAAAACTGAGTCACAACTTAATATCCCAGTAGACACAAACTCATTTACTCTTTTTCCCATTCACTGATGAAACCAGGGTTTTATACTGGAGGAGTGGGGAATCCACACTATTTATATTATATCGTGGTGGTGGAAGGAAAAAAAAAAAAAGGAGTGATGACCCCATGCCCCACTGTCCCTGACTATGTCTGTGTGCTAATTTTTATTTGTGACTAAATCAAAACAAAAAAGTCTGAAAAAAAAAGTTTTAGCTAAGTTATAACAAGATAAGAAATGAAACTACTGAAAGCATTAAATCAATTTCATGCCTTGATCTATAAGTAGATTCAAATCAATACTGGTCTTCAGATTAAGCTATTTTGAAAAAGAGATACCTGTTCCAATAGTCAATTTCTCTGTATGTCAAGCAATATATTCCTTCTGCACCAGCTTTGGTTTCTTCATATTAATTCTGAAATATACCTTAAGGTATGCTAGGTATAAGACTCCTGAAGACATTTAGAGGCTATACATGTAAACTATATCTGCATCATATCTAATGCAATACTAATCAGCCAGAATATGCTTATTTTCTTGAGCATCTGATACCATTATAGTTTTGACAGTGATTCATGAAAGTATGCTCTGATGCCTGTCAAAATAAGTATGCCACGACCTTTGTTTTGTACAGAAATTCAAATTTGTCATTCACATTTGTCAAGCCAGTTGTTCCTCATCCTGATGAAGAGAGAAGGATGAATCATTGTGCTGAAGATGAATCACCTGTCACTGATTTCTGCCATCACAACTTTATCCAAACATCCTCTGGACTTTTTTGCTAATATATAGATTTTTTTATACCAAACAAATATCTTCTTTTTAAAATATAAAACACTTTAAAACCCTCTATTTTTTTAATATACAGTAAATAACATAACCATAAATTTAAGTCTAAAATCACCAATTCATATTTTTTTTTTTATGATGGATACCTCAACTTATGGGAGGAAATTGCATAGAAGAAAAACGGAAGTAAACATATTGATTCAATGGTCGCACGTTGGAAGTTTTATGCGTCGTTGACGGTCACAGTATGCAGTGTTGTCACGTCGAAGTGATAGAGCGCTACGTAGGTATATTCATGCATTTGTATACAGTGTCAGGCATTACCTACATTACGCACTTAGTAATCAATAACGGGAGCGAATGTCAGATGCTTCCAGCCCTCCTCGAAATCGACTCCTACCAACTCGCCCCATCACCCCATGAGGTTGGACTATACCAATTCAAATCCCATAGGCGACCATGTTAACGTTTGTGTTTAAAAACACTATATGCAATATATCAACCAAACTATGACCCATAAATATCAGTACTACAACCCCTACCTCAAAGTATTAACTGCAGAAAATGGTACCTTTCATAGCTCATTTTCGGTATAACCAGATGTTTTTACAACACCCCTAGTTTCGCACAAAATTTTAGTACTTTTTTTTTACATGTTCCAAGCACAAGGTTACTTGACACAGTGGTACTAGATGAATTAAAATTGTATACATTTTTAGCCCAGATGAAACTAATTTTTTTTACAACCAACACACTCACATTTATAACCAATCACAGGACTTGTGGTGTTAACTTCTCTATCAAAAGTTTGGTGCACCTCGAACTTCGACCCAGCCAGAAAGTAATTGGTATAGTGCTACCATTACTCATGAGTGAGGCATGATGTCCCGACTCCTAGTTGGTGACTTGGTCATCTAGCCCCAACCACTCGTCACTTTGACTGTCTGTAAAACTGTACACTTGTGATGAAGAAGAAGCTATCTTCATTCCAGTCATTAAATTTTATCAGTTTATGGCAATGTTTATTTGTTACCATTGAATCGTTGTTTTATTTTCTAAGATCATGTCCTACAATGTAATAAACATGATTGCTTGTTTTCAAGTCTTGACAGTGACTTTTTATTGTTAAAAATGAACAAGTCACAGAAAACAGTTTCCACTGCACTATACTGTAACAATGTTGCATTAAAATAATCCTTCATATGTGTACATGTGGGACAGGGCTATTCCACCTGAGGGTACATAATTTGTACATCATATTATGTACCCGATGGTGGAATAGTCCTATCCCACATGGATACATAATGGAGAATTATTTTTCTCCCATCCAGTAGATGAAAAACAAGCATTTTTGGAAAATATGAAAAACCTACATTTTTTTTTATTATCTTACAATAAAATAATCATAACCATTGAAAAGATCGTACTAAAAGTATAAACCGAAAATGATAGTATAATTTCATTATTACAGCAGGTTTCCTTGTTTTTATGAAATATAAAAAGCATTTCTTGTGTTATTTTGCCGTTTATGTGACGTCACCCAATGTTAATATCAGCTCAAGCAATAGAAGTTACATGGTCATGCAAGACCGATTTATTCTGCATGGGTTGACGTCATGGAATACGTCTGTCTTGCATGGCAAGGGATGGAAGTAAATGCTGTCCTTGGTTTTTTTAAATTATAGGTGAGTGGAATATCACACACCTCAGTATGCTTCTAAAGGCGAGTGAAAAATAAATCTCCAAAATAAATAAAATAGGCATTGTAGCTCCGATTGGATTTTGACTGGTATGTCTACAAAATTGTCTATTAAACCAGTATTTCCCGATTTGTTCAACAAAAAGAAATACCATTTTAACGACTGCATGGAAGAAAAAATCAACAACGTGGATATATCCATTCTAGAATTAAACAAAACTTAAGTGTAACACCAACCAGTATTTATTATTAAACAGGAAAGTGTGTTTGTTTCTAAAGTCGGGCACATGCATAAAGTTGGAAAAATAACCTTTCCATGTATGCACAGTTCATCATTTTCAACATCAGCTCACGCCCAGCATGTCATGAATACTTTTTATATTATAATAAACTAGTGCAAAATGTGCATTCCCTCACTGGTGTAGAAGAGCCGTAATAATCGGATATACATGTATCAGGGCATTTTGTTTTTAAAATGCACACACATGAAAGATCCCTTTCTGTTGTACATATCAGGGCAATTCCATGCTAAAGTGGACATGGAATGAAAAAATCAAATCATGTTATTCCTTATATATTAAGATTGTTTTTAATGTAAAAATGTCTGGAGAATCCAAATCTGATATGTAAAATATTGTAAAATAAATAGATGTGTTTGACTTTAGCTATTTTATGAGGATACCGTCACACTAAAAATATGACACTTCCGTAATACACACTATGAATTTATGTACAGCAGCCATGTAATTGAAGGTAATATTCTTTTTATTAGTGTTTTTGTTTTACCACTAACAAAGTACTACACTTCATAATCCACTTTAATGAAAAAAATTTTTTTTTTTAGATTTAGGGGAAATTAGAAAACATAGAATCAGTTTGTAATTCTGTTACCGAAAACAAACAAAAAGTTAGATTGTATTATTCATATATATGTAATCAAGGAATCAACTCGTATTCTCTGTGTATATGTTAATGAACATAATCAGACACATTTACTTTCAAATTCATACATTATGAGTAAAATTATATAGCTGTTAACATATGTAATTCCGTTACCATAGGTTTGTAATTCCATTACCGTCTTTGGTATATAATGTCAGGAAACACTTTAATATAAACCTACATAGTACTAAAATGCTACACTCTTATCCATATACACCAATACATCAAGTGATGTAACAATAGGAAGATATACAAAATCTTTTTTAAAAATCCATATGGTAATAGTGTACTACTTGTGGCTCCAAATGCATTTGCGGAACACTCATAGCAAATATAAATGTCATCCATTAACAATATAGAAATTAAGGAAATCTGATACACTTTAACCAAACAGTACTACTTAAAAGCTTCATTATGATGACTAAACTTCTGCAAATCCATGACAAAATTCAAGTTATAATCGAAACCTACTAGACTTATATCGGGGCTCAAAATATGAAGCAAAATATGGCCTGCCATTATTTATTTTTTAAATAGCAGGCCAAAAGAAATGTGGCCTGCTGTGAAATGGAAATAAGACAGCACAACATGAATGTAGGGTTTGGGACAATGTGTGGAAAATTAGGACCTCTGATATGTAGTTTAGAGCATTATAAAATTAAAATGTAACAGAATTATGAGCTCAGCCTCAGCTAAATAGAAGATGAAATGATTGTACGTACATCTGTTTTTTGAAAAATGATGCGATTTTGAGTTAATTTTAGCAGGTGAATGTTTATTTCACTTGCAAGATTTAAAAATAGACTTCTTTTCACTTTTTACAGGCCGCTATTTCAAGCCCTGTACATATATCTTTAGACATATATAGGGTCCAGAAAGTGGAAATGTAACATAACATATCTACTTGAAGCAAACTTTAATGTTACTTTATCCAAAGGCATTTATTGACTGTACATGTATTTAATAATTTATATTTAAATGACAGGATATCCAGAAAATGGAAAGTATCATTCTAATTACCAACATTATGCTTTTAAATGTATATAATGAACAAAAAGAAAGCAACCGTTTTATAGTGTTAATGCTGTCTTTACAAGGAAATCTGATCTGAGTAGAATTCTTAAAATGGAAAGATGGCATGTTTTTTTTGTCCAAAAAAGAAAATACTGGTGTTTTGAATGTTGTCATGTATGTTATCATAACCTCAAATAGATGAGGAATTTTATTATTAGGCATAATATCTTTCACTTACCGTAATACAATCTAGATGTTTGACGGTCAGTTTATATAATTTTAATTGGCCTGTGTTCCTCTGACCTGGTGTAATTCTCTTTGTTATTAACAATGTCACTGTTCAAGAATTTGTTTTCAATTGCTGTCAAACATTTTAAACATTTACTATGTAATATGTACACAGTTTAATGCTAGTTTAAATCTCCACTCATATACATGTACGTGTACATTTTACCGATATTGAAACTAGTTATCATTTGAAATATTAGTATGAATGCTTAAAACAAGTATACTGAATTATTATTTAACTTATAAAATTATGCAACATGTTTGCAAATCAAATTTAAAGTAAATAAATATTGTTTTTCAAAAGTAAATTCAGAGCGGTAATTCCGTTACCGAACTGTTGTACAACAAAATTATGAAAAGATAATTTGTAATATAATTTCTATTTTGTTACTCACAAGTCATTAGGAGATCATTCCATCATGAAGATAAATAATTATTTCATCATACTTCACAGAGTTTGTAGATGTTTTGCGGTGCCCATAAAAATGGTGTCAGTTTTTACGTAATTCTGTTACCAAACTTTAATTAAGTACTCATGCACTACACCTTGCAGTAGGGAGTCTCACTTCTGCCCATGACAAGCACTAGTGCAGTACTAGTGTATTACATAGTTACATCATTATGATAATTTTTCTTATTTGGACTAGCTGAGTTTAATGCCTGAAATATCTCTCCAACTCGTAATTCCGTTACCGTGGAATTGCCCATCAGCAGAATTAGCCTATATGATGGCAGCAGGTTTCTCCATCTTTCTCTCTTGACAAAGTGTCAAAATTACCATATATATATATATATACATGTTACACACAAAAGAGTCGCAGTTTAAAATGTGCTTAGGTGTTGTTAAATACATATTCTTTTTCTTTCCTTTGTTGTAGAAACTTTATATCAAAAACTGTTTAGTTTATCAGGGGTAGGAAATTAGCTCTGACAGCACAGAGCATATTTGCCTCAGGTACAGTAGGTTGCAGCATCAATTGCTCTAGGTTGTCCCCATCTCAACCTGTTCCATATGACTGGTGCATCAAAGACTGGTATGTACTGTTCCATCTATGGAAAAGTGGATATAAAAGATTCCTTGCTGCTCTATCATTAGCTGTAGTCCAGTGCTTATGATTTGAAAATAGATAGTGAGCAATAAGCTGCTCTCTTGAAATTATGTAGAACTTGTTTTCAGTGTCAAATTCACAGTATTTTTGAGTAAAATACAAAATGTAAATTATCAATGTTAGCATTTGATGAAGAAAGCTATTTTTTTTTTGCTCATGCAGGTTTTGTTTTTCACAAACACATGTGAGAGAACAATTACTGACCTCAAACCATAAGGACTGTATATTTTATAATGTATGGAGTGCCTGTTGACCGATTCATTAACATTATATTTTAATTTAAATAAATATTGACTGCCAGGTAAACCAAACCATAAAGACTGCCTATGTGGCAGGGGGCAGCAGCTAGTTACCTATCTCGTTCTCTCAACAGTGTTGATATAACAATATTTTAGACACCAAATACAGGAATAGCCATAATTCAAAATGTGCTGGGGTGTCATTAAATAAACATACAGGGCATAAAATTATAATTTTTCAGACGACTGATATGTCGTTCATGTGGTTTTAGTGTTTATATGAACAATTTTCTTCACTAGTTCAGATACAAATAAAAAATTTAATGGGCCACCGGCAGGCCTTCTAGAATACGGTGGCCCGATGCCCAAGGTCAGTGTTTTTTGGATTTGGGCCAGTAAAGGTTACTTTGTGCAATCCCGATGGCAAGTGGTAAAAATAAATTTAAAAAAATCTACAACGCTACCTCCTACGATCATACAAAAAGAAAAGAAACATCTACAAGTCGCTTCTTTCGATTTGCAATCACATGCACTATTTCACTAACAGTAATCTCTGACCCATCCATGACATCAGTATACCTACTGATATAACTTTATTAAAGTTATAAAGTGTAAACATTGGAAAACAAAAGTTCATTGTTTTTCAGCCATTTTGTTTTTTACACTGGAATCCAAAGATTTGTTACTCTAATACTAATAACATGCAAAACGGTAACCAGTCTTTTATTAGTTTTAAAGGTTGCATGTCACTATTTATCCAGCAATCACTGTACATACATTGTCAAGATATGATGACTAGATAAATCTCTATATTTTCCGTCACTGACCAAAAATATAGGTCACATGATATAAGCCTGACTCGACTCAAGTATTTCAGAGTAGATTTTCAATAAACATACTCTTTAAATCATTTGTAAAGACAAATAACTTTTAGTTTGCGATAACAGTACAGAACTTGTATATTTATTTATGAATTGGATTTTGAAACATTTTTATTAATGTGACAGAATGTAGCTAGCGTCTTACAAATAATGATGTCATGTATCTTGTATGACGTCATACGGCAAAAGCTTTTCTAGGTTGACAATACTCGATTTGATAAGCCTTAAACTGCAATACATAAAGGTTCTTAATTGGGTTTTTTCTCGTGGTGTTTTTGAGGGGGTGGGTGGGGGGTGAGTTCCCATTCATAAGTAAATAATGCTGTTAATTATAATATCTCATTAAATGGATTATTTTTTTATAACTTAGGTGGTTTTAGTGGAAAAAATTATTTAAAAATTTTAATAGTTATGGTAACTTTATTCTAAACTGATGAAAATTATTTGCATATTTTTCTAAACAAACCATAAAGCATGGCCAATGAGCCTGTCTGTTGTGTAAATTGACAAATTGATTAAACATGATCTCAGTATGAAAAATGGACATTAAAAAGTTAATTATTTGAATTTACATTTTTTTTGTTTTATCAACAGTTAAAATTGGGCAAGTGAATTTTTCACTATGGCCAGTGAATTTTCAAATCCACTGGCCCTGTGGCAAGTGAATTTTAAAAATATTCTAGAACCCCTGCGTCCAACGGTAATCAAACGAGAATCTAATATGAACGATTTTCGTAGCTTTTCTCCATCAAATTTCCTATCATATATACAAAAGAAAAAATGTATGCTAGGACCATCTTGTAAGCTGCCATTTACATTTCAGCACTCTGTCCCATCGGCAGTTTTACAGGGGAGTACTTTTTGGCACCAAACAATAGTCTGAATGAAACAGTAATAGACAGGGATTTCCCGGAACTTAATGGTTGTGCCTACTGTATAACAGCAGTGCCGACTTTGTGTCGACTGCGATGCTGATTTCAAATGGATACATTGTATCTTTCTTACACCGGCAATATTATTTTCTTCCAAAAACAGTGATAAAATTAGCCAACACCTCTTTTTAGATGTTGTGACGAACGATTACAGCTTTTACACAAACAATCCATTGTTTATGTTGATATTGGTGTTGCATAACCGACAGACGAATGACAAAATCACTCATGCCAAATTTTATGAACTGCATATGAATTACTTTCCTTTCTTTTCTGTCAGATGTTGATGATGCGAAATATGACAAACACATCTCACAATCACAGTTGGTTATCATGCCTGCACACAATAACACAGACCTGTTGTTGCCAGAACAATGAGTAAATTAGTATTGCTTGTGCAGCAGTTATAACCTGACAATCGCGGTGGACTTACTGACACCTGATTCACCTTGTATGCTTTGACCTACTGTCTTGTTGTTACACTCCAGCCTGTTGTATTTTGTCATCTGTGATATCATGAACTTACATATGTAACACAAACACGAACATGTGATCATTAAAATATATTAAATACTGACTGGATGACGCTCATAGTTGCAGTTGCAGTGGTCAATTATGCTCAGCTTGTTGTTCACAGCAGATGGGTATGTGTTGACAGAATATTTAACTGTATATCCTGACTAGAGTTGATAATCAATTAGCTTGATAATGTGGACATGAGATGTTTCATGCCCAAGCTCTCGCCAAATTCACCAATTGCATATTTGAAAAAAAATTGGCAAATGTTTAGTTGCTAATACAAATGTAATAATTATAATGAACTTAACAGTGTGGAAAATGGACATGGTAATCTAAAGGCATACTAATCCAGTATTAGGTAGTCGGCGAACAGTTAAACATAAATTTCTCAACTACATGAATAGTACATATATAGGCTTAACAAATTGGGATTTTTGCTGTTTAAAATGTTTATAAATATTAAAATAAATAAATGTATAAGATTTTTATTATTCAGTATACATTTTTGATAGTTTGTAAATAATTGTCTTCATTATTTTTAGCTTAGAACTGTTTACCCCCACTTAGCTGAGATGAGCTTGCATTTGACACCATGGTTATTCGGGGGATGCCTGCCACGTGACTAATATATAATACATCATATATCTGTGCTCCAGATCACTGTTATTTTTTCTGAATTATGGACAGTCTCCATAATTCAATTATTCTTACAAAATATCATTAATAAATGGCTTATGTAGATTTTTGAATAAAGTACTTTTAAGGACAACTCAAATGTAATATATTTGTTCAGATAATACTTAGTTGGGCCATTAAATAGGTCAGTGTGTCTTTTAGTTCACATTAATTAAATATGTTTATGTATTTAAAGCATGATTGAGTCATGTTAACCAGTCACTTAATTTGGAGGTGAGTAGACTACACTGACTGGGTCAAGATGACCAACCACTGGGGTGAGTTACATGTAGTATGGATGAATCATTTTTAGAACAAGTTAACCTGTCTCCTCTGTGCATCGTACAGTTTTGAAACCTCACTAAACAGCTGGATATTGATAGGCAACAACGAAATAACCATGTAATCTTGAATAGTTTGGATACAATAATGCCAAAGACAAATGTGTGAGTTAAATTTAGCAGATAGTTTTGAAGCGAAGGAGTGTGTGCTGTTTGTAGCTACAATAAAATGTTCGCACGGTACATGGTTACATACCTGATGCTGATGTTTTGACAGACTGTTTGCACTGTCACATTTAATAAACATGTTCGCACGGTACATGGTTACATACCCGATGCTGATGTTTTGACAGACTGTTTGAACTGTCACATTTAATAAACATGTTCGCACGGTACATGGTTACATACCCGATGCTGATGTTTTGACAGACTGTTTGCACTGTCACATTTAATAAACATGTTCGCACGGTACATGGTTACATACCCGATGCTGATGTTTTGACAGACTGTTTGCACTGTCACATTTAATAAACATGTGTTATGTGTATATTTCACAGTTCACAATATGACACAGGTATGTGGTTGAAAGATAGTTTGTATGTACTAAAATAAATGGATATATAGTCTATAGGGCATACATGAATACATCAGTGTTCTCCAACCCCAGTAAGCGGCTTGTACACCCGCCAAGCTGAGAATTTGTGCCGCCAAGCTGAAGATTTTCGCAGACGGGTCTGCCAAGCTGATAAAAAATGCCGCCAAGTCGAAAATCAGTCCGCTATGATGAAAAAAACTTCCGTCAGTTCTATTCACCTATCGCTATAATTAGCCTGTACTTGGAGTATATAATAATAATATTCTAATTCAACACATTTGTAAGAACGAATCTGATTGGATCCCTGCTGAAAATTTCAGGCGGTAAAATCACCGATATACCGGTCGCAAAATGTCCACGTGTCGAACAAAATTAAAACCAGGCCTCCCCAATATCCAGCAGTGATGTCATGTCATGTCGTAGGGTTTTACGTGCACATTCAGAACAAGCTGTTGTAGCGCACGCCTGTCGTGGGCACAAGAGCCGGCCTTGGCCGGCTCCTCCGTCCATGACAGGAAACAGCAGTGATAAAGCGGGAGTCGTTAATACAAGCGGCACATCTCAGCGGTGCAACGTAGATTGTCTCTCAACAGCTTGGCTACTCTAATCCAATCAGGAAGCGGTAATTTTTGACAGACAGCCGCCCGTCACTTCATCATTGGCAATTTGCATATTATGATTTTTAGTAAATCTTAGTCCTTGCGAGTAATTGACATGGGTCCGGGCAAATTTCATGCAGAGGAATTGTCTATTGCTGGCTGTTGGCATGTTGAAAACCATAAATCGAGAATAATATTTTATGCAATGAAAGACGGCAAAATACTATCCCCAGATGCCAGAAAATCGCATCTATATGAGCTTTTATTTTTAAAAATTTCCGGGTGAGATTAGCCCACTGGCCGCACACATTTAGGCCTATGATCATCTAGGCCCTACTACTTCAGCGTGACCGGTGCCGGTGCGGCAGATCATGAGATAGATTACGGTTAACTTTATTTAAATCAACTATTAAATGCCAGAAAAAAAACACCTTTTGTGACTTAAGATTTAAAAAATTTTCCAGTGCAAGAGGGGACGAACCCCTCACGAGCTTCGGCCACTCGTTTGTGTAAGGCCTCACATGTCCGCCAACCTGGTAGCATAAAAGTTGGAGAACACTGATACATGTTGCAATTTTAGAATTTACCACTATGCAGAAACAATCTAATATTTTTTTTTTTATAAATGGATGTGTTAAACATATTTTATAGATTAGTATTAATGTGCCCTGGACTAAATATTATAGTTTAATACTTTTGATTTAGAAAGATTTAACAAAGCCTTCAGTTTTACAGTGTTTTAGACAATTTTGTGATTGGTCTGGTTTGTATGATTATTTTGAAATACATATGTTAAGTTGCTCGTTTATTTGTCATTTGAAATAACTATAACCAAAAACGACATCATGATTATAGAATTTGTAGTCTACACTTCCTTGTGCTAATAATAATAATAATTACTTGGTTTTTTTTCAGGTTGTGGTCTGGCTGCCTGTATGATTTGTTGGTGAAACGCAGGAAGTAAATGTCCATTCTGGGATTCCGAATAAAGAAGAGACATGGCTCTCCTAAGCTGCACAGCAGTGAAAGAAGAGACATGGCTCTGATAAGCTGCACAGCAGTGAAAGAAGTGACACTTTTAAGAATGGTACATGTATAAGATAACATACAGAAGGATGAGCTCGTTTTGGGAATTTATCTGCAATTATTGCTACTCCATCTACAAACAAATACAAGGAAAATGGCCCATCAATGCTCTGCGTGGACCACATCTGAAACCAGCATCTGAAGAAACGACAACAGTTCTGAAGAAGATTCTTCAGATCCTGATCAAGGAAGTGTCGGCCACGTCCGATGATGTGTGTTCTCTGCTGGATAGCCTCCCAGACCAGGAGGATCTCCTACAGGTGGTCGATGACATCCAAGGCTACGACATCCTGCAGCTTGCAGTCATCCGGGGCTGGAAGGATGTTGTGTATCTGCTGCTGAAGAAGCAGTGCAGTCCAGACGGTTACCGGTGCAGTCCTCCTGTGCATCTAGCGGCCTTCACAGGCAGGGCAGACATCCTCAAGCTGTTGCTGAGCTCTGGGGCAGGGAACAATTCCTCGTGTGGGATGTGTTTCCCACAGTACCACCTGGCTCTGTCTTACAAGACCTCTCTTCTGGGATTCAATAAATATCCGGTGTTCCGTTGCCATAGTAACTCTCTCAGTCCAGTGAAATGTGCCGTTATTGAAAATAAGGCCGAATGTCTTGATGTGTTACTGGAGTCTTTACCAGACAAGATCAAAGCCAAAGGCAATTTTCTGCCAACTCTACTTCATTATGCCTGTCTAAACGGTGCCACATCTTGTATTGAATATTTCGTGAAGAGGTATCCTGGGTATGTGGACTGGTTTAATGATGAGGGTGAAACTCCTCTCCTTTCGGCTGTTCCTTGGGGTAGAGAGAGTGTCACAATTCTAGTCGACAGTGGTGCTGATGTGCGGATCGTCTCGAAGAAGCTCCACGAGACTGCACTGCACCGTCTGTACAGAAGGAACATTGATGGGCTGTTCTCCATCTTCGACACAACGAAGTACCTTCTCACCACCGGGATTGAACAGCAGATAAACGCTTACACGACTCTTGGAGAGACTCCACTTCACATGATCATCTCCCATGTCTCGTACACAGGGGGCCACTTTGCCGACCCAAACCAGCGTAAGGTCGCGAGGAGTCATCTCCAGGAGGACTACCAGCAGCAAGTGCTGGACACAATGAAGCTGCTGATGGAGTTCAACGCTGACCACACCCTGCTCAATGCGTACGGTCTGCAGCCTCTCAGCAGGATGCTGCACATTGCCCTGAAGGCCTGCAACGTGGACAATCCATGTCCCTGTGTGCAGACGTCCATCTTCACGTACCTCATCAAGGACTACAAGAACGACTACTCTGCCCTCTGTCAGGCCATGGAGGTGCTGCTGTCTCACGGTGCCAACCCAAACTTCCAGTGCCAGCTGGGTCACAGTCCGGTGGTTATTCTACTCCTGTGTCTTATTTATGACGATGTGTACTGTCTCTGTGAGCAATCCATGCATGTTGTGCAGGCCTTTGAGACTCTGCTGAAGCATGGTGCTACATTGAACTTTGTCACAGGCAACCAGGGCACGTGTGCAACTCTTTTGGCCATGATGTGTAAACGGTACTTTAGTATTAATCTCGAAGAAGATGAAGAAGAAGAAGGAAGCCTCTTGAGTCATGGCGGCAGTTTTAAAACCAACATCAAAATGAAGTTTGCCGAGCTGGCAAATGAAGTCGTCACCAAGTTTCTGCAGTATGGCTTGAATGCCAACCACACCAGTTCCAAAACCTGTCAGTACCCTAAAGGCGGTAAAGGGAATGCCTTGATAGACTTTGTCAAACTCACCGAGTTCTGTCAGTCATCGAAAGATCTGAACGTGATTCACCTGTGGCTGAGGACACTGCTTCAGTGGGGGGCGAACCCCAACATCTCGCCGTACCCATCGGAGCCGATCATCTGCCACTGCCAGAGTTCTATCTTCCTGAAGAAGCAGGACACCCAGGCGATGAGCCACTACATCCACGATATCAAGGAGCGGGATTCCTTCTTCAAGGACGGGTGGGCGGGGGAGATGCTCATGCTGTTCTACAACTCCATGGACCACCAGACTCTCTTCGAGTGCCTCAGCGCAGCCAAGACCAGCGCTCAGATCTATCACGGAGACTCAGGCAGCATGGATATCTTGGACCTGATTAATGAGTTATCAGAGAACCCCAGAAGTCTTAAGCAGATTGCACGAGTTGCGATTTATCAGTCAATAGAGCGAAACTGCTCACGGGTACATTCCCTGCCTATTCCAGATTCTCTGAAGAGATACTTGTGTTTTGAGTAACATGCTCAGTCAAAGAAACTCTTGAAAAGAAAACAACTATTTATTTGTGATTTTGTTTCCAGTTTGTGGTTGGTATTTCAGATTCTGTGTGCCATCAGAATTGAATTTTTGGTGTGAAATATTGCATTTGGACACATGACACTATTTAAATACATTTAATTCTCACATTCGACAGTATATATTCATAAAATAAATTTGGTATGGTCTAAATTATGTGTACCAGAAAGTTTTAGAAAGCTTGTTACAACTGTTAAAATATGTCACATATTTTTTTAATTATTCAACATCTATCAGCACAGTGTGCAATCCTGATTGTCACGATTGATAGTCTTTATGATAACATTGTCCTGTTTTACTGTCACATGTCACAGTTGATGGTCTTTATGATAACATTGTACTGTTTTACTGTCACATATCACAATTGATGGTCTTTATGATAGCATTGTACTGTTTTACTGTCACATGTTCACATTCCTTGTGTGTGTGATGTCAACAGTAGTATGATTTGAGTGTTAATGTCCTACATACATTGTGTCAGAAGTATTCTAATCAAGACAAGAATGCCATTCAAAATGTACAATGAATATGCTTAATAATAATCAACTTTAGAAGCAGCTAAATGTGTACTGTCTCTGTGAGCAATCCATGCATGTTGTGCAGGCCTTTGAGACTGCTGAAGCATGGTGCTACATTGAACGTTGTATGTACGGTATGTACGGAATATACGGTATATTGAGATTTATTTATTTTCACGGATAATAGTATAAATGTATCCATGTTTGTCTCAAGTCTTCCACATTATTATTAGTCTAATTAAGAGTGTAATTTTGCTTTTCAATTTCTAATATTTGACAAGCAGAGATTTCTTCCCAACTTCACAAAAATGAATTTCGAGCCCTGCTGATCTAAATGGATTTCATATCGTGTCTTCCAGACATTGAGTTTGGCACTACACTACATGACATAACAAGAAAATTAAGCATCCACCTACAGTTAGGTTTCTTAAAGTGTGTAATTACCTCAGCTAAGCACTAGTACAGTAATAATTAACCACAAGTTCATAGGACACTTAAATTCAATGATCCTAGTTTTTAGGCAGTGTTACATGTGAAATCCTTTATTTTTGTGGGCTTAAATTTTCATGATTTTGCCCCCAAAAAAGAACAACCTCAACCCCACGTTTCATTGGGTACTTAAATCTCATCAAAAAAGGTAGTACAGCTATCATAAATTATATGTATGCATGTGTTATAATACCACTGTGTTCTCAAGATTGATTTTATAAAAAAAAAAAAAAAAGGTATGCACCGTAAAAGCTAGGGTCAGTGACTTTAATTTGTGGTTTATCCAACTGCTTTTACACTGCTCATCACAACATCTTGTCATTCAGTGAAGTAGGACTGAAACCTGGCCTGGTGCTTTTACAGTTGGTACACTCGAGACTCTTAATAGAGTCTGAGACACTAATGTCATGACAACACCATACAAATTGCATGCGTGTGATGTCATTTGAGATTGAGTCTGGACTCTTAAACGTTTTAACCGGCCTCGATGGCGTCATGGTTAGGCCATCGGTCTACAGGCTGGTAAGTACTGGGTTCGGATCCCAGTCGAGGCATGGGATTTGTAATCCAGATGCCGACTCCAAAACCTGAGTGAGTGCTCCGCAAGGCTCAATGGGTAGGTGTTACACTTGCACCGACCAGTGATCCATAACTGGTTCAACAAAGGCCATGGTTTGTGCTATCCTGCCTGTGGGAAGCGAAAATAAAAGATCCCTTGCTGCCTGTCGTAAAAGAGTAGCCTATGTGGTGACAGCGGATTTCCTCTAAAAAAAACCTGTCAGAATGACCATACGTCCAATAGCGGATGATAAGATAAAAAATCTATGTGCTCTAGTGGCGTCATTAAATAAAACTTACTTTACTAAACGTTTTATAAGTACGGGCCCATTAGTTAGTTTGTGTCCTAAGGGAACATGTGAATTGCCGTGTAACTATTGACTCTCGTGCACTGTTTATATTTTATTTTATTTTCAGTCTCGTGCCACTGCTATGTTAACAGAGATAATACAGTGCATTTTTAAGGTTAAAAAAAATGTTCACCTGCAAATGTGAACACATCAAATTTTGAACTTAATTTATTTTTAAATGGGCCATAGCTTTCAGTGCTAATGGTCAACCTACAATGTATGCTGAAAATCTGCTTGTTATTTCATCATATAATGGGATTAGCATAGTTATATATTTCATATTACTCTGCAGGGTATTTTGAAGCATTAATTTTCACCTTTATATCATACATCTTAAAGAAAATTAATTGAGATGTAAGACCTTGAAGTATATTTTGTGTAAGATATTATGGTGTTGACAATCATTACTATGACATTGCACTGCCAGAACTTTACCTGCCTGTTAAATATATTTATATTTTCTTATCTCATATTTATCTGTATGTATTGTCCATTGAGTTAGAGTATGTTTAAATATTAACTAAATCTGGAAATTGTTTTTAGCCCTGCCAGTATTTGAACTTTATAGTGAAATAATCTGGTATACATTTATATTCAAACAGTAATTACATTATTGATTTATTGGTTTTAAAATGAGTTTGTTAATGTGATTCAAAATCATGTACATCACAGTTATAATGTGTTGTGATTACCATCACAATTATGTGTTGTGATTACCATCACAATTATAATGTGTTGTGAGTTTGAAGCCAATTGATTGTTGAACAGCTATTACATGAATGCAATGTATTTTCTTGTTTAGAATATTGGTATCTATATTTTCAGTGTGTTCCTAGTCTTTATAATGTTTGTAGTAATCTAAAATAGAATTTTATCTCCCAATAATTTGGTACGTACACGGGCTTTCTGCCAGAACATAATTTGAGGGTATGTAATAAAAACAAAACAGATCGTAAGTGCCCTACTAGCCCCTAATAGGTAGTTACGGGTTTGAAATGTTTTCAATTTAGACACTGCATTTCATGTACTTAAACAATTTTTTAAAAAGCCGTTCTCTTACCGTACTATTTTTTTAAAGATTAAACAAATATATCCATTAATTTTCAAGATTTTAGGGTACATAGTTCTACCTCTTTTACCTTCTGGCAGAAACATTTGTACAATTTTGTTTTCATTAGGAACTAAAAAGAAGTTTAAGCTATTAGGATAATCAGGAAAAACACTGCATGTAGAGACACGGATGCTCTAACCAAGGAACTAGTGTGATTTTAATTTTTAGTTTTTTTTTTTTATTCTGTTAGTCAGAAACATCTTACATTGGAAACAAACTCAGGAGACTCTTTTTACACATTCATAATCTTGTGGCCAGTATTGGAAATATACTCTTACATTTTACTGCTACACACCAGGGGTGGGGAAAAGCCCTTTTCTCCCGGTCTGGGACCGATTCTCGATCTCTGAGACCGAAATTATTTTGTAAAAACGTGTGTTTGCCGGTCCCACTTTTGTCATTCTTGTCGGTCCGAACCACCTGTCCATTTCAATTATTGGAACAAATTCTTATCCGTCAAGTGGACCGGCCTGCCCAGACATCGGTATCTCATGCATGATTTAAAATAATAAATAAATAGTGGTCAGTATAGCTTGTGTTTCAGACGTCTGTGATTTTAAAGTCTGCCTAAGTATATATCGTCAGTCACTGAAGTTGGACCTACAGTAGTGTCAATCCACAGCCACTAGGCTAGACATTAATTTTGTCAAAGTTGCTGAGCCAGTCAAGAGATAAAACAGATGTTAACAATAACACCATTCTTGGTGAGAGAGCCATCAAGGTATTACACTCCAATTAAAACAAAGGACCCAGAGTTTGCAACTGGTTACAATCAACACCTGTCAACACCGATTGACAATTTTATTTTTCCCCACCCCTGCTACACACCATGAATTGATTTTGTCATTATTTGCACAAATTTGACCACAAACGATTGATTTTATTTGAATATATTTTTTTTCTCGTGAAATACAATGTAGTGTAAATAGTGTTGTTACATTCATGACATGATAATGTGTTCTTCCAGAAATCTGGTCTCTATGCAGATGTTCTCTATTTCCATAGCAGCTAGGTTCAGTTGTGTGTCAGTATGTGTCTTACTTAAAGGCAGGGTCAACTTAAACAAGAGCCTTATGTGTTGGAAAGATGCATACCCGGACCACCAACACATACTGATACTTTAACAAATGAAAAACGCGTAATTTTAGAGTTAATAAAAAAACCATGATTATTCCTGCTAACTGGGGGCAGCCATTTTGTTTTGTTTTTGTGACGTCTGGTGGGATAGCTTGGGGCGAAGTGATGTCTGCTCCTGACCATCTCCTGTATGTACAGTGTAAACAAAAGCAGTAATTTTCGACGAGGCGCTTCTCTTTGATCAACCTGACTTGTAAAACAGCATAAATGACTTAATAATATAATAAACTATTTAACTAAATATATTTCAAGTTGCATTAACGGAACAAAATGGGGTTATAGTATTTTTCTCTACTAAATAATCCAAAGGAAAAACGTACACTATTAGGCCTATTGATATGCTACGTTGGAGCAAAAACGACAACCCACGATACCCAAGTGATAATTTTCTTTTCTTTGGGACTACGTAATTGGTCAGTTCTGTGGTTTTAGATGGAATAGTCTACTTAATCAATAGTTTTACAGAACTATTTACAGTAATAAACCATGTCCATTACAATTTTAGGGGCGACAGGTAATATTCCACAATACCGGTATGTATTTTTGTGTCTAGACAGCATCAATTAATTGGCTCGTCTGGTTACCAATAAAATAGACACCTGCCAATCAGGAATCACAGGTAGAAGTAACTAACAGCATAGACCAATTAACTAAGAAAACACTCCGTGTATCATTTCAGTACGTAGGTTAATGCATGGGCAAAACATTGTTAATTGTTTCGACTTGTTGTGTAGCCACTTTGCCAATGGTATTTTATTTTGTATTGAAAAATAATATATATAGTGCTGGATATACTTATCGCTGGCTTACTGGGATGTGTATTATTACAGAACATTGCAATGCATGACTATTTATTATCCCGCAAAACCCAGGTAGATTGTGTTTCTCTAGTTCTAAGGCTCATTCCTGACGTTACGCGTTAAGTATTACGTAACCAACAGCTCGCCAGAGGGCGTACTCACTGAGATGGTACAAAATGACTGCGCCTGTTATATATAATAGCCGTCACATTTAACCGTTTTATTAATTAACTATACGATTATACGTGTTGATATTAAGCAATAATGTGCATTATATATAGTTTAATATGCATACCAGGCCAAATGCCTTAATTGTCCTCTCCTTTAAAGACTAGATGGTTGACGATGTAAATTAGTTTCATTGTTATATGCCACTAAGGTGTAAACATACTGTCCTGCTTAGCTATCTGGGTCATTAGTGATTATTGAGATATTAAATGAAGTGGTTTACCGGAAATTTTGTTGCTTAGCCTCAAAATGGGTTGTACGTTTCTGTTCTCAAAGGCCTAGGTAGCATATGCTATATCCTTTGAAATACCTGTTGAGCCCAGTGAGTTCGGTGAAATGAATTGAACCTGTGACCTATCACACCTCAGGCATGTGTTCTTACTCCAAATTTGTGACCAGCCATGTTACTGTATGCATGAATCTTCAGACATTTGAAAATATTATTTTCATACAGTGAGTTTAATTAGTGAGTTCCTGAGGTTTATTTTCTGTTTGTTGTTGTGGCTGGAACCAACATGATCATTTTTGAAATTAAAACAGTAAACTGTGAACTAAAGTGGTTTTCTTTGTTGTTTAATTGAGTGATCTAGAACCATAAGAACTTGTCAAACCAGACAAGTCAACTGAAAATTACAAAATGTTTACAAAAGGATAATGCTTTCCTGAATTTAACGGACAGCTCTGACAGTTTTGCTGTCTAATGATAGACTATTTAAATAAACCGACCCTAGGTTTTAAACACTAAGGCATAATTTTCCCCTACTCTAGTTTCAACCCATAATAATGAATATTAAATTTGGTTAATTTAAACAAGAGTCTGTGACATTGAAATACTCTTAAAAAAATAAACTAAAACTCTGTAACAGTTACTTCTCAGACGCATGTGCATTTTTAAAAATATGAAAAATGCTTTTTGTGGTATTAAAAACACCAAGATAACCAAAAACACTTCGGTTGTATGGAAATGGATAATCTAAACAATAAAATATAAGTAATGTTTGATTTCAGTGACCATAAACGGCTCTAATAGAGAAAAATATGCCTTAGTGTTTAAAAACTAGGGTATGTCCCTTTAAGATTTAAATATTGCTGAACTTTTTTTAAAAGTAACATATTTATCATAGGACAAGTAAAAATGGAGAGACAAGAACCTATTGAGAGTAATGAAGGGCCCTGTCAGGCCACACTGCACCATAAAGTACTGTCGGGTGTATGGGGAAATAGCACACACAATATCCTTAGCCGATATGTATAGCATGTTTCTTCTCTATATCTAAAGCAAGTGTTGTAGTTACTAAGAGCAACTGTAGTTTAAAAATGGGTTTAGTGTTGAACTTTCCATTTCATTCTGCAAATTTGTTGATTTGAATTGTAAATGTTTAACCACTTATCTTCTTAAACTCTGGTCCAGCAGTTTACAGACTATTATCTTTAGTGTTAATCTTTGATGTGAATAAAACTGTTTATTGTTTAAGTATGACCTTAACCTAGTTAAATCTGTAGCATATCAGTTGTTGACTCTAAATGTTGGTCCAGTTCGCATTGCCCCTTATCTTACCATAAATATTAGAAGATTAAAGATATCAGTTCATAGGAGCTCTGCACACTAGTTTTGAAGATAGGTAAAGTTTTATCTCATAAGTATATTTAAAACTAGGCAAACAAGATGAAACTAGATTTTCATCCCTATCTGCCATGAGAATAAAGACCTGCCTTTTTTTTTCAAATTGGTAAAACAGGTTTTTTTTTTTTTTTAATCCTTTTTTTCTATGCTTAATGTGCGATACTTCTAATTTGCTAAAAACAAATTTAAATAAAAAATAAAATTTCACACCCCTAGTGTATAATTTAGAAATTTTGTTTTAATCTAGCATTTAATTTATAATGGTCCGAGGTGTCTACTGTACAATTGTTTCATTTTGGTCTAGAAAGGAACCTGCAAGTACTGCTACCACATGCTACTGCTACTAAATTCATGTATGCTGAAACCATATGCTACTCCTACCAAATGTACTGCCACCATAAGGTACACCTACCAGATATACTAACAGTATCAGATATACTGCCACTACCGGTATATGCTACTTGTACTAATTATGCTGCCACCATAATGTTACTTCTAGTGAACAGCGGTAAGGATGTTTCATGTAAAAGTTCCTGTAGACAGGGGTGCACATACCACAATTTTAACGAGTCGATTTGGTGGTATTCTTCACCCTGTAATCATTTTACGGTTTTCACCATGTTGAAGGGAGGATACTGCAATGCATGCACAGTGTGTGCAAGTTACTTCCCTTGCTCTTCACAGTTAAATATTCAGTTACATATTTTTATTTGGGACCTGATGAATATTGTATGCATAATACCCATCTTGGTACATTACAGATACATGATTATGCTAAATGGGCATTTATAAAAGTCAAGGTAAAGTCTCTGCCATCTTTCAGGGGCCTAATTCACAAAGCTCTCGTAATCAACATTGAATTGTCCTTGGAAATTTTTTGCACCGATTTACAAAAAGGGCAAAGTTTAGTGAATCTGGCCCCAAAAGTTAAGAAATAATACCATTAAATATAAGGAAAAGAATGTTTAACAACACTGTATAGTATGAACGATTCTATGGAATGGTTCATATAAAAAGATTCCTTGCTGCCGTTGAAGAGTAGCCCTTGGAGTGGTGTCAGTGTGATCTTTAACTACATCTCCGATATAATATAACCATAAATACAAATGTTGAGTGTCGTTAAAAAACCCATATCTTTTCTTTTTTTTAAACTTGCAATAATGTCTGTAGACCTGGAGTTGTGCAGAGGCCATTTTACAATGTTTAGTGTTGGCCTGACAGTTTTAAAGGTGACTTAACACATTAAATTGCTGAATGAAAACTTTGTTTCATGTGTAAACATGTCTTTCACTTCATTAATGTGTAACCGGACTCGGTGGCGTCGTGGTAGGCCATTGGTCTACAGGCTGGTAGGTACTGGGTTCGGATCCCAGTCGAGGCATGGGATTTTTAATCCAGATACTGACTCCAACCCCAGAGCGAGGGCTCTGCAAGGCTCAATGGGTAGGTGTAAACCACTTGCAATGACCAGTGATCCATAACTGGTTCAACAAAGGCCATGGTTTGTGCTATCCTGCCTGTGGGAAGCGCAAATAAAAGATCCCTTGCTGCTAATCGGAAGAGTAGCCCATGTAGTGGCGACAGCAGGTTTCCTCTCAAAATCTGTGTGGTCCTTAACCATATGTCTGACGCCATATAACCGTAAAAAATAATGTGTTAAGTGCATCGTTAAATAAAACATTTCTTTCATTAATGCGTAAATACATTCTAGGTAGGCTGAATAAATCTAATAAATAATTAGAACACAATATCTATATACTTCTGTGTTTATTGACAATATACCAATAAAATAGGTTTACTATTTTGTTTTATGATAAATGATCACATTGAAAATACATTGTAAACAATGAATACAGACATTTAACAAACTGACAGTCTCAACTTGCTTCTACTGCAACATATTTATACACAGATAACATCAATGTAAGTACACATAGGGCAAAAACGTTTGTCGGGGTAAAATGTAGAGTCAAGTTTTAACAACAAATCTGTGTTGTTTACAAAAGAACAATGCATCTTATGTGGTTATATTCAATACCCTATGCTGCCAGTGAACTTCAAAATGTCTGTTGTTCAAATACTGTCATTTAAGTACACGCCTGTTTTGTTTAAAACTGTAGATTCTAGTTACAAAGCTATGTCCCATATATACCTTTTTTGTTTGACATACAATTAATTTTGAATGTCTACAAAGAATAGGACTTGAAACACGCTGGTCTTGCCAAAAGTAATTTAAGCAAAATGTATGTAATGTGTAAGCTAGTCAGGTGATGGGTGGGTTTTGGGGGTCAAAACCCCTCCATGCTCGAGCAACTTTTCTTTTTCCACAATATATTTTTTGGAGGAACATAACTTTGGTCGCCACAGTGTAAACCCCCTGCTGCAATTCCTGCACACACACCTGGTAGTATATGGTCAGATATCTTAATAACTAAACATATTACTCTCTGCCAAATACATGTAACTAGGATCAGTGACGTTAAAGATTAAAACGTTGATTATATATCCTATACCATCAAAATATTTCCAAATTTGATCAAGATACTGTCGTTACGTTAACTTTCATTCCTGTTGGGTTTTTTGTTTATATAAATATTGAAGATTTGTACTAGACCATTATACTCATATATTAATTATGTAATTTGTCAAACAGAAACTTTAGCCAGTGAAGACCTACCAGGTAACACATGCATATTGACTTCAGCAGGACATATGTATATACTGGCTAGAGTTTCACAAATTAAAATAACCAATATACATATGAAATGGAAAGGAAAAGTTTAAGTTCTCTTAGAAAAACATGTTAGTTGCAGTAATATTGCATATATCCTGCTTGGTCTACTGTCAGGAAAACATATAATAAATATACCCTGATTACATGAATAATACACAAGTTCTGAAATACGCTACATTAAAATGACCATAGAAAATCCTCATGGTTGAAAAATGTACAAGACTGGTCTTATAGTTCTTTTAAAATAAAAATGTCACTCATTTTTACCTTTATTCAAATATCGATTTCTGTTTACAAGTGAAAAATAACGTACATGTACTGGGGCAGCACAGTATGAAAAATAGTAATACAGCTCGAGGTTGCCAGACTCTCCTTTCAAATTCACCTGTGAAGGGCATTTTCACAGATACAAATATATAACTCCCTAAAAAGAAGAAAAAAGTGGTACGGCCATGGTGTACAATCACGTTCATATATTCTACAACAAATTAACCAACATCGTAATACCACACAATGATTCTGCTGAATTAAATGTCTGGTCTTCTGTAAACTGGTTTAATGTTTTTGAAACAATTCAATTAAAAAACCCACCAATGAACAAAAAACAAATATGTGTTGAAAACTTATTTAGTTGTATATAAAAGTGAAATAATAATTAAGTCATTTTACAAAAAGGTAGCTTGATATAACAACCTGACAATGATCTGAGAAGTGGTGAGAAACAGACCTATACATGTATATCTAAAAACCCAAACAAGAGCCAAATGCAAAATTAACATCACTAGAATAATAATGCATATTTCTTTCCTTCCAGCTTGAGAAGATCTAAAACAAAAAATAAAAAAATAAAAAATTACCCCAGGAAAGAAACTTATTGCCCATATATAGTTCTTCTGTCTGTCCTATATAAAATCAATGTCAAAACCTTTACAATTATGTGGTTCTTGATCAGGTCTGCGAGACTGGACTTTATTCCCATGGCATTCACAGGTCTGAACCTTCTGTACAGATCCAATACACACCAACCTAATGAGCATAACTATGCTATTTTTAAATTCTTGTTATATATGCTAATCAATATGGTGGAATCAAACAATATTTAGAGAAGAAAAATCTGATTTATCTATTCATAACAGATTAGAGTCACTTACCCTAGATTCTAAGAAAGTACTTTTTGAATTACTGCAAAACAAGGACAAGCAGAAACACATCGAACTGATAATTTATAAATTATGAATTTATGAATTATCACCAACAGAAAATAATTTTGTAAAAACACCATTGTACTAGCAAGATTTTTGAATTCAGGTGAGAAAACTACATGCCCGATTCCAAACTTTATTCCAACTGTCTAGAATGAAATGTTTAAGCAATAAATCTGTAATTAAGAGCTATTTCCTACTTTCAGATTAAAATATCAGATTCTCAAATCGACATCAACAGAATTATTATACACTAAAATGATGATTGATTTTCCTAAATTGATACCAAAATCTTTAGTCTATGATATTGAATGGTCATCTCCCAAAAACAGTGGTTATAGTAAAATTTCAAACTGGTGCAATATATTAAACAGCCATATTCATACACAGTGGTTTCTGGTTTTTAATTTAAAACTAATATATTAAATAGTCATTTCATAAAAAGTGGTTTTTTGTTTTTAATTTCAAATGGTAGTCTGATGGATCAAATGGTCATCTTTATAAACAGTGGTTCTAAGATTTTAATTTAAATTCCAGCTTTTATACAATCGAGGTACAAACTATCTGGCCCATCTGTCCATGACAAGGTTAATGGTGGTTCAGCGGTTTCTTGGAATAAAGTGATGTTTCAACTGTCCAGTTAATTCATATTTTTCAAACTGAATCAGTGTCTGTGTACCAGATACTGTTGTGATTGAAATGTGTGGGATGCCACTAAACTTAGCATAATTTGGGTGCGCAACTAAAGCATAGTGAAGGCACTTCCTGTTGTATCTGAACTAAAAAACTTTGGCTCCTAATTTCTACAATTAATTCTAATGGTGAGGTATTTATATCTACTGTGTTCATATTGATTGAAATGTTGCATGTAACAACTTTACAGCCATACATCACCATTGTCGTCTATGGTATTTAATTTGGTGGCATGCACCCTATAAGCAAGTTAATAAGGAAGACATGTTTTCAAGAATCACTATACAAGATCTCTAAATAAATGTCTTCATTTGAATATTTACACCACCAACACCAATATGTTATTACCAAAACAGAGCTGTGTTCCCACTGGCAATAATGTGGCTCTTTATTTGTTATTTTGGAATATAAATTGCAATCATATTCCTGATTAATGTCAAGTTTATCTAGTTTTATGCATCTGGAATGAACCAAAATGGGAAGCAATTTTGTGTTACCATGGCAATTAATTCAAGAAAACATAAAAATGTTTCTCTGCTTAAATGAGAAACAGTTATTTGCAACAGGAGTCAAAGAAGTCGCATATCAATTCTATAATAGAAAGAATATGAAAGCAAAACGACATACACAATCTGACTTGACCATACATAACAAACATACTACAATTCTTGTTTTTAATATCATAGTTCAGTTCTTACATCATCATATTTACACAGATATTGTAAACCAAAACTTAGGGCTGTTCCTGATCACATGGGGGTGGGGTGAGGTGGAGCAGCACTATAATTATTATTTATACCTGGTCAGTCTGACATTTTCCATACATGGTTTGTCAAATGCCATGCAAATCGATGCAGTAGATTCGAAACCAGCCAACTAACACTTGAGACCGAATTTATGATTTTTTCTTAGATGCTGATGTATTAAAGGGACATACCCTATTTTTAAGCTGTGAAAATTAACACTACCGGGTAAGTTTAGTTAATCTACAAACCTGTAACACATTTGGATCAAGTTACAAATGAGTGAAACATGAGTCTGTGACTTTGAAATGGTAAAATACTCCCTAAAAATAGACTATAACTCTAACTCCATAACTGTTATTTCTCAGATGCAGGTGCGTTTTTAAAAATATGAGAAATGGATTTTGTGATATTAAAAACCAGGATGACCAAAAACACTTTGAATGTATGGAAATTGATAATGTGAACAATAAAATGTAAGTAAAGTATGATTTATGTTATCAAAAACGGTTATAATAGTAAAAAAATGCGTAATAGTGGTTAAAAACTAGGGTATGTCCCTTTAAGCGTTGTAAATGTATGTAAGACATAAACAAGCTTTTTAAATTCGGCCCTTAGTGTTTTTAAATTTCATAACATTTTATTTTGTGAGTGTATTAAAAAAAACTGCCTCCCCTCCCACCCCCACCCCAATGAGATCCTATTCAGAACAGCCCTTATGATAATTCATATTAGAAACAATATCAGACAAAACATAACAATAACCAAATACGTCACAGGATCAAAAATATTTGTTTTTCTATTGTTCACTACAAACATCAACATTTGCATGCTGGGCATGGATACAACAATGTAATATTGAGTTAGTGTTAGTCTCGGACTTAGCAATGTTGTTCACAACTCCTTCTCTGAAAGACGTATGCATCTTAACCTTGCCTGAAATACTGCCAAGGAGATTAAAATACATAATGGTACAGGGTTATTTATGTACAAGACGAAATACATATCTGCATCAAACAAGAAAAATACATCTAATGTAACAAGTTTTTAAAGTTTAACAACACCACTGGAGCACACTGATTAATTAATCATCGGCTATTGGATGTTAAAGGCATACTGTCACAGATTTAAGGACTTATTTCTCTAAAAATGGATAATAAATAGAAATTACAGTAATTGTTGGAAACTAAATCTAGCTATTGCATCACCTTAACTGAACCATGATGGAGTGAAATCCATGTCAACCCTCTCAGCAATTTTAGTTTTTGAATTATGGACCATTGCCATAATTCAATTATTTTTACAAAATGTCATTAATAAATGGAGTATGGTGGTTATGAAGATGGTTGAATAAAGTACATTTAGGGACAAATCAAATTATTTTTGCTCAGGTAATACTTTGTTAGACCATTAAATAGGTCAGTGGTCTGTAACAATATGCCTTTAAACATTTGGTACATCTGACACACATACAGATACAGATAATCATAGAGTGTGGTTTAACAAAGAGGCAGGCTTTAACGCCCCAAAATGATTAGCACTTTGATGAATTACATATAAAAATCTGTAGTTGAACATATCTAAAAAAAAAAAATTAGGCTCCATAAAAAGTTGTAATTATTTGACTACAATGTTATTCAGGTTGTGAATTTAGAAGGATTCTGTGCTTTTGCAAATCCCAGAATTACGGTTGCAAGTGTAAAGTTATGAGATGGCAACCCAAAATATGTAGATTGTGTACCGCATTTTTATGATTCTGGCAGAATTCTTTAAAAAAACATTCAATGCCTGATACTATTATACTAGTTTTATACTGTCATGAAAATAATTAAAAGTTTGATTTTTATTAATCAGACTTTTTTTTTTTTTAAATGTTATTTTATGTCTACATTTAGAAATTTAAAATAAAAAGTTAAAAGTTAAAGTTTGTTTTGTTTAGCAACACCACTAGAGCACATGATTTATTAATCATCGGCTACTGGATGTCAAACATTTGTGGCTTAATGGATCATAAAACTTGAAACAAGTTTAAGGTACAAAACTTTTGAAGTTAAGTATAACATGTAAGTAAAAAATTCAAAAGGAATATAGTATTTGAGGTAGTTCTATTGGTTTACTTTTAATTGAAGATATCATTCAAATTGATTCAAAACTGTATTATATGTATTTAAAAAACACAAATCTGTTTAAAAGTTTCTATGGTTTTAGTAATGAGTGAAAAAAGTAGTTCCACACACCTACATATATAACAATAATATGTATATATATACACACACGCACACACACAGACACACATACACATATATACACTTACACACACACATATACATATACATATAGGCTAAAACATCTTGCAAATGCATGTACAAATTATATACACAGAAACAACTGAGGTAAAAGGCATGTGTTTAGCAAACGATCAAAGCACTGATTACATGTACAGTTTTTAAGAGAGAGAGAGAGAGAGAGAGAGAGAGAGAGAGAGAGAGAGAGAGAGAGAGAGAGAGAGAGAGAGAGAGAGAGAGAGAGTTTTAGGAGAGAAGGAGAGAGCAAGAGAGTGGGCACTAAAACAATCTCATAAGATGTAAGTACATACATATCTACACATAATACAAGTAATCCTCTTTTATCAATGTTAAATAATCCTCTTTTATCAATGTTTCTCAAATCTGCCAGGAACAGAAACTGGAACAGGTACAGAACCAAGTTACACCACAATTCAAAAGGAAGTTCATTCTACTCACAATATCTTGACAACCATAACAAGTAAGAATATATAGTAAATATTGTAGTCTGTGTCTTTCCATAACAGTAGCAGTGTAATTTTGACAAAACTAAAAGATAACAAGTAATTTAATTTGAATAATTTGGATGAAAATAATAAAATGATAACAAATGGAATGACAATGTATGAAAATGCTAGGATAATAGAAACATAAAATTTTCAGTTGTGTTAAGAAACTAAAAAAAAAGCAAACACAAAAAATGTTTCTGTTAATGTGAAAAATTCTGTTCAATAAAACATTTTGTTCATGGAAGTGCAACAATGACTAGTGCTAGGTCAAGGCAGTACATGTATATGTACTTGATGGTTATAAAATTTGTTCATTCTAAAAATATTTTTTTTAAAGAGCTAAAAAAGAGCAAAAGTGAAGAAAAAAAGGTATTTGTTGAATCCAGTTCAAACACTGACAGACTAGCCATCTTTTGTAGAACCCTTTCTGAAATGAACTGAACAATCTAGCACTCAATGAGGGTCTGCAGTCATGTCAGTCAGGAAATATTTTATTAAAATTGTTCATCCATGTAGCCCAAGTCACCCCAAGACCCAGAATACTGTCTGTCCAATAAGGTCAGAACCCCAATTTCACCATGGACCATATAGACAGTCCACAGATAGATTCCAGAACCACAGTATCACCATGAACCACACAGACAGTCCATTGATAGAGTTCAGAACCCCATTGTCACCATGAACCATATAGACAGTCCATTCATAGACCCCACAAAAAAACCCCATGTCACCGTCAACCAAATAGACAGTCCATTCATAGAGCCAAGAACCCCAATGTCACCATGAACCATGTAGACAGTCCATTGATAGGGCCCAGAACCCCATTGTCACCATGAACCATACAGACAGTCCATTCATAGCGCCCAAAACCCCAATGTCACCGTCAACCAAATAGACAGTTCATTCATAGAGCCCAGAACCCCAATGTCACTGTCAACCAAATAGACAGTCCATTCATAGAGTCCAGAACCCCAATGTCACCATGAACCATATAGACAGTCCATTCATAGAGCCCAGAACCCCAATGTCACTGTCAACCAAATAGACAGTCCATTGATAGAGCCCAGAACCCCCATTTCACCACGAACCACAGAGACAGTCCACTCATGGAGTCCAGAAGTGTAATGTCTCTCTTAACCATATGTTAGTAGATCCATAGAGTTCAAAATCCCAATGTCTCCTTGAAAAACATGGTTAGTCAATCCATGGGGTCCAGAACCCCAATGTTACCGTGAACCACACGGTTAGTCGATCTGTAGAGCCCAGAACCACAAAGTCTTCTTGAACCATTTGTAAGGATAGTCCTTTCATGGGGCCCAATACACTAATGTTACCTTGAAAAACATGGTTAATTGATCTATGGGGTCCAGAACTCCAATATCACATTGAACCATCTACAAGGTTAGTCCATTCATGGGGCCCAAAACACTAATGTTACCTTGAAAAACATGGTTAATTGATCTATGGGGTCCAGAACTCCAATATCACATTGAACCATCTACAAGGTTAGTCCATTCATGGGGCCCAAAACACTAATGTTACCTTGAAAAACATGGTTAATTGATCTATGGGGTCCAGAACTCCAATATCACATTGAACCATCTACAAGGTTAGTCCATTCATGGGGCCCAAAACACTAATGTTACCTTGAAAAACATGGTTAATTGATCTATGGGGTCCAGAACTCCAATATCACATTGAACCATCTACAAGGTTAGTCCATTCATGGGGCCCAAAACACTAATGTTACCTTGAAAAACATGGTTAATTGATCTATGGGGTCCAGAACTCCAATGACTCCTTGAACCATCTATAAGGTTAGTCCATCCATACGACCCAGAACCCCAATGTCACTTTACAGCCTAACCACGGAAGGGATCATTGGGCAGACAGGTGTGGCTGCATTACATGTTCATATAGTTTATACATTTAAAGTAGTTCAGGCTATGGCATGAAAAAGAAAAATATTATATTTCTATTTAAGCCAGCTACCCAAGAACTAAATGAAGATTGATTAAAAGAAACACAAACCGTACACCTAAAATGTGCAGACAAATGAAAGGTCCAACAGCATGTATTAAAAGCGAAGACTAGCACTAAGCTGAAAGTGAAATAAATGTCTTCTTTTTCATGTAACTATTGCTAGCTGCTGATTTAACGATTGTGACAATAATATGAAAGTCTGCAGACTCTTTCAGTAGCAGCTGCCAATGCTCCTGGTAAAATTGTACTGGTGTGAGTAGGTGTGAGCAAATCCGAGAGCCAGTCACCATGGTTGAACCACGTGATGAAACTGTTTGAGGCTGTTAGGTCACAGGAATGGTTTGATTTAATCCACTGACTGAAAAAAAGAAGAAGAAAAGAAGAAGAAAAAAAGAGATTAAAATAGACATATAAACCATGACTAAATTAAAATTTAAAAATAAATCTCAAAGCATACAAACCTTGATGAATATGCAATGATTATCATCAATTTAACAATGATCAAAAACACAATAATAATACAGATGTACACTGTACTACATGCAGGGCTTATTCTTCAATGGGACCGGCCTCGGTGGCATCGTGGCAGGCCATCGGTCTACAGGCTGGTAGGTACTGGGTTCGGATCCCAGTCGAGGCATGGGATTTTTAATCCAGATACCGACTCCAAACCCTGAGTGAGTGCTCCGCAAGGCTCAATGGGTAGGTGTAAACCACTTGCACCGACCAGTGATCCATAACTGGTTCAACAAAGGCCATGGTTTGTGCTATCCTGCTCGTGGGAAGCGCAAATAAAAGATCCCTTGCTGCCTGTCGTAAAGAAGAGTAGCCTATGTGGCGACAGCGGGTTTCCTCTAAAAACAGTGTCAGAATGACCATATGTTTGACGTCCAATAGCCGATGATAAGATTAAAAATCAATGTGCTCTAATGGCGTCGTTAAATAAAACAAACAAACTTTTTCCTTCAATGGGAATCTGTGAATCTGATTCCTGTAAATGAAAATCATGTGAATCAAATTAAGATTCCTGTAACAATAACCTAACACAAAAATCCACCAAGCATTTAATCCAACATTTATTGTAGAAACAATCTACCAAGTATTGAGCACAACATCCATTTAATACGAAACAACATCTATTAGACACTATCATTTTCATGTCCAGATAATTAAAATTCTGAATAAAAAAAAGATCCTGATGTATTTCTGTGATAAAGCTGCTAGAATCCAAATAGATTCTGGCAGAATTAACCCAAAATGAGGTCTTTATACAGATGAATAAATTGCCAAATGGATGAACACACTAAGAATTATGCCCATTATTTTCAGAGTGGAACTTAGTTCTTTCATGCTTAAAATAAATTTTATATTAATATATAAAAAAAAACCCATTAAATTTGTCAGTAAAACTATCTTAAAATCTCAATCTTTTGCTTAAAAACTTTCTTTTGTTTTAATGTGTTGTCTAATTTCCTAAAGAATCCTATTTATCACATTTCCCCAAAGCAAGTCAAGTCAAAATTAGGTAGATGGCCACACATAACAAAGAGATGAGATGATTAAACTTGTTTTCTGTAGTTGACATCTCCTCAAGTCTGCTCTGCTCATGACCGACTTTCTACGAGGAAGAATGTAGCTCAGCGGTACATGCGTGAATGCCTGAGGTGCAAAGGCTGGTGGGATCAATTCCTCTTGGTGAACTCATTGGGGGTTTTTGGTATCTCACATCTCAACCAGTGGTCCATAACTGATCTACCAAGACAATGGTAGGCCTATGTGCTATCCTGTATGCTTGAAAGTGCATATAAAAGATCACCTTCTGCGTTTTGGCAAGAGCAGCCTATAGCTATATAGCAGGAATAGGTTTTCTCTTGTTCTTTAGATCATGTAACGTCAAAATAACAATAATTATGTTAGACACACACCAAAAAGCTGTATAGCCGATTGTTTTTGTGTGCTGGGGTGTCATTAAACATGCCTTCATTCCAAAATGCTGTAGTTAAACCAGTATTCCTTTCATTTCCACTACACAGTATTATTCAATACAAACTTGTAAAGCGAGTTTACCACATTATTCTTGACAAAGGATAAGCTGTTCTAGAATTAATCACATGGGGGGGGGGGGGGGGGGGGGGGCGCCATAATTAAATTATTATTTTATGTCTAGTAGGACAATACATCCATGGTTTAAATAAAATTGTATTTTGTCGTTGGGTGAATATTTAAAAACACTGTACCCGACCCCCACAAGTGTTCAATTTAGAACTGCTCTAAATATTCTTTGGTACCTGGTCTACTATAGTATGTACAGGAATACAATCAAGCATCCCCTGCAACATAGTGTTTTCCACACTTCGCTACACATAGCTACTGTGTCTGTTACTACTGTTCCACTATATATGTGTTATTTCTACTGGCTGGCCTACTTCATGACCTAGTGCTGAAAGAATGACACATTTATACTTTGAGCATATTTGTGTTTAGGCTCAACAGTTGCCAAACCATAACAATATTAGTGAAAACTGGGTTACAAGGTCAACATTAACACCTACTCAGATCACCTTATGGTATAGTGATAACTGGCTATCTCCAAACACTGCAGCTATTAACTAAATCAAATCATTTCACAGATGACAACGTAGTTTATACATAACTGTATGTAAAAATTACTTTCAATATATTAGCCATCATGAAAATTAGCATTAGTTTAACAATAAGGAAGCCTATAAAACATCATTAAAACAACCCTACACTTCATGGACAATTAACATCTTGGAAAATTGAGAAACAAAATTTAAAATAAAAAGTTTAAAACTTTATGAACATTGATGTTTTTAAATCTGTAAGCTGCCATTTATAAAGACTATGTCAATAAAAAGAATGTAAAATGAAGAGAAAAAAAAAAGGAAATAAATATTTAGTTTAATTAATGGCCATTAATCTAGGAATGAATGAATGAATGAATACATAGGCTATTGGGTATCAAAGGTAAATACCTAACTAAAGCACTTGACATTAATCCAGGAGAACAGTTCTATTTATATAACTTTTGATATCGCTCTTTGATTTAAACTCTGGGCAATGACTGTGAAACAATGGTAATTGGAACATACATGTATGATCTAAACAAGAGAGAAGAAACCAGTTTCCACATAGCCTAATTTTATTCAGCAAGAACTCTTTTACAAGCAATCTCAAAGAACACTACACAAGATTTAATAATAAAATGATAAGTAAGAACTAAATTGGATATTATTTTATGCAAACCTATCAATGACTGATTAATATAAATTAAAATGTACATTATGCTTTGAGGTACTAAATCTGCTACTTTATGTTAAAAAGGTTGGCAGTGTATATAGACTGAGTTCTACATTTTAAAACCTTTAATTTTAAATAACTGTAAAAAATAACATTAAGGTTCACACATTTTGGAAACACACCTCAGCTATCTAGGATGGTTGACCAAGACATTGCAGCTTTTAAAGGAGAGTGTGAGACAAGTTGGTGTAATTGCCACACCCCTCCCCAATGAGCCATCAAAACTCATTCTGGGAGTAGATACTGAGATGGGAACCCAGTACCTACTAGTCTTAAGGCCAATGACTTAATTAACAACATGTACTATATACACCACTGAGGTGGCTTGTAAAGCTGTTTTAACGAGAAAGAAGTCTTATAGTGTTCAGAATAAACACATTTACTATAGGGTGTATACTACCAAATCAAATCCCATAGACCACAATAGTAACATATGTGGCTAAAACTCCTATCTGCAGCGTATCAATCAACATATACACCAATGATATAAATACTACCACCCCTCACTCTTAAAGTGTCACGCTGCTCATTTCAGAAATAACGGGTAGCGTCTATGACTACCCTAGTTCCGCACAAAATTTGAGTACTGTTTGGTTTTTTACAGGTACCCCATACATGTTTCAAGCACAAGGCTACTTGACACAGTGGTACTAGATGAAATAAAATTGCAAATTTTTTTTGCCCACATGAAACTATTTCTTTTGTACAGTCAACACACTCACATTTATCACCAATTACATGACTTGTGGTGTTAACTTCTCTATCAAAAGTTGGGTGCACCTCGAACTTTGATCCAGCCGGAAGTTATGTGGTTTATAGTACTACCTATAATGACCGTGACACATATTGGTTTCAAATCAAGAGTTTTCATCAAGTCCTAAGCAGAAACTAGTTTAATGTTCAAAGAAGGTAAACAATTCAATTTGAAAATGTCATGCTTACTTTTATATGTTATTACAATTCAACCAATCAACCATGCATTCAATCTGAGTATCTTTGAACTTTGTACACTTTGAAGTTTTACAACTTTTGATTTACCATAAAAAGAGAGGGAGTAAAGCCACATCTGAAATAATCCAAAAGGAGCTACCCTTTCAAGATTTAATTAAAAATAGAATAAACTGCAGCAAAAGAAGTCAGCTTGAACTGTGTTAAACCACCAGTAATGAAGCAACAGTTATTCCAAGAAAACTTTCTCCAGATCCACAAGTGAATGAACAGTCATGTGATGGATAAGAGTCTAATTAACTGACTGCCATATCAACGTGAAGTAATATGAGTGCAGAACTCCCAACAGAAACTAAATAATCACCCTTCTTGTGTGTCCAGGAGGAGTCAGTAAATGCACTTCTTATTGAGCCATGCTATTACTGATCCTTCTTTAAACTGCTCAAGTAAATTGCTTTAATATTTGTTCTTCAAAATTCTCCTGAAGTAAATTGCTTTAATATTTGTTCTTCACACTTCTGCAGAAGTGAATCAGAATGCTGTGTCTAGTCTCCATGAAACAAATGGAATGCATCATGCAAGTGTCATCAGATTAAGATTGCAGCATCAACACAGTTTTCCTCGACTGTAAACATTATTATAAAGCCTCTCTTTACATATGTATAAAGAAGAAAAGGAAAATCGATTTTTGTCTTAAAAGTTGCATTTGCAAAGTTATAATGAAACTAAAAAGCCTCTTTTAAATAATGTATTAATTGTATTTGTAATATTAAACATAAAAAAGGTCAGAAAGAAAGAAAATTGCAACAAAAAACAATGTTTTAATATCTTTCAAAGATTAATTCTATGAAAATTATAAAATGTGATATGAAAACAAATACCTTAATAAATGTAGGAATATTTTCTTCTATAGTGTGTTTATGTACAATAGCAATCACTCTTTTGTCACATGCCAAAGTCAATTATTTTTTAGAAATAATGCTTACATCAGAATATTGAAATAAGCATTCACCAAAACTGTCAATATTCTGCTACACTATAACATTCAAAAGATAAAAAAGTTGTCACTTATAAAAAGAAAACAATTGCAGGTGCATGTGGCTGTAATTTAGAAACAAGTCTCAAGCTTCAAACCTTAAAAAGACATAAGAATATTTTCTTTCACAGCACGTTTAAGATATTAGCTAATATCTAGAATTGGATCAGAAGGACCAATTACTGAAACATAATACCAATTCATCTGAAGTCCAAAACCATTAATAATCTATTCTATAAATGAACTGATGACATAAGCTGTCAGATTTCAGGGAGCACAATGTGTTTGTGACCACACATTTTCACACTGGTATCCATGCCACTGTATGAAAAAATGCCACTGTAGGCTCAAGACTAAAAACTGAATTGTTCATTAATATTTAAGATTAACCTATTTTAGTAAATTAAATTGATTTCTGAATTGGTTAAACAGTGCATAGGCTGTTTGAAGTTAAATGTTTATTTTTTATTTTACAGTACATGATTGATTCAATGAATGAATGAATGAATGAATAAATGTTCTTCAGGAACCCCAGCACAAAAATACACCAGCAAACATAAATATAAGAATGATTTGATAATCAACTATTCAAAACTTAAAATTAAAACACAGTGTAAAGAGCTTTGCAAAAATACAAATATCACAGTTACACAGTGTGCTTAAAATTATGAATAAAATTCAACATCTTGTTAAAAAATTCAAAATAAGTTCAGGGTGGAATCAAAATGATTCCATGAAATATTGTCTACTAAATATATGGTTACACATACAATTACATGAAATATTTCTGATTTTGTTGTACAAGTCATTAAACTACTATATTATTTTAACACATACAACACTTGTGTAATCCCACTACCAAACACAACACAAACATAATAATATTTATTACCTATGAGGTACAGCATAACGAGGGTCATATTTATCGTACGATTTCCCTCGTATGTCATAACTAAATCGTATGTCCTCCTGACATTGTCGTTTAACGATTGGCTGTTGTAAGAGTACATTTCTTTCTGATTGGCTGACACGACATTCCACAGATACTACTTTCTTCATTAATACATTATTATTTCGAGTATAAGCTGATCACATGCCGTAATGACAAATACGTGTTTTTAATTAATTTAATAAAAATTAATTCATAATAAATGTAGCATATCTTACCGTAATTTCACTTGAAAGCCATATTTAGTAAAAGGTACAACATTTTAATCACAAGATTTTCTTCAAACACATTCAGGTGCGTTTATAATGTTTCAAAAAAAAAAATTCAATAGCAATTTTGCACTGGAATTTTTCCAGCATTCTTAAAACGGAAACATCATGTACCCAATTTATAGTTATTGTAAGGAGATGCAAAGTGACGTCATTGGAATACTGACGTCATTCAAATTCAAAACCAATTATTTCAATTACTGAGTATTTGTTTGCTTTTTAGTATACACATACTTTACAATTTACAGCTGTTGATACATGTGTACTCTTTACTTATGGGCGTATAAATATCACGTAACTTTAGAACAGGTTGTGATTTAGTTTTCAAGACATCAATGAACAAACATTACTCCACCGTTAAGGAAACGTTAGTTTGTAAACAATGACTGGAATGTTCATTTAGCAAGACAGTTCTATGGTAATAAACAGAATATTACATTCGTGTCCATGATAGACGATGTTTATGACACTCGTGCCTAAATTATCGCATTTCCCTCGCTCTCGCTCGGGAAATATGATAATTTAGGCACTCGTGTCGTAAACGTCGTCTGTCATGGACACGAATATAATATCCTCTGTATACTTCTTTGACAGCACAGCTTTGTATTCGAAAGAAACAAATTACACTGCTTGGCTATACAAGTACATGCATCATTGAAGTACAGACAAAAATAAAATGTTCCACCATCATCAAAAGAGAAAAAAAGATAAAAATAATTTAACAACAAAAGGAACAGAATGATCAACGATTCCATTATGTGAACATTTACCTTTGAGATGATGTCAACGTACTTCTTTGATTTGATTTCAGTTGAAATTCTTGGAAATTATAGTATCCTAATTTGTTATTTTAAAGGTCCCACCACACACTTCTGAGTGAGACTTCATTCATCACGGTCCACTATAGTTCCTAATTGTGACATATGCTGTGGTTCACATATTCACCTCTACAAATTGGGTAAGAATTAAAACAATTTGTATGTTTAATTGTAAGCCTTATGGCTGCATTTTGCCCATGTTATTTTGTAATATAATAATAATAATAATAATAATAAATTCTTTATTTAGTGAGGGTTACACAGTTAGCAAAAGCTAATCTTCCCTGAGGCCCTCAGATACAAACAATACAAAATTACAATACATACATTTATGAACAAATAGAAAATACATATATGGCAATAAACATATGTACATTGACATTTCATTGACTTTTTGGGACATGAGTGTATAGCGGAAGAGACTATTGTTAAATCCCTAAAAACCAAACCCTCAGTAAACTGGAATTGCCTCAAAACCAGTCATTTTTCACAGTCCCTTTTTAAATATGAGTAGAGGACAGAACCTCTCTGATAAATAGGGTCCTCCTCAAAAACAGACATTTTTCACAGTCCCTTTTTAAATATGAGTAGAGAACAGAACCTCTCTGATAAACAAAGAAAGAAAGAAATGTTTTATTTAACGATGCACTCAACACATTTTATTTACGGTTATATGGCGTCAGGCATATGGTTAAGGACCACACATATTTTGAGAGGAAACCTGCTGTCGCCACTACATGGGCTACTCTTCTTTCCGATTAACAGCAAGGGATCTTTTATTTGCGCTTCCCACAGGCAGGATAGCACAAACCATGACCTTTGTTGAACCAGTTATGGATCACTGGTCGGTGCAAGTAGTTTACACCTACCGATGGAGCCTTGTGGAGCACTCACTCAGGGTTTGGAGTTGGTATCTGGATTTAAAATCCCATGCCTCAACTGGGATCGGAACCCAGTACCTACCAGCCTGTAGACCGATGGCCTAACCACGACGCCACCGAGGCCGGTCTCTGATAAACAGGATCCTCCTCAAAACCAGACATTTTTCAGTCCCTTTTTAAATATGAGTAGAGAACAGAACCTCTCTGATAAACAGGGTCCTCCTTAAAACCAGACTTTTTCCCTTGAGGGTTCTGTTTAGAGAAGTTTCACTGTATTTGATTTTACCACCAAAGTCGCCAAAGAAACTGATGAAGCCATACAATTCAATTAAAGAATTGGAACTGAATTACAAAAAAAAAAAAGAGAATGTTTATCTGCAATATATCTTGCAAAACAAATCGCATTATTACAAATGAAACATAATTTAATTAACCCTTAATTTAACCTCAGCTGAATATGATGAAAATTCAACTGACCTACAAGTACATAACCTACAGGATATAGAGTTAATAAAGACACTGCAAATCAGCTATGGTAGTGATGTTCACACAACAAAGCTTTCACCATTAGCCGAAGATGATTCGTTACACGCATTAATGTAAGTACAAGTGAAGCATGGCGCTCACAATTACACAACGAGAAGCACCTGTACACAGATGAGAAGCACGTGCTAGACAATAAAAAACTCACTAAACTTCATTAACAATGCACCGAGAATACAGGTCAAACACAAACGGAGAAAACTTGTGTGGACTACTTCTATAATGCAGGGAACATTTTGTTTTCATTGCAATTCAATCGCTATGCACATTTCAAAGATTTCTACACAATTCTAAACTTTTAAAAGTAGTTGCTACCCAATTTTCAACTGATCTCCAAATGACGTTAATAAAAATTTATATACCAAAATCTTCCCAATAATAATGTGCACTAATAACTATAACCTGATGCAATGACCCACATAATATATATATTTACTTAATAAATGTATTACAGACCAGGCATAAAACATCTTTTGGTCTGTTCAATGCATGTCACAACATCAACAAAAAGACCACTTCATTTTCTTGCCAACAGATTTTACATTGTACATTTTGCTTAGTTTATTTATCTTAATCATAACAAAATATATTATTATAATAACATGATATCTATTTGACAGAACAATTGAAACAAATAAACCTTATACATATATTCCCACCATACTATCACAAGATAAGATTATATTCATAACTACAAAATTAGCATCGTTACACATAAAAACCTTGTACACATACACAAATATAAGCTGGAATGTAAAGTGTATAACTAACAAAATGGTGGTACCAACTATATTAACGACTACAAATAAACAACTCTACAGCATTTATACCCCACTAAACACCAATCCTCCAAGCAATTTCATTAAGCTTCTTTTTTTTGGGGTAGTTTTTTACTCTTTTTTTTTTTAGGAATCTCAATTAGCCAAAAATAAGACACTTCCACCCATAGGACTCGATTAAGTATTTTGTCAGACAAAATGAAGTGGCACTGTTAACACACTTGGTATGGAGTGAAATATTAGTCTGTTTTCAAGTATGCTCATGAACGTGATGTCAGACGTGCAAGTCTTCATGGGCAAGTTAAAATGGAAGTAGCTTCACTTAATTTTGTAATCAATAGAAGCACTTGACAAAATGGGATTACGAAGCAGTTAATTCCGTCTCAAGTACCTGATAACCATCAGTGTCATCACTGAATTTAAATGAGAAACTTTTAATCGGCAGACTGAGCTAACAAATTGACTACCATGGCGCAGAATGCAGGTTTGTGCCCCCCCCCCCGCCCCACCCCCCATTGAGGATTAAAATGGATGTGGGTTTTTTTGTCCAACTCTGTATAAATGAAGAACAAAAATCTGGCTTGTGTCCCCCCCAACTACAGATAGTGCCTCCTCTACTCCAGATTTTGTTCCCACAAGCCTAGTTACCGATTTTCAAAGCTATTTTAGTGTTATGATATTTTAAAACCATTGTAAGCTATGACGTCACTATAATACGAACCATGATTGAAAATATGCGCCCTAGAATGGATACCATCCAAATATCTGGCTTGTGCCCCACTAGAGACTGTGCCCCCCTCTTCACTATATATTGTGCACCCCCTTCTTCACTAGATAGTGTGCACCCCCTTCTTCACTAGATAGTGTTCACCCCCTCGTCACTAGATATTGTGCACCCCCTCGTCACTAGATATTGTGCACCCCCTTCTTCACTAGATATTGTGCACCCCCTCTTCACTAGATATTGTGCACCCCCTCTTCACTAGATATTGTGCCGCCAACTCCAAAGTTTGATCCTACAGGCCTGGCTACAGATTTTTGAAGCTATCTTAGTGTTACAATATTATACAACCATGGTAGGCTTTGATGTCATAGTTTCAAAAATATGGGCCCTGGAATGAATACCATCCAAATATCTAATGTCATCAGTTTGATCTTTATAACACTAAAGACTAAAAATTGCAAGCTGCACAGAGAGGAAAGGGTAAAATTAAGTAAAAAAATCTGCAAATCTGGTGATAAATTAGTAAATGTATCTTTGCCAAATCAACATACAGTAATTACAGTACCTCAGATTTTAATATCTTCAGAAAACAGACTTTTAATTTATCATAAAAGGTGCCAACTTTATTCTAATCACAACAAATGCTGGTAGTATTAAACCAAATAACTTCTGGCTGGGTCAAAGTTCGAGGTGCACCAAACTTTTGATAGAGAAGTGAACACCACAAGTCCTGTGATTGGTTATCAATGTGAGTTTGTTGGTTGTAAAAAATAATAGTTTCATCTGGGTAAAAAAAAAATGCAATTTTATTTCATCTAGTACCAATGTGTCGAGTAGCCTTGTGCTTGAAACATGTACGGGGTACCTGTAAAAAAAAAGTACTCAAATTTTGTGCGTAACTAGGGTAGTCATAGACGCTACCCATTATCTCAGAAACGAGCAGCTTGACCCCCATTTTTTTCTGATTCACTTTAAGTGTAAGGGGTGGTAGTATTTATATCCGTGGCGTTTATGTCGGTTGATACGTTGCAGGTAGGAGTTTTAGTCACATATGTTACTATTGTCGTCTATGGGATTTGATTTGGTAGTATACACCCTGCTAGTACAATTACCTTTATTATCAAGTTCCAGGCCCATAGCCAGGATTTTTTTTTTGGGGGGGGGGGGGGGGGGGGTTCGTTTAGGCTTATAGTGAGACACAAAGTGCCTCACACAAGGGCGTCCGAGTTGCTTAGGGGGGTCCGGGGGCATATTGGAGGAAAAAAAAGCCACTGGTAGGGCAGGGGGTCTATGGGCCTGAGCTATGGCTATGGGCCTAAGTCCACAGAAATAAATATGTTCAAAGATGATGAAATATGCATACAAATCAAACTACCTGTATATGTTGAAGGAAACAAGTTTCTAAAAATTAGAACAGGTACCTTTAATTGCCGATAGATTTAAGCAGCATTAACATACACAGTTACCAGTTACCACTGTGCAAAAACATTCAATATTGTATCACCTGCTCAATAGATATATTACCAAAACTACATAACTTAAATTCACTGTAAACTTTAATATTGTCCATCTTACAGTGACATAAAAAAAATAGCTCTGTATTGTATTTTAATTGGAAGCTATATATGAAAAAAACATCTCACTAAAATATATGAGCAAGATTTTATTGACCTTTAGTTCATGAACTTTATGAGTTCCAACTCTTATCATGGATGTAGTTTCAAACTAAACCAGTGCAAACTACTGACCTTTGGGCAATAGGCAGAATCAGCTCCTAACAATACAATACAAACATGACCAATGGCCAGATAATTTGCTGAGAGGATTTACTCAAAGCCCTTCAACAATCAAGCAGTGTAATGAATTTCCTGTTTGAAAATATTTTTATTTTTAAACATATACTGAAAAAAATAGACAATTCTGACTAGTTTTATTTGTTATTACATACCTATTCAATCTTACTATAGTGATAAAGGCCTGTTGTAATAAATTTATTCTGTATCGCACATATGTGCAATCTGGACCGGAACTTTTAAATGGGGAATTCCCTTTTCCTTTTTACAGCAGTTTGTGCCTTTTAGACCCCTATTTACTTACGTCATATATGATTTACAAATGACGTCATATTGTATTTGAAACATTACACAAGGCTGCCGCACAGTATGATTCTTAACGTTAAATGAATCCATGAAAGGAGTTTTGATCATAGATTTAACAAAGTGTTGTTATGGCGTTAAATTAAAAACTGTTTTTGTAAAACATAAAAGAAGGTATGTAATAAATACAGAACTTCACATACGTTGTTTTCGCTTCCTATTTATTGCACTCGTTTATTTTGTGAAAGAACATACCACTCGACCGCTACGCAGTCTCATGGTATATATTCTTGCACAAAATAAACGAGTGCAATAAAAAGGAAGCGAAAACAACGTATGTGAAGTTCTGTATATTTACAGACTAATATTAAAATAGAATCATTAACTACTACAACAGTCCGTTAGCTGATTCATTATCAATGTCACGAAACAATTTGTTATTTGACCATCATAAAGGATGTGTTGTACTGCCCTGTGCTAGTTTTGATTTAGTGAACTAGTCTATGAGTGACAGTCCTCTTTGAGCAGTGCAGGAAGGATGACTTGTAAAGGATTTGCCCAGAAGTAGTTGCTCTAAAAACAAGGCACTAGATAGAGATACGTGGAATCAACCACTAATTTGCCTTGTGCCCATTTGACTCTGCATTTTGCAGAGATACAGTTTTGATCACGGATAACAATTTAGTCATTTAGATTCCTTAAATAAATAATCATATTTTGTCAGATATAGCGCTGCTTTGTTTTTTCATCTCTCTCTAGACTTTTTTCTCTCTGTCTCTACCTCTCTCTGTCTCTTTCTCTGTGTATCTGCTTCAGTCTTTCTGTGTGTCTGTCCCTTCCCTGTTCCCTTTATTTTATATGCAGTTTCACAATAAAATAACAAAGACTAAAAGTTTTACATGGATATCAAAATGAACATCAGCAATGACTTTGAAGCCAGCTCCAAAAAGTCTCATTACTCTTCAACAGGCCGGCAGTTCGAAACAGCCAGCTTTGCTAAATCTGTTTTAATATGGATCCCCAAGAAAGATTGATGTCTAGTTAACTCTCTGGAGGAAAGTTTCATTACAACACTTCGCCAGCTGACTGTGTTTATGACAGTTTAATTCCCCTCTCAAAAGATCACAAAATTAACTCTGGCTCGTATAATAGCCTTGGTGTCACATTGGGGAGATGCTCACGTTTGATGGTAACCTATCAGCAAGACATTTGAAACTATGGGTTGTCAGTGATGAAGGGTAATCACAAACGAAATGTTTATAATTTTATATCAGGCTAACTGGCCCATAGCACATGATTATAGTGGTGTAGAAAAACCCACTTTATTATACAAAAACCATAAACATTGTCAGGAACAATATGAGACTGAAAATTGCTTCATTTAAATTTTGCAAGTTTATAATTTAATATCAGTCTAACTTAAACCATAACAACTGACTGCAGCAGTGTAAATTAATATTTAATTATACAAAAAAGTAGTACAGTTTGTCAGGAAATTGTCAAGACAAAAATTGCTTCAATCATTGCTTTATATTTCTACAGATTTGAAAAATTTAATAACTATCTTAACAACTCTTTTGCCTAAAGTGTCTGCTGCATACCATTGCTATTTTACAAATATGAATGACATGTTTTCATATATCAGGTCGCCTGAAAAAAAGTAAGGGGACTAACTTTTATATTCCACACCCATTGCTATACAGATATATTGTATTTGCCATCTTCAGTTAAAAGTTTATGCCCATAGGTCAAATACTGTTAAAGTAGTAACAAATTCAATATTGTAAGTGAAAAAATATGATGTTAAACAGGAAGGCAACAAGTGCATTTAGCATTGCACTGCTTTTACTTACAATTTAGAATCTGTTGCTGAAGGTGACAAGTATCCATATAGAAATAGGTGTGACATATCAAAGCTACAGACCCCATATTTTTTTAAAAATACAATTCCATATTCAGTAGGGTTATAATTTTTGGGGGCCACCCGATATAATCAGAGACTGACATACATTCCGAAACCCATCTGATGAACACTGTACTAAGAAAATAGCTACTTCATTAGATTACTCAATATTTGCCACACATTATGCCAATAATATTGTTGCCACAGTAAACAGGATGGCCTGGATGAGAAAACCAATGGGTCCACTGAAGGCAATTGATCCTCCGACTCACTGCACCTCTAACACTGAGCTACATGTACACCACACTTTGACAACAAACAGAACAAATACAAACAGTGAGACACATTTGTTTGTAAAGATCCAATTTAAAGAAAAAGCTAACATCCAAATTTGATTTAGGTAAACTTCATCAAACAAATTCATTCCTGTGTTAAGAACAATCTATGGGAGTCTCAAGCTGCGGCCTCTTAATAAAGGTGGTTGTTTAATACAGGTGACCTCTGAACAGAAGGTTGCTTAAAACAAATAGCCTCTTAATACAGATGACTGCTTAATACAGAGGGCCATTTAAGCAGGTTTCATGATTTATAAAGATATGAAACAAGAATTCTGCAAAATTAAATGTCTTGCCAACCATAAAATGTTTAGAGCTCTGTGATGAACATCCATAGGTGCAACTTCAAACCAAGTTTCACTGACCAAGGACTTATGATTTGTGAAAACCTGATCTAAAATTGAAATTTTAATGCACTGTTGAAAAGGTAATAGCTATATCTCGCTTTTTTATTTTGTAAAAGCAAGATAAAAACAACATGAAAATCTCAAATGCAAACAACTATTTATACGGATCACTTAGAAATAAGAGGTGTCTTACACAGAAGACCATTTGCGCCTTTTGAACACTCTATTTGTGTATGACACATGCTGACACCTTCTATACCGGAAACTCCACATTCATACAGAACTGACAAAATTCAATAAATTTCTAGTAGTACACAACCACAATCAGTTGCTCAACCCATCATAACATATAAGGAGAACACCAATCTTTCAAAGAAGAGGTCTTCACCCAGAAGACTGCTGTGACCGTTACTCCATTATCAGAAGTGATTCTCAATTGCTGCTAATACAGTTCAATCAATCAGACAATCACACAGAGTGTGAAAGGAAAACAAGACTATCTTCGAGAACATGTACATAAAATAATCATATGGGATATATGAGTTCAGCCAACAGAGCAAGAAAATGCTTGTTGCCTTGTTTATGTGCTTCACATTATTAAATTGAATGATCACATCGGGAACTCATCAAATCGTTTGGAACCACTAGCCTTGCTCACTGATGCTGAACAGAGGCTTAGGGCAATGAATACAATGTTATCACAGGAACTGCTACTCTAAACTCGACACCAGTGCCACCCCTAAAATACTTGTCACTTTAATTTATTACTATATCCCGATCTTTGGTGCTCTGAAGGCAACTATAATACATTGTGGTGTGAGAAGAAAGATGTTTGCTTTGTTTAACGACACCACTAGAGTACATTGATTAATTAATCAGCAGCTATTGAATGTCAAAGATTTGGTAATTCTGACTCGTAGTCATCAGAGGAAATCACTACATTTTCCGAATGCAGCAAGGGATATTTTATATGCACTTTCCCAGAGACAGGAAAGGACATACTTTGACCAGTTGTGGAGCACTGGTTTGGAATGAGCAAAAACCCCAATCAGGTGAATGGATTCACCGAGGTGGTTCGATCCTGCGATGCAAGCACCTCAGGCAAGCGCTCAACCGACTGAGCTAAATCCTGCCCCCGATATATTTGATAAGAAGATCTACCCACCATTAAATGTCAGGGAATATCATCGTCTTCCTCCCAGGGGGGTGCTGTGGGCAGCATGCTGTGTAGGGACATGTCGGTCAGGCAAAGCTGGTCACTTGATGCACTGTCACTGAAGAACGGGAAGGGGAAGCTACCCTCACAAGGGGAGATAAGTGGGTGGCATGTCACACGGTGCTGACTGTCCTGCAGTGGAACTGTTCCGATGACGATGTCGACAGGAAGTTTGACCTTTCTTGCAATACCAGCTGGCTTTATACACAACTGAAAAATAATAACATACTAGAAATGGTCTGAAAAATACAAAGTCACCTATTACAGTCTTTGATAATGGAGCACTGATAATACCATTTAACTGAAGAAATTTTATCTTATGATCGATTTCACCTCAAATGACATACTTGACTAGTGTAACAATGTAAAGAGACATAACCTCAATAGAATACTGCACGTCTATGATCTTGTAACCTCTCAGATGAGACTGGGGTACAGTGGGAATACTGAGGAATACTAAGGAAGACCACTAACCTCAATAGAATACTGAACGTCTATGATCTTGCATCCTCTCAGATGAGAAGGCGGTACAGTGGGAATACTGAGGAGTTCTCTCTGCCAGGTCTGCTTGGCACACGGAGCAATGCTTCCTTTGTGTATGGTCACGAGGACGGTGGTCTCAGAAAACCTCCCTCGATACGAGTAGTAAGTCACATTCTGAAACAACACAGTCGTATTACACCTGGTTTACAGTACTCTACATTCTAAAACACAACAGTCGTATTACACCTGGCTTACACTTATGGTACTCTACACACAAATTAGAATGACATGGACAATCTGGAACAATTTGCAAGGACTTGTAAAGTAGCGGTTGAATTTATAAAGCTTTGTCTTACAATGCTTAGAAAACTGAGTTTAAGAGAAAAAAAGGCTGCTTATATCGGTCTTAGATGTTTATTGTGACCTTTTCATCAAAGATCAAGGATAGAAACAGTTTTTAGATAGTGCAAGAATAAAATTATAATAAAATCCCAAAACGACTTATGAGTGTCATCTACATAATCATTCACAACTAATGGTTTCTTAGACGAGTAATTTTTAAGATAATATGACCGACATATTTTAAGAGGAGTTGAGATGTTGTCTATTACTTCTGCATTAGTTAAGATGTTCAGTCTAGGTTTTATCCATAAGTCAATGATGATTGTTGCCATATATTGGTAAAATAGTAGCTAACCAATGTGGATGGTTTTTTTGTAATCAAAATTCTTTGACTGAATACTTAAGATGCCATATATCTACAAGTATCTTTACTTTTCAATAATTGGAGTTAATATATTTATGGGTAACAGCATTACAAATTACAAATCTGTCCATGGACCACAAACCATATGTTAAGATCTCATTAAGCTATTACGCACAGTTTAATGTTTAAGTCATGCACATGAAAACTAAAACCATCATTGCTGGACTTTCAAAAGCTTTATTGTGGTAAGGGATACACGTTATGCACATACTTGAATGAGAGAAACCCGTGACCATGCAATCCGTCTGGTGCTAAGGTTCTTGATTTCCGCCCACACTGGTATGGCTTCCTTCAACGCATAGCCCTTTCGGTCCAGTTTCACGATGGCAGTTACTGTGCCTGCCAAACAGCACCAAGACCCAATAGCTTCAAATGTGTCGTTCTCCACAGGAAGCTAAAACAAATCATTCTTAATGTTTATGATGTCTCAGATTAAGAATCTTAGCTGGAGTTGCCAATATCTATAGTTACATGTAGGTAACCACAGAACAGTACTAGCCCAGTACTAGCTGTAGTGGCTAAGCCATCAGACTGAGATTAATAAGTACTGGGGTTTTATTCAAATAATAACTTTTAACAGCTCAATGAGGAAGTTTATAGGACTGTCCTGGACATACAACCCACTAGTTGAAGTGTGTGTATCTAAGACAGCATGCTTTAACCTCATTTGAAGTTATAGTTTGTTTTTGTTTGATGACACCACTAGAGCACATTGATTTATTAATCATAGGCTATTGGATATCAAACATGGTAATTTTGACTCGTAGTCATCAGAGGAAACCTAAATTTTTCCAAAAGAAACAAGGAATCTTTTATATGAACCTTTCCACAGACAGAAAGGCACATACCACAGCCTTTGACCAGTTGTGGTGCACTGGCTGGAACAAGAAAAAATCCAATTAGCTAAATGGATCCATCGAGGTGGTTCGATCCTGCGACGCAGGCACTTCAAGCGAACACTCAACCGACTTGAGCTAAATCCCGTCCCACTAACCTCAGTTGAAGTTACAATGAAATGAAACACACCTGAGACAATTAAGTGCATAGTGTACTATTAAGCTACATCCTGCCACAGTATTATCCTGACATTCGCATCCTAAACGTATAAACATGAATTAGAACAGGATGAGAATGTCACAACAGTACTAGTAATTAATACATTATTAATTAATACAAGAGATACATTGTTATACATATGTATAATCTTTCTATTAAATCAAGATGTGTTTTCTCATATTTATAATTAAAGTCAGGTTCTGTTTTACATCAGTTTTAGTTATTACGGAAAAAGAGGTCGACAAAGTTTTAAACATACGAGTGCTGTAAACAAACTAAATCCAGTAGAATCATTTATTAATGCCAAGTTGTAATTTGTCTCAGAGAGAGAGAGAAAGTGGTACATGAGAGGTTACCTAGTTAACTCATTCTAAAATATATGTGGGGTTACCAAGTTAACTCATTCTAATATATGAGAGGTTACCAAGTTAACTAATTCCAACAAAGTGCTGTTCTAAATTTAAAATTAAAAAATAACTTAAGATGTGAAGACGCATTAGAACTACTTAATATGTGGCCTTGAGAATTAATGAGAGAATGCTTTGCCACAGAGGTTTGTTAAATGTATTGTGTGACAGCTGTAAATCAAAATGATTGATGATGGTCCAGTTTGTTGTTTTTATCAATCTATCACATGTCAACTGATGATAAACATAAATACGGCTTCAGTTAGCATTTTATGCATTATTTCAACATAATATACTCATGTCCAAAAAACCTACTTTACATACATAAAATTTTAATAATTTGATAAATAGTGTTGCTTATCAAAACGAAAGAAGTTAGAAACCACCTTACAAACACTTTGCATGTATCACAAAGTGGATTGTGACATTTAGATGTTGAACTCCATGATACTTTCATATCCTACTGTACTGTTTGTTGGTTTTCTATAACACAATTTCAAGCCTTGTAAAGTTTCTTTTGGTGATTAGTATATACATTGGAATCTTAAATATTGATAGAAAGAAATAAGGGAGCACATGGTATCCCAGACCAAAGTTAATTCACTATTAAAGTAGTTATGACTGTCTACAATACAGAGATGGAAAACATCAGCTGAAACCATGAAACCATACCATAAGTTTGAACAAAGAATATGAATTTTTTATGGCAAACACAGAAAACCCCTAATCATTGTACAGATGATTAAAAATCTGGAATTCCAGATAAATCGGAAAACTTTTCATCTGTGATTGTAGCACATATGAGTCTTTGACAAGTCTATGATGGAGATAAAACAAAATAATGTAACTACTTACTGCAGAGTCTGGTTCCGAGTTCAGATCAAGTGCACCAATCACTGCAAACTTGCTGGCTCGCTCATGATGAGGCCCTCCGGGGGAATATATTGTCATTCGGACAAAGTACCTCAGGCGACCGTGTTTGCCTTTGAAAGATGAAGGTAGTTTTTGTGGAAGAACAAATTCAAATGGAAAGTAGTGAGATCCGGGATGTAGCAAGCCTTCGTCGTTAATCTCCTTCTCACCTGAAAATCAACATCATACATCCATTAAGCTTCATATAGACATGGTGTGGTGCAAGGTGCAGTCCAACTCTTGCATCTGATGTCTGTGCATTTGTATTTTGGACATATATATATATATATATACATATACAATTAAAATCACTGCGGCTGGCTGCATGCGTTTAGTAAACACAGGCATCCAGTCTAGATGTTCTCACTGAAACTAATGGATTTCCACTTTTTGTTTAGCCAGACTGCACGCATGCGCCACATCCAGTCTGTATCAGCCTTTAGACTGCACGCATGCGCCACATCCAGTCTGTACGAGCCTTTAGACTGCACGCACGCGCCACATCCAGTCTGTACGAGCCTTTAGACTGCACGCACGCGCCACATCCAGTCTGTACGAGCCTTTAGACTGCACGCACGCGCCACTTCCAGTCTATACGAGCCTTTAGACTGCATGCATGTGCCACATCCAGTCTATACGAACCGTTACCCTAAAAAGTACGGTATACTATGCTCAGTCAAAGATAAAGTATTTAAAAGTATCAGCCCTAAAAAGGATGGTATACTATGCTCAGTCAAAGATAAAGTATTTAAAAGTATCAGCCCTAAAAAGGATGGTATACTATGCTCAGTCAAAGATAAAGTATTTACAAGTATCAGCCCTAAAAAGGATGGTATACTATGCTCAGTCAAAGATAAAGTATTTAAAAGTATCAGCCCTAAAAAGGATGGTATACTATGCTCAGTCAAAGATAAAGTATTTACAAGTATCAGCCCTAAAAAGGATGGTATACTATGCTCAGTCAAAGATAAAGTATTTAAAAGTATCAGCCCTAAAAAAGATGGTATACTATGCTCAGTCAAAGATAAAGTATTTACAAGTATCAGCCCTAAGAAGGATGGTATACTATGCTCAGTCAAAGATAAAGTATTTACAAGTATCAGCCCTAAAAAGGATGGTATACTATGCTCAGTCAAAGATAAAGTTTGTTTTGTTTAACGACACCACCAGAACATATTGATTAATTAATAATTGGTTATTGGATGTCAAACATTTGGTAATTCTCACATATAGTCTTACAGAGGAAACCCACTATATTTTTCCATTAATAGCAAAGGATTTTTTATATGCAGACAGGACAGCACATACCACAGCCTTTGATATACCAGGTGTGGGGCAAACGTTTGGATGGGCAATGGTTTGGATGGTCAGAGAATAGGTACACTGAGGTGATTCGATCCTACGATGCAAGCACCTCAGTCAAATTAGATCCCGCCCCTACCTAGTCAAACACATGCCTGTCTCAGGGCTGCCACAATAGTCCACCCACACATCTACTCTTCCCTATCTTCCATCCACAACAGTCCATCTACACATCTACTCTTCCCTATCTTCCATCCACAATAGTCCACCTACACATCTACTCTTCCCTATCTTCCATCCACAATAGTCCACCTACACATCTACACTTCCCTATCTTCCATCCACAATAGTCCACCTACACATCTACTCTTCCCTATCTTCCATCCACAATAGTCCATCACATATCTACTCTTCCTTATCTTCCATCCACAATAGTCCACCTACACATCTACTCTTCCCTATCTTCCATCCACAATAGTCCATCACATATCTACTCTTCCCTATCTTCCATCCACAATAGTCCACCTACACATCTACTCTTCCCTATCTTCCATCCACAATAGTCCATCACATATCTACTCTTCCTTATCTTCCATCCACAATAGTCCATCACATATCTACTCTTCCCTATCTTCCATCCACAATAGTCCACCTACACATCTACTCTTCCCTATCTTCCATCCACAATAGTCCACCTACACATCTACTCTTCCCTATCTTCCATCCACAATAGTCCACCTACACATCTACTCTTCCCTATCTTCCATCCACAATAGTCCACCTACACATCTACTCTTCCCTATCTTCCATCCACAATAATCCATCACATATCTACTCTTCCTTATCTTCCATCCACAATAGTCCATCACATATCTACTCTTCCCTATCTTCCATCCACAATAGTCCACCTACACATCTACTCTTCCCTATCTTCCAGCACAATAGTCCACCTACACATCTACTCTTCCCTATCTTCCATCCACAATAGTCCATCACATATCTACTCTTCCTTATCTTCCACCCACAATAGTCCACCTACACATCTACTCTGTCCTATCTTCCATCCACAATAGTCCACCTACACATCTACTCTTCCCTATCTTCCATCCACAATAGTCCACCTACACATCTACTCTTCCCTATCTTCCAGCCAAATAGTCCACCTACATATCTACTCTTCCATATCTTCCATCCACAACAGTCCACCTACACATCTACTCTTCCCTATCTTCCACCCACAATAGTCCACCTACACATCTCCTCCTCCCTATCTTCCACCCACAATGGTCCACCTACACATCTACTCTTCCTATCTTCCATCCACAATAGTCCACCTACACATCTACTCTTCCCTATCTTCCACCCACAATAGTCCACCTACACATCTACTCTTCCCTATCTTCCATCCACAATAATCCACCTACACATCTACTCTTCCCTATCTTCCATCCACAATAATCCACCTACACATCTACTCTTCCCTATCTTCCAGCCACACTAGTCCACCTACACATCTACTCTTCCCTATTTTCCATCCACAATAATCCATCACATATCTACTCTCCACTATCTGCCATCCACAATAGTCCACCTACACATCTACTCTTCCCTATCTTCCATCCACAATAGTCCACCTACACATCTACTCTTCCCTATCTTCCATCCACAATAGTCCATCACATATCTACTCTTCCTTATCTTCCATCCACAATAGTCCACCTACATATCTACCCTTCTCTATCTTCCATCCACAATAGTCCACCTACACATCTACTCTTCCCTATCTTCCATCCACAATAATCCATCACATATCTACTCTTCCCTATCTTCCATCCACAATAGTCCACCTACATATCTACCCTTCTCTATCTTCCATCCACAATAGTCGACCTACACATCTACTCTTCCCTATCTTCCATCCACAATAGTCCATCACATATCTACTCTTCCCTATCTTCCATCCACAATAGTCCACCTACACATCTACTCTTCCCTATCTTCCATCCACAATAATCCATCACATATCTACTCTCCACTATCTTCCACCCACAATAGTCCACCTACACATCTACTCTTCCCTATCTTCCATCCACAATAATCCACCTACACATCTACTCTTCCCTATCTTCCATCCACAATAATCCACCTACACATCTACTCTTCCCTATCTTCCAGCCACACTAGTCCACCTACACATCTACTCTTCCCTATTTTCCATCCACAATAATCCATCACATATCTACTCTCCACTATCTGCCATCCACAATAGTCCACCTACACATCTACTCTTCCCTATCTTTCATCCACAATAGTCCACCTACACATCTGCTCTTCCCTATCTTCCATCCATAATAGTCCACCTACACATCTTTCTCCCCTATCTTCCTGCGACAATAATCCACCACATCTACCTTTTCCTATCTTTCTGCAACAATAGTCCACCACCATATCTACTCTTCCCTATCTTCCATCCACAATAGTCCACCTACATATCTACCCTTCTCTATCTTCCTGCGACAATAATCCACCACCATATCTACCTTTCCCTATCTTTCTGCAACAATAGTCCAACACCATATCTACCCTCCCATATCTTCATGCAACAATAGTCCAACACCATATCTACCCTCCTGTATCTTCATACAACAATAGGCCACCACCATATCTACACTCTCCTATCTTCCTGCAACAACAATCCACCACCATATCTACCCTCCCCTATCTTCCTGCAACAACAGTCCACCACCATATTTACCCTCTCGTATTTTCATGCAACAATAGTCCACCAACATATCTACCCTCCTACCCTCCCCTATCTTCCTTCTTGCATCAAAATTGTATGGAATAGATCTGTCTGCCGCCAGATAAGAAATATATTCGTAAAAGTCCATGAATTTCATCCTAATCTGTAAGTTTCTTTCCAATTGAATCAGTTTGATTTAATGCTCACTGGCTGTTATATGTTCTGTCTTGCTTAATGGACTAAGAAAAAAGATGTCTTGAAGCTTCACGACTGAGAAGCAAAGTTTTCCTCTTCTCCACGATAAATGTCATCTAATAACTGATGATAAGGATTCCATTTACAGTAAACTGTGATTACAAGTCCATTAACTTATTTTATATGCCATTCCAGCCAAGTAATAAAATGAAATCCATTAGAAGTACATCACACCAATGTCATATGGGATGAACCCAAACTGTGCTAAAAAATATATACAGCAAAACCTTCTAAACCAGACACCCACAGGACCAAGAAAAAGGTCTGGTTTTATGGTGTATTCAACCCTTATATTACAGAACTGAAGGAAGGAATGCTTTATTTATAACTGTGTTTCGTTGTTAACTATAAGGATTTATCACCAAATTTTTGTGATAAATCCTTATAGTTAACAACGAAACAGTGATATTATCCCTATTCTAATACTACACCTATTAGGAGTATCTGTAAGACATTTTATTGTGTTTTTATTAAAGAAATCCAACAAATATAAAACAATTAATTATCTATTCTCCATACTTACAATAGTCAATAAAAATGCTTGTAGTAAGTAAAAGAATGACGTAATATGTTTTTTCGTTCTCTTCACATGACGTCACTGACTTAGGAGCGAACCAAATGGCAAATTTATCAGCATTGTAGTCTGTCTTTTGAACATGATTTATTGTAATACAGGGTACACTAAAAGAAATATTTTTGTTGGCTGTTAATTTCTGCTGCAAGACATAAGGACTCTACATTTGTGAGCAGTGTTTCAACCTCATATTGAATTATTTTGAGGAATGTTGATGTTGATGGGGTAGGTCTACAAGTTTATAAATTGCTAACATATTTTCACTAAAAGTTTATATAAATACATAAAATAATATGCATTTACTAAATGGCAAGTATTGTTTTCAAAGGTTTTTCAGAATTGTGTGATATTTTAAAGCAGTTAATGTTTAACATTGCGTTTAAAAAATCAAGTCATTTCTATCTTGTCTTCTTTATCAATTTTATTGTCACAAAAAGTATGTTTTAAACAAAAATAAGGAACTTCAGATTGTGATATAATTATTACTGATGAACCTGCTTGCACTCTTTTGAGAACACAAACTAGAAGAGCAGACCACACGACACATGCTGGTGACTGCTGCGATCGATCAGTGACCGGACCTTACTTGGGGTGGGTAGGTGCACGTTCACTGCTGCTAACGAAGTGTTAAAAGTTACAATGGCACAACATAATAACAAAATAGTAACAATAACATAATTTTCATCTAAAGTTAGTAATTTTTTTGAAAATTATTTATATTGGCGTTTAAATATAATGGAAGACGCAGAATTAATATACCAATGAAAACACCACATATGAGGCTAAGTGACAGTATACTGGACGAGTTCTCGGAATTTTGTTATTGGGATAAATCCTGGTTGCCCATGACAGCGTATTTATCATGGAAATTAACCAATGGAAAAAAGGCTTATATGAAAGTTGTATTAGAATTAATGATGCATTCAAAACATTTTAATTATGTTTGTGTGATATCGGGCATTTGGCTAAGGACCACACAGCTAATTAAAGAGGAAACCTGCTGCCTCCATGCAATGATATATTATAGTGTTTGACACAGACACCAGTGTTACCTAGTTCCTATCACTGGCACTGACTTTGTTGCTGTTAATTATTGTGACATTTACATGCGAACACTGTCCTAATTGTGATTGGTTTTGACAGTCAGTGATTGATGTCTCACCATAGTTTGTTCTTGACTCTTCCATTAATGAATTAGTAGGTGTAAGCATTCTTTGTAGACGTTTGTTTTGTTAGCTTGTTTCTTGCATCATTGAAATATACACCATTACGTTGGTGAGGTATTTCTAATGCCATGGATTTCAGTTATGTATCTAAAGTTTCCTTGTAGTTTTAAATATAATGCTTAGCATCAACATTTACCAAATAATTGGTATTGGGGGAATCAGGTAGCACGGTACTCTACCAAAACTACATAGCTTACACACTGACACTGATTGATTGAGCATGGCGGTGGAGTACGGACACACCAATCCCTCATTCCAGTACAATTCTCAAGTACTGAGGAAGTGAGATTTAAACAAACAGGATTCGGTACGTGTAGGTATCAGCTGCCTCTAGCAGCCGAGATCCCACACACACATGTCCAATCAATGGGTTAACCGTGATAAATGCACATGGTAACAATGATAAATAGTTTTATCAGTGCATCCAGCCAAGATTACGAATCTAGATCTGGCAAGATAACAGCATTTCAAAGGATTTACAAACACACGTGTCTCATCGTATTTTCAAAAAGTCAAGTTGAAACATTCTTGCTGAACAGTGAATTTATACTAACTCTTTAATACTACTCATACAAAATGTTAATTCATATATCATATTTAAGGTTATGAATACAGAAAGATCAATCATATTTCTTTCATGAAGTACAGAACATATATTTTATCTTTGCCAAAAACATATAAATTATTATATCTAATTTAAGCATGAACTATTTTCATTGCAAAAATAATGTTAACATTGTTAGAAGGCATCCAGTATTTAGGCCTTTAAAGATGTATATATACAAATTATTGCAATTAATTAAAATTGCTCATTTTCACTTTGATAAAGAAGCTCCTATATAATCCACAAGATTTGAACCTCTGTCATTTCATACCTATAAAATATATAATCAAGTGAGTTTTTTCTCCACTCTTTGAAATATATTATATAATTCATTAATAAATTCATTACACACGAGATATATGATTATTCATCTTTTATAGGGATAAAATCTATTTTGTGTGAATCATGTATGTGCGTGTATATGAATCATGTGTATGTGTGTGTGTGTACATGCGCGCGCATGCATGTTTGCATGCATGTATTTGAGTATAGTGTAATTATGTAGGGTGAGGTGATGTGCATGTACCACACTACTTGTGTTTTCGCCCTGTAAAAGTTCACAGCACCACGCAAGCCTGGACTACTACTATGTTAAACAGACCTTTTATTGGAAGCACTGTGGTATAATTGAAGACCTCTTCATCAGAAGCTTGGATGTCACTTGAGGTCATCCACTCCACTTTAGCTTCTCCTATGGCTTCCAAACACACACCTAAAACAAAACAGTACTAACAGTTACCAATGATTCAATGAATGAATGAATGAATGTTTAACGACACCCCAGAATGAAAAATACATCGGCTACTGGGTGTTAAACTATGCTAAATGCCAGTTACAAAAAGTCAATTATGGTATTATCGCTATACTAATAAGACTCAAAAGGGAAATATATACATGCATGAGAATAACATATTGCACAAGAGAAAATCCCCTCTCCTTGTTATAAGTTTAAGGCACTCACACATTGCAAGATTCAGGCTTCTAGTTACATACCCCATACTGGAAAAACTTAAAAAGGTTTTTTTGTCAATACTTCCAGTTTGGCTTGCGTAAAAAGAAAAGAAAAACTGCTTTTGAACACATTGGACAAGAATGAATGAACGAATCAATGAATGAATGGGTTTTTAACCACACCCAAGCACAAAAATAGACAAAGGCATTGGACAAGATATTAGTAAAACAGTCTCACCATAGTGAAAAACGTTGTCTGCTCATGGAATTTGAAATAGTTATTTCTGGATTTTTTTATTTTTTTTATCTTACACACATACAAAACACATCAACAACTACCGGTAGTAGAGACACATCAACAAAAGATTAACTGACACTAGAGTAGAATATTGGGGCAGGATGTAGCCAAGTGGTAAAGTGCTTGCCTGATGTGCAGTCGGTTTGGGATCGATCCCTGTCGGCGGGCCCATTGGGCCATTTCTCGTTTCAGCCACTGCACCACAACTGGTATATCAAAAGCTGTGGCATGTGCTATCCTGTCTGTGGGATCGTGTATATAAAAGATCCCTTGCAACTAATGGAAACATGCAGCAGGTTTCCTCTCTAAGACTATATGTCAGAATAACCAAATGTTTGACATCCAATAGCTGATTAATAATCAATGTTTACTTGTGTTGTCGTTAAACAAAACAAATGGGTTTTTTAGTAGAATAAAAAAATATAATTTCAAACTCTATGAGGAGACAACATTCTTCACTAAGGGTTTTATTGACCAATATTTTTACACTTTGCACATAATTTTATTAAAAAATATTTAACTTTTATTATTTCCAAGAGAGATTTCCTTTTCTTTGTTTGTGAAGCCAAACTGGAACAAAAACACTAGAACATCAGCTGTATGTGGTATGGTTAATTTAACAAAATAAGTTAAGTTACATGTTCTCATTTCCATAGGTTTGATTTCAATAACAGCTTTGTGTGAAAAGCATAATAAACTGCCTTTTAAGCAACAAGCCTCTTCATACATGCAGGATACAAACTAAAGTAGTGTCGGAAATAGAATACAAATTGTTTTCGTCAATTATTTCTTTCATATTAAACTGACAAATAAATATTTTGTAAAAATCTATTTAATGATACTCTACCTAATTTAGCATTACCTTATTTGGGTTCTCATTGATGTACAAGGTAGTGTTTACTCTTGTAATTAAAATAAAGATGTCAGTAAACAGGAGATTTGTGACCTTTATTGGAACAGACTATAACACATTTTGGTCGATATGTGTCAATTTCATTTACCATTAAACAAACTTTTAATTGAAAACTGCAAGTTAACTGATTATTTTGAATTGCAGAATAAATGATTAATTATAACCGGCATATTTAGTGAACATAAATTCAATATTAGTACATTAGAAATTTACACAATCTTGCAACCATTTAAAGGTGCTCTATCAGAAGATATGTGTGAGCATCTGTTTGTGATAAAGATTCTCCAATAAAAACATATTTTCTACTAGTAGATCAAATTATTTCCTATAATCATTTATGGGCATATAGTTAAGGGTGTAGTCTTTAAATGTTTAATTTAAGCAAAATTTAATAAAAACATGATTTGCAATAGCTGTCATTATGCAACTTTGAGATAGCATCTTTAATACCAGTATAATAGATCACAAACACAAAATGGTTCTTGACAGTTTTGCTCAAAAGTTACTTATGAATGTCTACATATATTTTTTTTTGGAGAGGAATAGGGTTAAACCATAATCAGAAATGGTCCCTCACATATTGTAACAGCAATGAAATTGACACATATCGACCAAAATGTGTTATAGTCTGTTCCAATAAAGAGCACAAATCACTTGTTTACTGACATCTTTCTTTTAATTTCAAGAGTAAACACCACCTTGTGCATCAATGAGAGCCAAAACAAGTAAATGCTAAATTAGGTAGACTATCCTTAAATAGATATTTACAAAATATTTACTTGTCTATTTAATATGTAAGAAATAATCAACGAAAATCATTTTTATTTTATTTCCGACAGTACTTTAGTTTATGTTATACCTTTTGTTAAATTACATCACTGCTACAGTAACACAAATGGCAAATGAAAAGTTAATAAACACTAAAAGAACAGGGTTTTTATTTTACTTTTTTGTTGTTGTTTTTCTAAATTTATAAAACAATTATTTACCAGAATTTTCGAAATATTTTTCAAAATATAAGAACTTTGATTTTGAAAATCTTTTAATATATATTTTTTTGGGTCCCAATACACGTACATCGAGTTATATATACTGTACATGTATGTCAGTTTTTATGTATATAATATATCAAAATATCAAGTATGAAGATTTATGCAATCAATGCCAGGCAGAAGAATACATATGTACATCAAGTATGTGTATCACAATACAGTCCAACCTGCTCAAACAGACAACTCTACTAAGCAGCCACCTGTCTTAAGCTATTCTTCCAAATTACAAATTAAAAATAATACCAGCTGACCTGTATTTGCCAGGCAGCTTCTAGATGCTGCATATTTTAACAAATCAAATGTAGTACAGTACATTGAAATAAACTAGTTAATGATGTAGGATATCGGCTTTGTCCTATGAAGGTAAGAATGAGAAATTCTGCAAGGCTTGCAGAGTGGAATTTTCTATTTGGCCTGAACAGGATAAAGCTGACATCCTATGACATTAACAAGTTATTATTTTTATCCTGTAATCCAACAAAAATTATGGGGGAAGACTAAAAAAAATTATATTTCACCTACATTGTATAATGAACTTGAAGTCAAATTAATGATTTTGTAATGTATCTATGCATGTGATGACAAGAGTCATAATCTGCTAGTATATGGTTACCATTCTGCTTTAATTGGTCATCATAATCAGCCAAATTAATGATTTTATAATGTATCTATGCATGTGATGACAAGAGTCATAATCTGCTAGTATATGGTTACCATTCTGCTTTAATTGGTCATCATAATCAGCCAAATTAATGATTTTATAATGTATCTATGCATGTGATGACAAGAGTCATAATCTGCTAGTATATGGTTACCATTCTGCTTTAATTGGTCATCATAATCAGCCAAATTAATGATTTTATAATGTATCTATGCATGTGATGACAAGAGTCATAATCTGCTAGTATATGGTTACCATTCTGCTTTAATTGGTCATCATAATCAGCCAAATTAATGATTTTATAATGTATCTATGCATGTGATGACAAGAGTCATAATCTGCTAGTATATGGTTACCATTCTGCTTTAATTGGTCATCATAATCAGCCAAATTAATGATTTTATAATGTATCTATGCATGTGATGACAAGAGTCATAATCTGCTAGTATATGGTTACCATTCTGCTTTAATTGGTCATCATAATCAGCCAAATTAATGATTTTATAATGTATCTATGCATGTGATGACAAGAGTCATAATCTGCTAGTATATGGTTACCATTCTGCTTTAATTGGTCATCATAATCGGCCAAAAGAAACAGGAAGGAAGGAAATGTTTTATTTAATGACACACTTAACACATTTTATTTATGGTTATATGGAGTTGAACATATGGTTAAGGAGCACACAGATATTGAGAGAGGAAACCTGCTGTCACTACTTCATGGGCTACTCTTTTTGACAGAATAGCACATACCATGGCCTTTGATATATGAGTCGTGGCGCACTGGCTGGAACGAAAAATAGCCCAATGGGCCCACCAATGAGGATTGATCCCAAACCGACCACGCATCAAGGGAGCGCTTTACAACTGGGCTATGCCAACAGAAACAGTGATTGCAGGATAAAAACTGATAAACAACTTCTTTTATTTTTGAGGCCACATTACTGTTCTCCAAATAAAATATGTAATGCCAACTGACCTGTCTTACACATGTATTAAGCTGTACCCCATATTAAGAGTCCACTCCAGATCCATATGCTAAAAACCTGATCTGTGGTTAGCTGTTAGTGAGAGAGAAGTTGGTACCAGGATGTGAACCCAGTTACAGTACCAAACAGTTTTTATATGATGGCTTAACCAGTTCACCACCAAAGCTGGAGACCTATATTAGGGGGTGGGGTGTAGCTTAGTAACAGAAAGCTTATCGGAGATGTGATGGATTGATCGCTCTTGCTGGACTTTGCTTGGTTGTAAGGTGTAACTCGTGTGGCAGAAGCAGGGGTAAGTTCAGCCAGTCATTTGTCGCTAACACTTTGCAAACCGGTTTTTATGGTACACATTTAAACCAAGTGACCCCTTCAAGGAACCAGTGAAAATAGTTTGCAACTGTACATCAGGTTTTCTCTCTTTCTATCTCTATATTTGTCAAAATAACCATACAATGGACACCTGTATTGTACATGATTCTGATGGACAGATATGTGTCAGACACTAGATACAATGTAGATGAATTCAAATGGGGAAATATCACTCCGGTTTCACTGTGTTGGGTATTGTACAGGTTTCTGATGGACAGACACTAGATACAATGTAGATGAATTCAAATGGGGAAATATCACTCCGGTTTCACTATGTTGGGTATTGTACATGATTCTGATGGACAGACCTGTGTCAGACACTAGATACAATGTAGATGAATTCAAATGGGGAAATATCACTCCGGTTTCACTGTGTTCACTACTGTACATACATGATTCTGATGGACAAACATGTGTCAGACACTAGATACAATGTAGATGAATTAAAATGGGGAAATATCACTCCGGTTTCACTATGTTGGGTATTGTACATGATTCTGATGGACAGACCTGTGTCAGACACTAGATACAATGTAGATGAATTCAAATGGGGAAATATCACTCCGGTTTCACTGTGTTCACTACTGTACATACATGATTCTGATGGACAAACATGTGTCAGACACTAGATACAATGTAGATGAATTCAAATGGGGAAATATCACTCAGGCAGGTTTCCGTGAAGAATGGCAGGAGAATTCCTCACCAGTCATCACTGAGAGAAAATACAGGAGAATTCAGTTATTCATAGAACTCATGTGTTCACAGTAAGAGCTGGAATGGCATAGCAAAACACAATCACTTTCACAGTGTATATACACAAACACATATAACACTAAAGGTTTTCAAGAAAAGAAAATGTCAGCAGTGTTCTATGATTTCTTCTTTTTTTATTATTATTTTATTTTTTAATCTTTTAATCTACACTGTTGTTGTCAAGACATTAATGTTTTGTCTTCTTTTGGCATTCATTGCAGGAGACACATCAGTTACTCAATCATTATTGATTTTAAAAATATCAATGCAAATGAAGTTGGTATTATCACACAGAACCAAAATAACAAAACTACGAACATCTCCAATTGGATTTTATCCAGTCAAACAAGACAAAGTCCATTTATAGTAAATTAAACAATGTCGTGACATTACTAGATACAAGATCAATACAAACATGTATACCGTACAAGGAAATAAAACATATATGACATTTTTTAAACCTGTAAATTACAAATGTCTTCTCATATTTAGCCTCTGTTTTTCAATTAACAGGTACTAATGAACTACACGAACAGAAGACAATTACGCAGCCCGTGTGGGATTGACAAGATGTATCTATTTACATAGAGAGTAGCACGTTCTTCAGTGTCAGTTATAGACTAACAAATTGATTCACCTATTTACACACATTTCTAGATTGGAGAGATGCTGTAAGTCCACTGTTCATTTTGAGTAAAGCCTGTGTATGAAATCCAGTGAACATTTTGGTTAATGCCTGTTCAATCCACTTTATATTTTAAGTAATGCTTCTACAGTCCACTGTACATGTTGGCTACTAGTAATGCCTATTCAGCCCACTGTACATTTTGAGTAAACCTGTATAATTCAATCAACATTTTTGGTTAATGCCTAAACAGTCTACTGTACATTTTAGGTAATGCCTGTACAGTCCACTGTACATTTAGAGTATGCCTGTTCAATCCACTGTACATTTTGAGTAATGGCTGTACAGTCCATTGTAAATTTTGACTACTAGTAATGCCTGTTCAATCCACTGTACATTTTGAGTAATACCTGTATAATCCACTGTACATTTTGGTTAATGCCTAAACAGTCTATTGTACATTTTAGGTAATGCCTGTACAGTCCACTGTGCATTTTGAGTAATACCTGTACAGTCCACTGTACATTTTGATTAATGCCTAAACAGTCTACTATACATTTTAGGTAATGCTTGTACAGTCAACTGTACATTTTGAGTAATGCCTGTTCAACCCACTGTGAATTTTGAGTAATGCCTGTACAGTCCACTGTACATTTTGACTACTAGTAAGGGCATGTTCAATCATCTGTACATTTTGTGTAATACCTGTATAATCCACTGTACATTTTTAGCAATGCGTGAACAGTCAACTGCAAATTTTGAGTAATGCCTGTTACATTAGTTTTAATTATTCCTGTACAGTTGGTCAACTACATTTTTAGTAAATTAATGCCTATATACTGTCCACTGTACATTTTAGTAATGTCAGAATATTGTTAATTATTCCTGTACATTCCTTTGTACATTAAAGTTTAGTAATGCCTGTACACAACCCACTGTAAATCTTAAATTACCCTGTACAGTCCATGGAACATTCTTACAAACGACTTAAGCATTATTAAAGGGACATTCCTGAGTTTGCTGCACTGACAGAGACTTTTTAACGATTGTAATTACATATCAAATATATTTTAAAGCATAACATATTAGTGGCTTATATTAAACGTGTTTCTGATCGTTCTAATATTTGTACTAGGTTAAATTTCATTTTATTTCCTAAAATATATTTTTTGGGTACATACAAAATTATTTGAAGACAAAATCCAGTTTGGGATTCTTACAAATATTAAGATGACCAGAAACACATTGAATATACAGACACTGGTATTCTAAACAAGAAAATGTATTTAATATGTAACTTTAATTATAAAAATATTTTATTAGTCGGAAACATCTTACAATGCAGCAAACTCAGGAATGTCTCTTTAATGTAAATTATTCACCTCTATATAATGCTCTAAATAAATACAACAAAACAAATCAGAAAGATATTTTTTCTTTTCACCCCACCCATCTTTTTTTCTTCACAATGAAACAGATGATGAATAACAAGGAAATAGGCAGACATTCCAGGACATATTGTAAACACTCACTTGTAACTGTTGATTTCTTTAAATATATTTCATAATAATTAATGTTCTTGACCCACTAGTAATTCATAAACAAGTACCTGGAATAGCTTACATCTCTGTTACACATAAAGCTTGTTATGTGGGTTAATGCAGTTAATATCTAATAAAAAATCTGTATTCCATTTTCAAAATGTTATTCCAGAAAGTTTGAAACACCTGCAAACAATCTTCTATTGCAGTTACTGATACCTGCACTGGTGTAGGAAGTGTGTGTGTGTGTGTGTGTGTGTGTGTGTGTGTGGGGGGGGGGAAACGATGGTTTTTATATATTTATACATGTATTTATATATGTGTAGTGTGCCCCCCCCCCCCCCCCCCCCAAACACACACACACTTTTTAGCACCTTCCTATGCCTGTAACCTGAATCTTCTTCTGGACTCAAATGTTTTTAAAATATGTTTAAATGCAGATATTAAACAGTTATGTACTAACATCTGTAAACTCTTCTTGACCAAAATGTTTTTAAAATATGGTTAAATGCAGATATTAGACAGTTATGTACTAACATCTGTAAACCCTTCTTGACCAAAATGTTTTTAAAATATGGTTAAATGCAGATATTAGACAGTTATGTACTAACATCTGTAAACCCTTCTTGACCAAAATGTTTTTAAAATATGGTTAAATGCAGATATTAGACAGTTATGTACTAACATCTGTAAACTCTTCTTGACCTAAATGTTTTTAAAATATGGTTAAATGCAGATATTAGACAGTTATGTACTAACATCTGTAAACTCTTCTTGACCTAAATGATTTTAAAATATGGTTAAATGCAGATATTAGACAGTTATGTACTAACATCTGTAAACCCTTCTTGACCAAAATGTTTTTAAAATATGGTTAAATGCAGATATTAGACAGTTATGTACTAACATCTGTAAACTCTTCTTGACCTAAATGTTTTTAAAATATGGTTAAATGCAGATATTAGACAGTTATGTACTAACATCTGTAAACTCTTCTTGACCTAAATGTTTTTACCAGACATATTTACTTTTTAATGTACTGATACCTATATATGCTTCTCGACCAAAATGTTTTTAAAATATGGTTAAATGCAGATATTAGACAGTTATGTACTAACATCTGTAAACTCTTCTTGACCTAAATGTTTTTAAAATATAGTTTTGCAGGTAACAGAGACTTTTTATGTATACCTATATATTCTTCTTGACCTAAATGTTTTTACTTATATGTAGGTACCAGACATATTTACTTTTTATGTACTGATACCTATGCATGTGTATATGCTTCTCGACCTAAATGTTTTTAAAATATGTTTGCCGTATGTAGGCACTAGACATATTTACTTTTTAATGTACTAATACCTGTTTATGCTTCTCAACCTAAATGTTTTTAAAATATGGTTATGTAGGTACTAGACATATTTACTTTTTAATGTACTGATACCTGTATATGTTTCTCGACCTAAATGTTTTAAAAATATGGTTATGTAGGTACTAGACATATTTACTTTTTAATGTTCTGACACCTGTATATTCTTCTTGACGTAAATGTTTTTAAAATATGGCACTAGACATACACAATGTTAATATGATTATATATCAATCCACAAAAAGTAAACCATTCTGAAGCCAAGCATAACGAAATCAGCCAAAGATAAAAAGAAAAGGTTAATGGTGTTAGGAAAGGCAATGTGCTTAACGAAGAGGAACCCGATAAATAGGGCAGTGGAAATAGTCGTGGAATGCTTTTCTTGGATCAAAGATCACAGCATCTGGCTGTGGAGGTGCACCATGTTCTACGGTAATGGGAGTTCGGGTAAAGTTAGACGAACCAGACATACTGTGAGGCGATCTTTGAATAGCCATGTTGTGGAAATATTAGCTTAACTAACACTGCTGATTTTCCCCTTGCTACTTTAAAGTAAGCTTCACTTACGTTTCAGGTCGCATCAAGCAACCTTGCAATGTTTTCTCAAGACTAAAAATACCATTTGTGTAACTACATATTATAGGAGATAAAATAATCAAAGATTTGGTTCCCCACAGGAAAGCGAGTATAATCACAGGAGATGTAATGAAAGACAAGTGGGGGTTTTCTTCTTATATATAACTATCAGACAGGAAAATCACTTGATAACTTTTTACCTCTGTAGCAAGACACCCAAAATTAACACAGAAAGAATACTCCCCATAGCTTTGACATTTCGATTATCTCTTTAATGTATAGGTCTTAAGAGTCTTCACAATCTAGCAATATAAACTGCAAGAATGCAGGTCTTAAAAAATACCTGTGTAATTAACACATTAAAAACAAAAGGTACTTTTAAAAAATGTATTCAATCAAAACACTTCTTTACGCAAAATATCACTTACGGTAGTTATCAGTTTCTAGTACTTGCCTGAAGTGTGATGGGCCACAAGATTGATAGCCTTTGGTGGACCTGAGGTGGGTTTTTTTTATGTACACATGATGGCCATGGCATGTGCTGTCTTGTATATTAGATAAAAGGATGCAATACTAATCACTAAGAGTATAGCCTATGTGGCATCAGTGAATTTGTTCTCTATCTAGGTCATGTTTAGCAATAATTAGACAACAAACTTTGTTTTGTTTAACAATATGATTAGAGCACATTGATTAATTAATCATCACCTATTTGATGTTAAGCATTTGTTAATCCTGAAACATAGTCTTCAGATGAAACCCACAGCATTCTTCCATTAGAAAAGCATGGGGTCTTTTATATGTACTTTCCTGGATAGCACATGCTACAGCCTTTGATGTACCAGTTGTGTAGCACTTGTTGGGGCAGGGTAAAACAAAATCAGAAAATGGGTCTACTGTGGGGTTCAATCTTGAGATGAAAGCACTTCAGGCGAGGGCTCTACCGACTGAGCTAGCTCCTGCCTTGGGAGTGGCTGTCCTCCTATTGATGAGGCATGAGACAGAGATTCATGGTTCATGGAATCAACCACTAGTTTGCCAAATACCCATTCGACTCTGCATTGTGCAGAGATACGGTCTTGATCACAGAAAAAGAAAAGAAATGTTTTATTTAATGACGCACTCAACACATTTTATTTTCGGTTATATGGCATCAGACATATGGTTAAAACCCACACAGATATTGAGAAAGGAAACCCGCTGCCGCCACTTCACAGGCTACTCTTTTCGATTAGCAGCAAGGGATCTTTTATATGCACCATCCCACAGAGAGGGTAGTACATACCACAGCCTTCGATATACCAGTCGTGGTGCACTGGCTGGAACGAGAAATAACCAAATGGGCCCACGGACTGGGATCGATCCCACACCGACCGTGCATCGAGCTAGTGGGCTACGTCCCGCCCGTCTTGATCACAACTAACATTTTTGTTTTCAGATCTATTAGACACGAGGAGCCAAATTAATAAAGCTCCCTTAATTAAGCCCAGTTTTTCAACACTCAGGCGTATGTTTTACTATTAGAGCCGTTATTGATAACTGAAATCATAATTTACTTATTGTTTAAATTATCCATTTCTGTACATTCAAAGTGTTTTTGGTCATCCTGGTTTTTAATATCACAAAATGATTTCTCATATTTTTAAAAATGCACATGCGTCTGAGAAGTAACAGTTATGAAGTCGAGGTTTAGTCTATTTTTAGAGGGTATTTCATCATTTCAAAAGTCACAGACTAATGTTTCACTCCATTGTAACTTTATCCAAATGTGTTACAGGTTTGTAGATTAACTAAACTTACCTAGTGTGCATTTTCATGGGCTGAAACAAGGATCTGTCCCTTTAAGGAACATTGTATTGTTCTTGCAATCCTTTCTGTATTGCACTGTTAGATCACAGTTATGAGAGTTTAGTGAATTAGGCTTAGACACACGATTATTAGACATTGAACACATGTAGCTATAGTATAAAATGTGCTGAAGGGTTGTTAAACAAATGCTTCTTCATTTTAAAATCTTGCAAACAAATTAATAATTTTTAGATGTCAGTCACAGAGAGCAAAATTCTAAATTTCAGAAAAATCTGTCAACTAGTAATCAGAATTATATATATATAGTCCACATAATTGTTTTCTCCAGTCTTTAAGTGCACAGTGTAAATTAATATTATTTCTTTTTCTGTTCTAACAAATTAACAATGTTACTAACTGCAGACAACACATTAGAATTGGCAGACAGCTTTAATATTTATTATTTATGTACCGGTACTTGTATCCAAATCTAAGAATGACTTAAGAAAGAGAGAGATAGTGATGGAAGCAAAGGGTTTTGTAAGTACATCTAAAGTTAAAGCTAAACAATAAAATTTAATTAGTGCAATAAACAGACAGGGCAAGAGATTTATTAACTACAAATTATAACATAATATACAAGTTCCTGTCTAAAGTAAAATATTGTTGGTTTAATTAAGTTATGTTTAGAACTTATGAAGTCAAACTAAAAGAAGTACTAACAGCTGTCAGCTTATGGGAATGATCATAGAGCCAATGCTAACATACATTAAGCTAGCTTCAGAAGTAACAATCTGAGGTGCTTTTGCTGACCACACTTTACAGTTTACAGACATTAAACAAGCAGGAATGGTTACCATATTGTTGTCTAAAATTTTCTCATCTTAGCCTTCAGCCATAATTGCCTTGCAATGAAGTAGAAATTGCATGAATAGATGAATTTCATTATTTTAAAATACATGTACTGGTATTCATATAGCCAAGGTTCTGCATACTGTTTTCCCTGTTAAGTCTATTCAATCGCTGCCTATAGGGATTATGTATTATGATTGAAAACCTTGCTGCATTCAGATTGCCGTGAGATGTGTTATCAATTGAAGCTTTGTCAATGCTGCCTATTACGAAAGTTGTTTTAGCATAGAAAACAAACAGCACTTGTCTGTTGTTTGGACAATATTTGCCTGACAAAACTAGTGGGTAATAACAGGCAATTGTCCAATTTCACTGCTGTCAGCCTAAGTCAATACACAAACCTGACAATGTGCTACTAATTGAATTAACAAGCTAAGTGATCTTGGGGATTATATATTGATCTACAGAAGTTAAGAACTTGATGGCTTGTCAAACAAGTTAAATGGCATCAGTGTCTGAAAGACACACACTCCAAATAGCAAAGTTCTTCAAAACAAACAACCAAAGTTCATGTATATGAAACATATAAGTGTATGCAATTCTTCATATCTTGCCAATTAAACCACTATAATCTGATAGATTGCTCAAACTCTTATTAAGATATCTACATTCCACGAACACTGATTGTCAATCTGTTTTAAAACTCAATGATGTCACTACTCTGTCTTTATGTCTTTGACAATCACACTATATACCTTTAAATTTTCAGGATGTTAATGGTGTCAAACGGAGATTGATGAATCGGGATAAAAAAATAAAAGTAACAGTACAAAATATAAGAAACATTTGGATAAGAAACATTCAGATAAATTCATCTAATTGGTTAATACCTTTGACAGATGTGCACAAATTAAGTTTCACTCATGTCTTCTCTCAGAAGTTAACAAGCACAGTGACCTTGAAAATGTCATATTGATTTATACAAACTTAATTAGGCAACAAGGAGGATGGGTTGTCAAATAAGTGATACGGCATCAATGTCTGCAAGACAGAATGCAAAACAGATGTTTTTTTCAAAACAACTAATACAAATAATTTTACTAAAACAACACAATTTACATGAGTGATGTGGAATTCTTGCAGCAATTCTGTTATTAACAATAGATTAAAAAATTATTGCAACAATCATGTTATTAACAACAGATTACAATCTATGTAGGATACATGTTTCAAACACCGACTTTGTACTGCAAGTCATAAACTATTCATAGATCTTGGATGTCATAAGAAGGTATAAACAAATATTGGTTCAAAACTAAATATTTTAACTAACAGTTAAAAAGATTAGCAAAAAATAATTGCGACGATTAAAACAACCTTCAAGTGTAATAAGATATTCACAACTCTCTAGACTTGTGTTGTTGTTTGTTCTATAAATATAACTAAAAATGGTGAGATTAATTACTCGTCTTAAGTTTGACTTAAATCCAAAGCAAGACCTTTTTTGCAGAATATGATCAGGATATTAAAAAATTGTAATTAATCTTAATTGAAGATGCCTGTACAGATTAGTCACTGCTTAGATCATTATGCAGACACTGAAGTAACAGAACTTCCTACTTATTGAAAGTTGTATTTGATTACGGCATGTGAAAAAAATAGCACCATTTTTGACCACCTGCATTCAACAATCCCCTATCTTAAAGGAGACCGGACACCAAACCATATATACGGCGTAATGAATTTGTTTGCCGTCATAAACCACAACAAGCAACTAATGCACTCCCCTTATTGACCAAGTTGAGCGTGCCAATCATGGTTGGGGTTTTTTTCACCGATCTCCGATGTTTGCCAGAAACTGTCGACAATTGATGAGCTAGACCCGTGACGTCATCGATGAGAGGAAAACTAAAGAAAATACCAAGCAGCATGGACAAACTTAGCGATTCCAGTGACAAAGAATTGTGTCCAGCTTGTGCTAATGGCATCAAACTTTGTGAGCTTTTTTTTTTTTATCACATTAATTTTTGCCATTGTAACCAAAATCTGATGCAGAGTTTAGACCCGGTCCGTCAATGCCCCCCCCCCCCCCCCCCACCTCCCACAGTTGTTCCTACGGGCCTGTAAAAACTAAATATATTCAAAGGAGTATATTGGGTGGTTATAGGTTTGAAATGTTTTTTTATTGAACATTTTATTTCATGCACTTTTACAAATTCTAAACAGCAATTATGTTGCTA
>NC_054702.1:7250948-7460948 GCF_016097555.1 Gigantopelta aegis | reverse complement strand
CAGAAAAGCAATTAAAGTGTTTAATCGAAATAAAACAACAGAAAATCGTATAGAACTTGTTAGTTTAAAAAATGCTTACATTTAGAACGCAGACTAAAACGACAGTACACGTCTCAACAAGGTAACAAGCTGAATTATTTGCGGAAACATAACCCAAAATCATTTTACAAACAGTTCGAGAAACGTAAAAATAATGTCAAATCAGAACTCGGTAATGACGATTTTTATAATCATTTTTTAAATCTGGCTTTAAACGAACCAACAAGTAACAATGAAGTAGATAACTTTTTAACCAATTATGATACTCTTTACACTGATGACACAGTGTGTGGCTTATTAGATAGTCACATCACCGAGAGCGAAATATGGAATGCTATTCATAAGTTAAAGAAAAACAAAGCATGTGAATATGATGGTCTTTTAAACGAATATTTTATTAATTGTATGAATGTTTTGATGCCATGTTTGATGATATTGTTTAATACTGTTTTTAAATCCGATCATTTCCTTCATAGTTAGTCAGTTGGACGTATAGTGCCTGTTTTTAAAAAGGGAAATCCCAACGACATGGATAATTATAGAGGTATTACTCTAGTTAGCTACCTAGGTAAATTGTTCACCAATATACTAAATGAAAGATTATGTAATTTTGACATGGAAAATAATATTATCACTGACGCCCAATTTGGCTTTAGAAAACATGTGGTTGCAATTTTCGTTCTACAGTCCCTAATAAACAGAGTGTGTAATGCACAAAAACGGCTTTATTGCTGTTTTGTTGACTACAGAAAAGCATTTGACTTTGTAAATAGACAAAATTTATGGTATAAATTAATTAAACAAGGCGTAAGTGGGAAAATGCTTGCTATAATAAGTTCGCTATATCAAAATGTTAAATGTTGTGTAAAATATAATAATGCAATTTCTGATATCTTTATATACAAAAATGGTTTATTTCAAGGAGAAATGTTGTCGCCAATATTATTTTCCATGTATGTCAATGACTGTGAGATGCAGCTAATATCAGACCATTTTTCCTTATATCGATATACAAATGTGAAACATATTCCTGATAATGTATGCTGATGACATGGCTCTGTTAGCTGAAGGGTTACAAAAAATAATTAATTCTCTGTTTAATTATAAATACCCAAAACTGGGATTTAACTGTCAATACAAATAAAACTAAAATTGTTGTTTTTAGAAACGGAGGTAAATTACGAGATAATGAGAAGTGGTACTTTAATGGGTGTAAACTAGAGGTTGTAAATGAATTTATTTATCTTGGCGTTTTATTTTTCTATAATGGTAAATTTGCACGTACACAGAAACGATTTGCAGAACAAGGATGCAAGGCATTATTTTCAATATTGAATGTATGCAGGAACAATTTCTTCAATATCGACACAATGCTTGCTGTTTTTGATACATATATTAACTCTATCCTTAGTTATGGTGTTGAAGTTTGGGGCTTTCACTCGGGTCATGATGTTGAAAAAGTACATATACAATTTTGTAAAAGATTATTGGGTGTAAGAAAAGGAACGTGTAACGAATTTGTTTGTAGCGAACTGGGACGGTTTCCACTTCAGATAACAAGAAAACTGAGAATTTTTAAACATTGAATAAAATTACGTAAAACTACAAATTGTATTCTAAGGGGTATATATGAAGAAATGGCACACTATAACGATAATTGGTTAATTAGCATTAGGCACGAGCTGTATTCACTTGGATTAAACTATATTTGGAATTTATCGTATGTTGACGACAGTATCTATATTATAATCAAAGAAAGGATATTAGATACTTTTAAGCAATTATGTTACAGCAAAACAATGACAACGCCTAAAGGACTTTTATATCAACATTTATTAAATGAATTTAGATTACAAACATATTTAAGATTGCCAGTGGAAACGCGTTATATTGAAGAAATATGTAAGATTAGAATATGCGCTCATAAATTAAATGTGTAATCTGGCAGGTATTGAAACATCGAACGATCAGAAAGAATATGTACTCTGTGTAATGCTAATGTTATAGAAGATGAATATCACTTTATAATAGAGTGTCCACAAATATATAAAAATGTATTATTATAAGCGGCCAAGTGTGTATCGTTTTATACAGTTATTAACAACCGGTAACAACAAGGAATTGAATAATCTAGGCAAATATTTAGTGCAAGCGAAAACAATTAAAGATCGGTTAATGCAGGATAATAGTTAATGTAATAAATATAACTTATATCACTTCATTTGTCCATAATTATATATAAACCACACCCACCATTGTGTTGTACGTTATGTTATGTATTTAGCAGTGAGTTGTAAAACTCAAAGCAAATAAAGAACTTAAACTTGAACTTGACCTGCCAATCAGACCAATTAGCATTAAACACTAATAAAATATATAAAATCAAAGACACAATGTATTTTAATCGTTGTCACGGGTATTGCAGGCGTCTTGACGAGTACACCATGACAGCTATATATTACTACAGTGAAACCCCTCAACACCGGACCCCCTCTAAACCGGAATCCCCTCAAAACCGGACGTTTTCCGCGGTCCCGTGATTTACACATCTTTTAACACTATATTTTACCCCTCTAAACCGGAAACCCCTCTAAACTGAACACCGGACAAACAATTCGGTCCCAATGTGTCAACTTAGTGTAAATCCTACCCCTGAATACCGGACGATCAAACCGATACCAATCAATATGGCGCCCACCTGTCTGTGAACACCGATGGCTAGTGCAATATGCGCATGCTCGAGATCGCTGTTATCAGTGTAATCACCGCTGCATACAGTACAGGTACCGCTCAGCAGGCAAGATTAGCAACTTGACAATAAACAATTAAAAGGACTGATCGCAAGCTGTGGTATGGAGTTAACTACTGTAAACACATTGATTGTGTTGTAATTATGGTTAACATTAGCGGAGTTCGGGTTTGGGTTAGATGTCTTTATTAAGTTACGAATGTGTTTTAAGGTCTTAAATGTGATCCTGCACAAACATATCTCATGATTTGCTTCAAAGATTGACACAAATAACAGGGAATTTAATTTGCTGCCTTTCTATTGTGTGAATGTGTTGGGTTTTGTTTTAAACGTTTGTTTAGCGAAATAAAGAGTAAGCAAAAGTATATGTTGGCTTTGCGTAGTCGAATAGATGTTAGTAGTGTTTCATTTTCATGTCCATTTTCAACATGACGGAACGTCCAGCTAAACGTCGCCGTGTTGAACTCTCGCTCGATGATAAATTTTTCAACATATTCTTGTTGTTCTTGTTTTAAAACACTTTAACACTATCTCTATTTTATGGAGAACGGAAGGTATTTCCGTCCAGGCAGACCCCTGAAAACCGGACACCTCTGAATACCGGACATTTTACTTGGTCCCATGGATGTCCGGTATTGAGGGGTTTCACTGTATATGGATACGTGTTTAGCGTGTATCTTATAAATATTAGTTTTTTGATACACACAAGAGAGAACCCAAGAAAAGACCTAAGGAGGACAGATCTGCTGTTCGTTCCATTGACGTATTCAGTCGCAATGTCACCTCTATCAGGAGATCTGTGTGGCATTCACTCAAAAGCTGAGACCTATATTATTATCTGTATTACTACGCTGTTAAATATGTTCCATGTTGGAAAGTAAAAATACAACCTACAAGCCAACTTGTGACTTCTATTATTCATTGAACATTGCGCTAACCCAACACAAAGGACAGCCTACACTGTGTTAATATTATGCATGCAGTTTGCAGATCCTCCATGTAATCCTTCATGTCGTAGTATCGCAGTATTTCCCCAGATACTTGTACTGTAGAATTCTCGTCTGCCGTTCTCATTGTTTCCTTTATAAAACACTCGCGGATGAACTGCTAATTACCAAAGCGTCTGTTGATATTTTGCGTGTTAAATTAAATTCTTGTGACGACTCCAGTCTGTTATTTACATAGTTGAAGGTCGGGTAAACATTGTCTGGGTAGACTTATTGGAAAAAATACAAATCGTGAAACCTGCTTATTAAGGATAGTGATACACCTTAAACAGTGCTATTTCAAATTAATACAAACTTACAGAATTCCATATTCAGTGAAACTCCTCTAAACCGGACACCCTTTGGACCAAGTAAAAAGTCCGGTTTTAAGAGGTATTCGGTTTAGAGAGTTTCTCTTCTGCATAGATATTAAAAAAGGGACCATGAAAAACGTCCCGTTTTGAGGGAATTCGGATTGACAGAGGGTCCGGTTTTGAGAGGATTGATTAATACGCCTTTTTATGTGAATTGTTTAAAGGAAGTCACCTAGATGAAACTAATTGTACATAGGTCCACAGGAAACCAGAGAGAGGATGGGGTTCGTGCCCTCCATTTAAAATGTAAATATTTGTCCTACTATATAAATAAACACCTGCGTGTGCTGTAACCTCACCGTGGTGCAGTTTTGAGTAAAATTCAGTATCCGTAAAATTCTGTGATATTTGTGTTTTTGTACAGTTCTTTACACTGTTTTTGTTTAAGTCTTGAATTTTTATATTGATGTTGATCATCACTTTATTTATTTGCATTACCATAGTTTGACACCCAATAACCGATGTATTTTTCGTGCTGGGCTGTCGTTAAACATTCATTCATTCATTCATTCATTCATTCATATAAATAAACTTTTAAAGAACTTCGTAAAATATATTTGTCCTAGTAAATAAACTTTCGTAAAATATTTGAAAGATCGTTTGAGGACATTCAAAGATAACCATTTTGCAGGAGAGTACCCCCCCCCCCCCCCCCCCCCCCCCCCAGCTCGTGCCTACTTCTAATCTGGGTCGTGAAAACCATGGAATATTATGTTGTTAAGTTAGTAGTTTGGTTGGCGTGAATACAGCTGAAAGAATATGCCGTGGACTACCGAAGAGGTAACCAGTCGTGGATCATTGACCAGTTTACAAATAAAAACTTATTGAAGAATATTCATTGGACTTTATTTTATAAACATATAAATAAATGTCAATGAACGTTTAAAAAGACAATTTAGTGAAACATATTTATTAGACTTTATGGACACGTAAATGATTGTCAATAAATTTTAGATGCAATTTCACATCTCTTTATACTGTTTTATTATAGCTATTAAATTTTATATCAATTTCAATCAGACGAAGGAAGGAATTGTTTTATTTAACGACGCACTCAACACATTTTATTTACGGTTATATGGCGTCGGTCATATGGTTAAGGACCACACAGGAAACCCGCTGTCACCACATTCAATCCGACGAGGTCACGTTCAAATGCCAGTATTTACACCACTACAAATACATTATTTCTGGTATCTGCACAACTACATAGAGTCTTGAGATATCATTTATGTTACGATTTTTGTCAAAAACGTATGTAACGAGCTAACGCCAGTTCGAAACGTTTTAACAAAGAGATAAATGGTATGGTACCTAACAATCTCGGATCAGTCTCGGCGGTGAAGTGGTTAATAAGCCACCGAACTTCAAACTGGTAACGGATCCTACCTAAAGCAAGTTTTGACGGTTTGACGGTTTAAAGTTTCTTATTAAACACAGCTACTTTCTACTTGATAGGTAGATATCAGTTTCGGTAGTATTGGTTTCAGTTTATGGGTGTTTCTTTGACTTTTATTACACACCAGTGTAAGATATTGCTAATGTCATAACAATCACTCATTATCTAACTAGTGTAATATTGGCGTGCCGTGAACGTGACGTAGATCATTGGCTGACCCAATTCGTAGAAAAATATGTAGTAGGTCTCGACGTCTGCTTACTTCTGCGTTGCGGCTTGTTTTCAGTTGGTTTGTAATAAATAAAATACTAAACTTAATTGCCTGTCATACCATTTTGATGAAACTCGTCATATACCAAAACTTGTTCACTAATTTCATAAAAATGGTATGACAGGCAAGCTCGTGTAGTATTCTATATGTAGGTTATAACTATAGAGCTACATATGTCCAGCCCGATTGTCTTGGAATCGACGTGTAATATTAAAAATCTGACATGGCGTTCTCGCAAATAGGTGTGTTTAACAACGACATTAAAATATTTCAGTAATAAAAGTTTGTTTTGTTTAACGAAACCACTAGAGCACATTGATTAATTAATCATCGGCTATTGGATATCAAACATTTGGTAATTCTGACACGTAGTCACCAGAGGAAACCCGCTACATTTTTCCAGAAAGGGATGTTTCATATGTACCACAGACAGGAAAGCACATACCACGATCATTTGACCAGTTGTGGTGCACTATTTGGAACGAGAAAAATTCCAATAAGTTGAATGGATCTACCGAGGTGGTCCAATCCTGCTACGCAAGCACGTCAGGCGAGCATTCATCCCACTGAGCTCAATAGAGTGTATACAGCTATATCAAATCCTATCGACGACAATAGACTATGACTAAAACTGCTACACCAAGGTGCACCAAATCCGATCTCGACTGTTCTCCTGCAAATGGAGAATGCTGGGGAGTTTGTGCCAACATGTTAGCTGTTGATCAACAAGACTCGTCTATTAATGATTAGACAGTATGATTCTCTTACAAGAACAAATTTAGAGGTGTTTAGCTGTTGTCATGGTTTTATACAGACGCAAATGTACCAGTTCTATGTAATACCCAAATGAATGCATTTCAAATGGACTGGAAGTAGTGGTTTATTAGATAACACTTACCTGTGGTGGTGGTGTTATATATAAACAAATGTACCAGTTCTATGTAATACCCAAATGAATGCATTTCAAATGGACTGGAAGTAGTGGTTTATTAGATAACACTTACCTGTGGTGGTGGTGTTATATATAAACAAATGTACCAGTTCTATGTAATACCCAAATGAATGCATTTCAAATGGACTGGAAGTAGTGGTTTATTAGATAACACTTACCTGTGGTGGTAGTGTTATATATAAACAAATGTACCAGTTCTATGTAATACCCAAATGAATGCATTTCAAATGGACTGGAAGTAGTGGTTTATTAGATAACACTTACCTGTGGTGGTGGTGTTATATATAAACAAATGTACCAGTTCTATGTAATACCCAAATGAATGCATTTCAAATGGACTGGAAGTAGTGGTTTATTAGATAACACTTACCTGTGGTGGTAGTGTTATATATAAACAAATGTACCAGTTCTATGTAATACCCAAATGAATGCATTTCAAATGGACTGGAAGTAGTGGTTTATTAGATAACACTTACCTGTGGTGGTGGTGTTATATATAAACAAATGTACCAGTTCTATGTAATACCCAAATGAATGCATTTCAAATGGACTGGAAGTAGTGGTTTATTAGATAACACTTACCTGTGGTGGTGGTGTTATATATAAACAAATGTACCAGTTCTATGTAATACCCAAATGAATGCATTTCAAATGGACTGGAAGTAGTGGTTTATTAGATAACACTTACCTGTGGTGGTGGTGTTATATATAAACAAATGTACCAGTTCTATGTAATACCCAAATGAATGCATTTCAAATGGACTGGAAGTAGTGGTTTATTAGATAACACTTACCTGTGGTGGTGGTGTTATATATAAACAAATGTACCAGTTCTATGTAATACCCAAATGAATGCATTTCAAATGGACTGGAAGTAGTGGTTTATTAGATAACACTTACCTGTGGTGGTGGTGTTATATATAAACAAATGTACCAGTTCTATGTAATACCCAAATGAATGCATTTCAAATGGACTGGAAGTAGTGGTTTATTAGATAACACTTACCTGTGGTGGTGGTGTTGTATATAAACAAATGTACCAGTTCTATGTAATACCCAAATGAATGCATTTCAAATGGACTGGAAGTAGTGGTTTATTAGATAACACTTACCTGTGGTGGTGGTGTTATATATAAACAAATGTACCAGTTCTATGTAATACCCAAATGAATGCATTTCAAATGGACTGGAAGTAGTGGTTTATTAGATAACACTTACCTGTGGTGGTGGTATTATATATAAACAAATGTACCAGTTCTATGTAATACCCAAATGAATGCATTTCAAATGGACTGGAAGTAGTGGTTTATTAGATAACACTTACCTGTGGTGGTGGTATTATATATAAACAAATGTGCTAGTTCTATGTAATACCCAAATGAATGCATTTCAAATGGACTGGAAGTAGTGGTTTATTAGATAACACTTACCTGTGGTGGTGGTATTATATATAAACAAATGTGCTAGTTCTATACCAAGTGAATACATTTTAAAGGGAATCGAAGGTGGTGGTTTATTAAATGGCACTAATAAAACAAAACCTGCGCTGGACAACTAAGTAGCATATGTTTCTGATCCATGTCTCTGAAGTGGGCCATATATTGATCACGTTTCTAGGTTACTGTGAATGTGTGTATCTGTCCTAGTGAGTAGCACTTTTTGGCTAGTTAGACTGTCGTCCTGTATTTATCCAAACTGCCATGTTTAATACCAACAATTTAGAGAATAAATATACTTTAATTACAAATCGTATGTCAAAAGGTTGGTAGCATGTTATACATACATTGTAGACAAATGTTATGTATAGACAATATGGTAAAACAGCTGTCTGTGATTAGTTATCGGTCAATGCCCGTCATTAGACACAAATTTGTGACCAATCTATGACCACATTAATGATCAATGATATTTTTTTTCCGAAAAGACTTGCTTCCAAAGTCTAATCTTGACTTTAAAACCAACTAAATCGTTCACGTTAACTGTTTTTTTTTTATGGTAAAATAAGCCATATTGGATTTATGCAAATTAAGAAAGTGCTCATGTAAAATTTTATATCTTCTAAAAGATTCCCCATGTTCAAGAAATACATTTAAAAGTTTAAAATCACTAAAATACCTTTCTTAGTACTTGCTATACTGTCAACAGATTGTCTTCGGGAATTTCGGCAATCATATTGAATTTATGAAAATTAGGCATATTTCCCCAAGGAACTTTCGGGTGCATTTTTAATGTTGTTTTAGAGACCTCTATAAAATGTATTCTGAAGGGAAGACCGGCCTCGGTGGCGTGGTGGTTAAGCCATCGGACTACAGGCTGATAGGTACAGGGTTCGCAGCCCGGTACCGACTTCAGTCCAGAGCGAGTTCTTAAGGGTTCAGTGGGTAGGTGTAAGACCACTACACACTCTTCTTTCTCACTAACCACTAACCAGCTAACAACTAACCCACTGTCCTGGACAGACAGCCCTGATAGCTGAGGTATGTGCCCAGAACAGCGTCCTTGAACCTTAATTGGATATAAGCACGAAAATAAGTTGAAATGAATGTGAAGGGGGAAAACTCTGTTCCAATTTGTGGTGGGTTAGACTCCCAAATTCTTTCGATTGACTAAACTATCTGCCCCGATGTGATGTTGTTTGGTATGCTGCTACCTAACTGGTACAGCTGAAGGTTAATCTGTCAATATCCGCAAGCAAGTAATTTCGACTGCCTTCCGGCAGGATATTACCATTAAATGAAATCCACTGCTAGCGGAACTAAAGTGTAATCAGCAGTCTACTGACCCGACACCGCCGCGCCGCCGACATTACACAATGAGTTATTACCACCATCCCAGTGGTAACACCATCTGCAGAACGTTTTATATACTTTCAACAAAGAAGGAAAGAAATGCTTTATTTAACGACGCACACACCACTTTGTAATTATGGTTATATATGGCGTTGGACATATGGTTAAGGACCACAGAGATAATGAGAGAGGAAACCCGCTGCCGCCACTCCATGGGCTACTCTTTTCGATTAATTAACAGCAAGATATCTTTTATATGCAATATTCCCCGGTCATGATAGTATATATCACGGTATTTGGATCATTGGCTGTAACGACAAACAGCCCAAATGGGCTCACAGACGGGGATCGATCCCAAACCGATCACGCATCAGGCAAGCGCTAATACTACTTGGCTACGTCCCGCCCCTGTATATTTTCAAAATACACACCGTGTATGTTCTGTATTATTGTAGCAGATCATGACAGTGTGTGGACTCAAAGCTTGAATCCAAACAGTGATATAACGTATAAATAATTTACGAAATCTGTTTTCGAAAAGAAGAAAAAATTCAAATATTATGTGGGCATCATCAGGGGTGTTACAGTGTATATGTCATTGGGTTAATGCATATAATTGGCCAATGAATACGGTGGATATTACCACAGCCGTATCGAAGTGATAACCTGTAAAACACGTTTTCAGATATAGCGAAGGGATTTCACTCATTAATAGAGTGGGCTGGATGTAGAAAAAAAGTAGCAAGATAAATTTTCAATGGATGACATATGGAAATAATAATAATAGATTTTTATTTCAGATCAGAGATCCATAGAACATATATAAACATCACATACAAAACTGATTACATAATATACAGCAGCTTGTGCCAGCGATTTACACATACAGATTTGAGGTACACAGTTGTACACCGCAGTTGGGCAAGTAGGTCGTTTGAAGTTGTTTCGATTCTGCTCTTCAGCGAATATGCTGTTGAGCGAAGTAAAGCGCCAAAGCTTTTTACTCGATGACTGACAAACATCTTGCTGGCACTGTATGGTCGTCGTTGGCCGATCATCCATCGGTATGCATTATTATAACATATGTTAAAATCCTTCATGGTATCCTGTGTAAATTTCACCCATAATGCACCCGCGTACAAATTACTACAATAACTCCCAAATAATTGTGTTTTGACAGATTCTGAACATTTTGCAAATCGCCGCACGTACACAAAGGGCTCTATACTGTCGTTAATGTCTTTATCGTCTTTCATGTTTTTGCATATAATATGACCTAGATATTTATAGTTGTTAACAAATTTCAGTACATCACCACACAAATATATCGAAGGCACATTGATCAACTTCAGAGTTTCTGGCTCAGCATCCAAAAAGCAAACATACACAGAACTACCTTGTGAAATGTAAAAGTTAATAACTTCCTTAAAAGCAAATAAACACATATCGGTGGATATCCCACTTTTAAAACCAAACTGATAGTCCGATGTACTCAGGTCTGTTCGTGATAACAGTACATGTTCCATAACTTTTGATATCATAGTTGCTAATGCAATTGGACGGTAATTGCCTTTATCTGTTATGTCTCCGGTTTTGTTTTTCACAATAGGAACAAGAATAACATCTGTCATACTACTAGATACATGCCCGTGTACAAGCATGGCACTGAAACAAACTGACAATATAACGAATAATCTCTTGAACGCATATTGGAGGTGTTCCGCTAAGAGGCCGTCATTCCCTGCTGATTTCCCACTGCTAAGTTTAAAAACAAACTCCATTACCTCATTAGGATTTACGTTCATTTCAGCAACATAACTTGAATCATTAGCAATATACTCTTCAACATATGCTCGATGATGCTGACTCGTCACAGAATTTAGAAGTTCTTTATAATGTTCTTTAAATAAACCTGCAATATTCTCTTCCCCGGTCACACCATCCACAGTTGTTGCCAATAGAGTTCATTTATTATTTTCTGTAGAAATATTTTTCCAAAATTCACGAAAGTTCATGTCGGTCAAATTTTGTGGTATAGCATCTGCCTTCATTCTATTGTTCTCATTTTGACACATTCTAAGAGCGTATTGAAACTGCCTACGTGTTTTATTCATATTTTCACATATAAGTCCTGTTCTAGGTTTACCATTGTCTCGCCATAACAAGTAGGCCTCTCGAGCAATGAGATGCAGATCTTTTACGTAGTTATTCCACCCAGGCAAATTTTTATGATTGTCACTATTACCTTTAATCAAATGTTGAGATACCAATTTTAATGCATTAACAATTTCATTATATAAACTATTAATAGCATGTATATGACCAGATATATTGCAGTTTGGAGTTTTACAAGAAATTGCATCATTAGGAATATAGATTTGAGACAAGGAAATATCTGACTCAGCTCTATACGTTTTCATATCATCAGCAGTAACTTTTGACCAGTTTACAGACGTTCTTGGCAGTATGTGATTTTTGGCTAAATTGCATTTGGTCAAACCGTTCACACTGATGGTGAATTGTAATGGCAGATATATATATATGTGTGGGTAGGTGTATGTGTCTGTCTCCCCTCTGTGTGTGTGTGTGTGTGTGTCTGTATGTCTGTGTGTGTGTATCTGTCTCTATGTGTGTGTCTGTATGTCTCTGTGTGTGTGTCTGTATGTCTGTCTATGTGTCTGTTCGTCCGTCTGTCTGTCTGTATGTGTGTGTCTGTCTGTGTTTTTATATGTATGTATGTATGTATGTATGTATGTATGTGTATGTCTGTCTCTCTGTGTGTGTGTGTGTGTGTATGTGTGTACATGTACATGTATGTGTCTGTAGGTGTGTGTGTCTGTCTGTCTGTGTATGTGTGTTTGTTTGTGTGTGTCTGTCTCTCTATGTATGTCTGTGTGTCCGTCTGTATGTGTGTGTGCGCGTGCGTCGGATGATGCTGGCAATGGGGGAGGGGGCAAACTAAAAGGGCCAGTTATTAAATGTGAAGTCATGTAATCAATTTCTACAAACGTGGAGAATTATAAGCTAGTCTTCTGAACTGTCAAAACTTTTGATTGGTTAGTATGGACACTACTAGACTCTCGGAACTGCGTTTGAGAAAAGTCCAAATGAAACTGGTGAACTTTGCTGTGAATAGAAAATATAATCTAGATTTAAGAGGCTATATTTACTGCATGTGCAACTATATTTCATTTATTTCAAAGAAACAAATTTGATTGCAGGCCAGTTTACTGTAACAGACTTGAGGCATTACATCGGTTTTGTGTTTTCTGTCATTCTATTGATTTACTCTAATATAGGGGTTGGATGGCAAGGGGATAATAGATGAGAGCAATTTTAATTATATGTATATATTTTATTGCTGAATGTTTTGGGCACAAGAGAGGCATAGGTCTGTAAGCACGATTTTATAGATGATTACATACATTGTTATTCTTTTCATACTTTATATGCATGTGATAGTTGCATACATTATTTAATTTGAATCTTTAGGTGGTTGGCATTAAATATCACACCACACACCTTCACCTTACAACAACCATGAAGTTGAGTAGATATCAAGCTGAAATAAAGAATCGTATGGAACTGTTCGGTTCATGCTTATCGTTATGATTATAAACTTGCTAGCGTTTATGTTAACATTGTACATGTTTAATATTATCGAGAAGTCTGATATTGGAGATGTAATGTTGTCAATGTAAGTATTAATGTTTTACTTGCAGGAGAAGACTGATATCGAAGATGATTTTGTCACGGTCTATTTTTCATGTTTTATTTGCAGAATGCTGTTGCAGGAGAAGGCTGATATTGGAGATGTGATGTTATCACTGTATATTTTCGTGTTTGTCTTGCAGGAGAAGGCTGATATTGGAGATATGATGTTGTCACTGTATATTTTTGTGTTTCTCTTGCAGGAGAAGGCTGATATTGGAGATGTGATGTTATCACTGTATATTTTCGTGTTTTCCTTGCAGAATAAGGCTGATATTGGAGATGAGATGTTGTCACTGTATATTTTCGTGTTTCTCTTGCAGGAGAAGGCTGATATTGGAGATGTGATGTTATCACTGTATATTTTCGTGTTTTCCTTGCAGAATAAGGCTGATATTGGAGATGAGATGTTGTCACTGTATATTTTCGTGTTTCTCTTGCAGGAGAAGGCTGATATTGGAGATGTGATGTTGTCACTGTATATTTTCGTGTTTCTCTTGCAGGAGAAGGCTGATATTGGGAGATGTGATGTTGTCACTGTATATTTTCGTGTTTTCCTTGCAGAATAAGGCTGATATTGAAGATGAGATGTTGTCACTGTATATTTTCGTGTTTCTCTTGCAGAAGAAGGCTGATATTGGAGATGTGATGTTGTCACTGTATATTTTCGTGTTTTCCTTGCAGGAGAAGGCTGATATTGGAGATGTGATGTTGTCACTGTATATTTTCGTGTTTCTCTTGCAGGAGAAGGCTGATATTGGAGATGTGATGTTATCACTGTGCTACCTGCCCACCGCCGGACGATTGACTCTCACCATAGTGAAAGCCAGAAACCTCAAAGCTATGGACATCACTGGATCTTCAGGTATTCAGTCAACACGCAGCTTTAGTTTAGAGAGAGAGAGAGAGAGAGAGAGAGAGAGAGAGAGAGAGAGAGAGAGAGAGAGAGAGAGAAAGAGAGAGACGGCGACAGACAGAGACAGAGAGACACAGATAGAGAGAGATAGAACGTTTTGTATACATGGAAATGTTAATACTAGTAATTAATTAGATTATTTCGTTGAACATTTAATTTTTTATATGAATATATTTATTGTAAAGAATGACTATATATAGCAAAGTCCGTTATAGATTCAAATCCTGCAGTTCTGAGCGGATGGCTTAACATACGGATCAAATGTTCGTTTAATGTAGTTTTGCTGTATGTTAGCTAATTTTGCCTCATTCAGGAAATTCATTGGAGCATCTAATATAAAATGTCATTGGATTAAGTGCGTATATTGGATTTGTATCATGGAATCATCTAGATTTTTAAAAAAGATACTCTATATAATATTTTTCTACATGATTGTCAAGTAGTATATGACACACTTACACAGTTCCACTGGTGGACAGAAGTGTGAAAATAGTGGGACATTTAAAGACAAATGTTTATCTCGCTAACAAATCTGCCGATAGCAGACCTTGATTCACTACTGATTTTCCTGAATAACAGCTTACCAATTAGACACTAGTATTCAACTAAGCCTTTAAGGATTTATCCGTGAATTAGGCTGTCTGCTTCAAAGGAAGGTAGAGGCTTTGGTTTTATTATAGTTTCCTCTTGCACCACGTGTGCGCATTGCGTCATCTCCTGCCCTCGGGTTACGTTTAGCTGGTTATGGTTATATATTTGTCATTTGACGAATCGTTAATGTAGGAAGTCGACCAAGAAATAGTTCATTGTTATCTAGTTTCTATTATTCCATTCGACCTGAGTGTAGTATATTCATGGCATTAGTCATGTTCTGTGTGCAGTGCTCTAGTTAAACTTCAAAGCACTATGGTTTGGTGAAATGTTGTTTCAGTATTTGGTATAGTGCTACCTACAACCAGTTCTCAATTTGGTTTCTGACCTTCGTGATTGAAATAGACTGTTTGGCAGCAACAGGTTTTCTTTCTTGCACTGTCAACCAGGCGTCACACTAACCATGTGTGACACCAACTAGCTGTAGTTGTGGCACCAACTAGCTGTAGTTTGTGACACCAATTAGCTGTAGTTTAAAATGATCCGAGGTGTCGTTCAGCACACATTTACTTGTTTTCCTTCAAGGGCGAATCCACGGAAGGGTCTGCTCCTCTATACAATTTAAAGTGCCCCTTTTTAAACAACTTGTTTATAATTTTCATTGACATGCCTATTTCAGGAAGTTGGTCCCTTTTGCCATTGGTTCCCCTCCCTAAAATATTCCTGGGTCCGCCCTTGTGCTTTGACCCGGTGAGATGATGTTTCGTATAATTCTACCATGTCAGAATTACACCAAATGCTTGACATCCAATAGCCGATGATTAATAAATCAATGTGCTCTTGTGGTGTTGTTAAAGCTGATCGCCGATTTTCCATTACTTAGTGACGATTTCATTTTGATTAAAGACGTACATTGCTGTTGTTGTTTCTGACCCACAGATCCCTACGTGAAGGTTTCGCTGATGTGCCAGGGGAAGCGAATCAAGAAGAAGAAGACGTCGGTGAAGAAGTCAACACTGCACCCCGTGTTTAACGAGGCCCTCGTGTTCGACGTGCCACAGGAGAGCATCGAGGACGTCTACCTCTTGGTAAAACTCGTCGACTACGACAGGTAGGCGGCTGGTGGTTGTTGGTATAAATGTAGGGTGTAGACTAGGCTCACCATGAGTACTCGAGTACACGGGCACGGGCCGAGTCTAGCAAGACGTGAGTCCGTTCACAGGACTTGAATACCCGTGCAAGGAAGAGCTCTGTCATTTATTTATTTATTTTTACGTAATTTTGTCATATACTTGCCGCCGGTTACATTATGAAGGTAAGTGGCTGGTGGTTGTTAGTATAAATGTAGGGTGTAGACTAGGGTCTCCACGAATACTCGGGCACGGATCGAGTCTAGCAAGACGTTCACAGGACTCGAGTACCCATGCAAGGAAGAGCTCTATCATTTAATTATATTTGTTTACGTCATTTTGTCGCATGCTTGCCGCCGGTTACATTATGAAGGTAGGTGGCTGGCGGTGTTGGTATAAGGTGTATACTAGGGTATCCACGAGTACTCAAGTACTCGGGCACGGGTCGAGTCTAGCATGACTCGAGTTCGTTCAAAGGACTCGAGTACCCGTGCAAAACTCGAATGTGTGGGATGCAATACTATGGCATAATTTGGTATCCATGTTCAGCGCCTGAATTGAGATCCATAATGCTATTTTACTTTATTCCTTAGTCTCATTATCATCGAGTACTCTGGTCCGGGTCGAGTTTGACACTCGAGTACTCGAGTCCAATATTTTGGACTTGTGGAGGCCCTGGTGTATACCAACAAATCAAATTCAATAGTAACAAGTGTGGCTAAGAGTGCTATCCGCAACGTTTCAATCAATATATAAATACTATTAATACCAGCTCTTATCGTTAAAGTAAATCAGAAAACATTGTGTGTGTGTGTGTGTGGTGGTGGCGGTGGTGGTGGTGGGGGGGGGGGGGGGTCGTCGGGTATGTGTGTGTGTGTGTGTTAGTGTGTGTGAAGCTGCTGATTTCCGAACAGGAAGTAACTATGTTAGTTCCGCACAAAAATTATCATCCTATATTTAGTAGGACCCAGCAAGTTTCAAGAACAAAAGTAGCTGGTTCATTTTAAATTACAGGAATTTACTGGCCAGATTAAACTACATTTGATGATGTCACATGTCACTATGAAAGGACTGGTAGTGTTAGATGTGCACAAGTGTCGAATAACCCATAGTGCTCAGCCTGAAATAGTTGGATATGGGCAGTAAACAATAATCATCAGGCCAAAGTGGTATAAAATCTTCTCTAACTAGAAAAGGGGAACGTTTTCATGTGTTTGTAGGGTGAAGTAACTGACTCCCTTCTCCTTTAACTACACTATTTTTTATGTTCATGTTTAAACAATCCTACCAAGTCTTGTTAAGATAATTATTATATTATATCTGATGCATGATAGTTATAATGTTGGGGTACCTTTGTCCCACACCCGAACACTGGCCATGCCAGAGATTGGGTGTGAGAGAGACGTGCCTGAACCTTAATTGGATAAAGGCATGTTAATAGAGTTCACGAAAGACGACTGTTGTGAGTTATTAACGTGAGTACATAACGCGTGTATGTCATATTTCACAGGATTGGCAGTGATGAGCTGATGGGATGCTGTGCGCTGGGCCCCAAATACAACGGTTTGGGTCGCAACCACTGGTACGAGATGTTGGAGAACACGCGGAAACCGGTCGCCCAGTGGTACCAGCTCCAGGAGCACCTGCCTCACCCCATGCCAATCACACCCAATGGGAAGTGTTGTCTCAGACAGAGACAGTCCACCGAAGATTCGCTAGATGGCAATAGCAGCGGAATATGAGCTGGGACACCTCGCTAGAATGAGACTGGTACCAGTCAACACATTTGTCAAAACAGCCCCGAAATGGCTACCATGCAGCATTCGGACTCTTCTAGACCCGTGTGAGGGTTACTAGAGATGGGTAACCATGAATAGTTAACCTTTGACCTCATATCTTATGGACAACCAAATATGGCTGACATTGGGCCTCACATCTTGCTCAGACTCAAGAGAGGAGATGTTAATACTTCAGACGATTGTATTGAGGCAATGGAGGATTGGTGGGAAAAGCTTTAAAATTATCAAAAGAACAAATGAATGAATGTTAACGACACCCAGCACGAAAACACTAGAACAATTAAGATATTCGCCTCTTAAGAAGAGAACCGTTTCACATATTCTGTGTAGACTTCGTGTGACTACTAGTCGGTATACTATTAGATCAAAGCATTAATACCACAAGTCAATCACCCTATTTCAATATGGATTTCTAAAACGTATCTCATGCAAGCATTCACTTTTTGTGTCAATGTTATGAACTTAAAATTTAAAAAATCAATATATATATATATTGATCATTCATTTTAGCTCCAACCATGTTGGAATATGGCTTTTTCCGTCATGGTCCTTTGACGACTGTTTCAAAGCACTGCTGGAGTCAAAACTTGTTTTGGTTATTGGGGGGGGGGGGGGGGGGGGAGTATTCATAATTTGGCGCCCTTCATCCCAGTTAGCCATTTTGTTTCCATTATAGGAATATTTCACAAACATCTTTTATTTATATTTATATCATACATATTTCAAATATTATTGAATTTGGTTGTACTAGGATCTGAGGATGACCTGATGTTCGTCATGTGTGACAGAAACTGTTCCACATTTTCCATTCGATACAACAGATATGATATATCTTATAGTGATCTCCATAGAGATTAATACTGCTTCTGTCGATACCTTTCAGCCATCAGATACATATATACATTAATTGAGGCCTCAAGCTAGCACAAACATTTTACTACAGCTTTGGCATACATACTCTTGTGTTCTCACTGTCAACAGATATCATCGACGTCTATATGCCGTATACTAGTCTCGGCCTAGTTTGTTTTTTAATAAATCGTACAAAGCCAGAGGCATCCTACTCGATATGATAAACACAGCATTTGCAGTTGATCCAAGTTACACGTAACAGGCCAGAACAGAACAGGAAACAACGCCTGCTAGACTGGTTTTTGCGCTTCACAGCAAATCAAATTTACATCTAAAACAAGTCAAATCCTTAATCGTTCTCGAACGTTAGCACTGCTCGCAATAAAATTCAAAGAATGGTATGGGTTAAAAAAAAAAAAAAAACGAATGATCTATACTAAATGCTTAAATATTACTATATTATCGAGATTGGGTCATTAATATAGCCATGACATATCTTACATGGGTTCTCCAATGCGGAAATCAAGCGGTTTTCATTTGCGCGGGAGCCACCTGTAGCAGTTGTCACATGAGCAGCGTGGTGGGGTGTTTCTACACGGTAAACTCCGCGCACATTTGGATTTTGGCGCAGCGCGGACTTAAGTCATCCAACCCTCTAGGCCATCTAGACTTCTCTCCTCCCACCTTCTTCCGTGATTAGTTCTGGTCCTACAGCGATTTTGTGCAGAATATGGTACACCCATCTCGTTTACAACAGGAAACGCACTAAGAAAAGAATCTGGATTTGAACGGTTTACAAGAACTGATTTGTTTTTATTATTGGAAATAATTATACATATAATAATTATATTTGTAATATAAAAATTATTTTAATAAACCCAATACGTGAAACAGGTGTGCACATATCTATATTTAAGCAAATGATATATTGTTATTATTTTTTAATTTTATAGTTTTGTAGATAAAAACGTTATTACATTTTAAAGTACTATTTGTATAATTGACGGTGTCTCGTGTACGTTTACAAAGCCAAAGAATTATCAGTTCAACTGATTTCAATTCAACTATCCTAATTGCCAGTCTTGTACTAAATAGTTGGATCCAATCAAATAAAATGTTTACACTCATCGAATGTAAATTACATTTAGGGGTTTCAGAATACGAATGTCTGCACATTATTATTGTGTTGAAAATGCGTTGTATCCAAATATAAAAGCGTGTTTGTGTTTTTGTTATTTTGACTACATAAGGATTCTTTTTCAAATGGCCAACACATGTTTTTGGATTCAGCATACTTAAATTTGGTTAGAAAAGTATGTTGAATACAATCCTAAAGAAATTGTTGCACACAATAGATAAAAAAAAACATAATCGGTGACACTCTATTATACTTAGATATACAATGTATTTTCAATACAATCCTAATTTCGTATACTACCATTTTGTTTTTGTCATTTTGACCCCCTAAACGTAATTTCTCCGATGGCCAACATTGTTTTTGGATTCAGCACCCCCAAATTAGGTTAAAAAGTATGCTTGATTTAATCTTAAAGAAATGCTCGTACTTTGATAAATAAACACTTTTTTTAAGACATGGGACCTGACTATATCCTGAATATTACTAACAAACATTACATTCTGTCAGGGGAGCGGGATGTAGCCTAGTGGCAAAGCGCTCGCCTTATACACGGTCGGTCTAAGATCGATCCCCGTCTGTGGGCCCATCGGGATTTTTCTTGTTCCAGCTAGTGTACTACAACTGGTATATCAAAGGCCGTAGTATGTGCTATCATGCCTATCCTCTTTAAGAGTATATGTAAAACTTACCCAATGTTTGACATCCAGTAGCCGATGATTAATAAAGCAATGTCCTCTAGTGGTGTCCATTCTGTCAGCACTACTTCAGATAAGGTAATCGGCTCTTTTCGTTTCATTTCGTAAGGAAGCATATACAAAATTACCCACACAACACCCATTCCTATTTTAACGATGTGAATGCATTGCCTGGTGGTCATAATGTGCAGCAGTTAGCAAGTAATAACACACAGTGGCAAAGCATGTAGCTTCGAGTCCTGCACATTACGCTATGTATAGGTCTACTATTTAGGCGATGCTAATTATGTTTTTATTGGATCCAACCATTTAATATGCCAGTACTCTCCTAATAATACTACAGTAACACATTTTATACCGGCCTCGGTGATTTCGTGGTTAAGCCATCGGACCCACTTGGAGCGAGTTTTAACGACTAATTGGGTAGTTGTAACCACTAACCACTAACCCACTGTCCTGGACAGACATCCCAGATAGCCGAGGTGTGTGCACAGAACAGCGTGCTTTGATATAAGCACGGACATAAATGAGTGAATACATTTTATACAGAATCATGAAAACTTTAGGTTTATATTGTTCCAAAATTGCTGAAAGAACATCAAGTAAATAAAAATATATACATGTATAAGTAAAAAGAGTAATATTCTTAAAACAGAACTATCCCACATTCGTCTGATGACGTTTATCACGTACTGTTACAGATCACATTTCACTTTTATGGCGATTTAACCATTTTTGACGAAGTTATGGCCGTTGAATTTAGGAGATATGAAGATTTGTTTTCAGGACTTTTATTTTACAATGCCTGAAAATATTGAGATGATATTTGCATATAACTTTACCATGTACTGTAACAGATCACGTTTAACTTTGATGGTGATTTACCCACTTTTCACTGAGTTATGGCCCTTGAATGTAGGCGATACGAAAAGAAATTGAGCCGCGTAGGGGGACATGTATTGCTTTAGCAGTTCTCTCAGAATGCGTGTTCACTGTTGACATTCACCATTGTGATTTATTCTTTTGAGTCTTGTTCACGCCTTCTTGAATTTAAAGACGATAAAAGAGAAGAAACTCGAACGAGATATGTTTCTGTTTTGTGTATTTTTGTTACTGCTTCTTGTTAAATTTGACAAATATTTTACTTTTACATACGTTGTTCGCGCTGATAATATATACATATTTTTACTTACGTGTATTTAAAATTTATATTATGCTGTTTTATATTAATAAGATCTATGAATGTATTTGCACAATAATTCTCTAAAATGTTTTGTTTCTTTGTTGTACTATCGGTGACAGTACCATGACAGTTTTATTACTGTGTAATTGACTCACCAGTTAAATTATACTAACACTGTTCTCACTGTAAAATATATTTTATTACTGTATAAATGGGACACCAATGAAATTTTCGACACAAACTCTATTACAAAAGACAATAACATGGTTATTATTATTATTATTATTATTATTATTATTATTATTATTATTATTATTGTTATTATTTCTCAAACACACCTACCACCTTATGGTGTATACGATATGTTTACGACACACTCAATTGAATAATAAAACAATATACTCAGCTGCTGTTTATATAAAATACACTTAACCTCAACAATGAAAAACAAAACAGTCACTGCATTTAACCAACTGTAATTAAAACATAAATGTCCGAATTTACGAAGCCTGTTTTTCTTAAACACATGTGTTTAAGCATTGTAAATGTATGTAGTTACACGCGTGTAAGACAAACTGGTGTTTAGGCATTGTAAATGTATGTAGTTACACGCGTGTAAGACAAACAGTTGTTTAGGCATTGTAAATGTATGTAGTTACACGCGTTAAGACAAACAGGTGTTTAGGCATTGTAAATGTATGTAGTTACACGCGTTAAGACAAACAGGTGTTTAGGCATTGTAAATGTATGTAGTTACACGCGTTAAGACAAACAGGTGTTTAGGCATTGTAAATGTATGTAGTTACACGCGTTAAGACAAACAGGTGTTTAAGCATTGTAAATGTATGTAGTTACACGCGTTAAGACAAACAGGTGTTTAGGCATTGTAAATGTATGTAGTTACACGCGTTAAGACAAACAGGTGTTTAAGCATTGTAAATGTATGTAGTTACACGCGTGTAAGACATAAACAGGCTTTGTAAATTCGACCACATGATATCATTTATTCTATATCACTACTGTCGGGGTAACTTTTCTATTTGAATACAACCAAAGACTAATGTTTATAGTGAAAGGAATCCTAGAGCCGCGTATGTGAAATCTCGACATTATCACCTACCCGATCTGACACAGTCTTTATTTGTACAGTATACAGATAATCCCCATTGGCGTAGCCAGGATGTTATATTGGGGGCCACCTACACTGACGTGTTGACCGCACAGTCTTTATATGTACAGTATACATGTAATCCCCATTGGCGTAGCCAGGATGTTATATTGGGACCACCTACAGTGACGTGTCGACCGCACTGTCTTTATTTGTACAGTATACATGTAATCCCCATTGGCGTAGCCAGGATGTTATATTGGGGGGCCACCTACAGTGACGTGTTGACCGCACTGTCTTTACGTCATGGTATGGGTCGACAGGAATCTATAAAAGGTGGTGGGGGAAAAGATGTGTGTTTGGTGGGTCATGGCTTCCATCCCTTTGACTGCGCCATTGGTAATCACGTGTATGTACATTATACGTATTTTTACCAACAGAACTTTCAAACTTCTCACTGTTTTAAATGAATGTGGTGTACACAGAATCAATATTGTGTTTTGTTCTACTGCACAGTGTAACTGGTTATTATCATGGTATGATATTTTATGGAACAATACAATGATGTTACTCACACAAATGTGTTGTTATTAATATTACAGTATCTGTTATATGATATTTATTTATCATTATTAGAACCCACCTATTAACCTTAAAACCAACAAAAACAAATAAAAATCCCTAACAAAAACCAACACACATATTAAAACCCCCAAACAAAAACAAATAAATAAAATGTCATTTAACAACAAAACAAAAACACCCCTCTCTCTAACCTCTGTGTCTCTATCTCTATCGCTCGCACACACATACGCACACACACGCACACACACACACACACACACACACACACACACACACACACACACACACACACAATCTCTCCCCCTTCCCCTCCATCTCACCTTTCAGTTCCACTCTCTCTTACCATCATCATAACAACACACGCAACGCAACAACAACAACATATCATTATTATTATTGTTTTTATTATCATCAATATTATTATTAACGTCTTTACACTGACGCAGCGCGCCACTTTATGTATCAGACACAAATTCTGACCAGTTTCCAAAGTTCTAGTCACATTTGTCACCTTCATGATACCGATGAATCATTTATTCCTATGAAAACCCATTTATACAATTATTTACAGGATTTCAGACATGTATACAAGTCCCAAACCTTTACTAAAATAGCATTAATTAGGGTTTTAAATAATTTCGAATGGGCAAATATGAGCCCCCTCTTCCAGAACAAACTGTCGTACAAACCACAAAGGTAAATTTTGGGTGGAAATACTTTAGGAAAAAACCCGTTTAGTTTTATTATCTAACTACAATAATTCTTCATCTCGCCATGCGTTCTCTATTTAACACAAAGATATGCTAAATGTAGCCTAGATCTATAGTAAATATAAGAACGATTTGTCACGGGAAGAAGACAAAAGTTCACGATCGATTCTAAATGCTTAAATATTAAAATATATTTTAGAGACTATAGATTTAATACTGTTAACACATAAATATAACTGAGGTAATTTTCTACTATACTGGATAATGTTTAGAAAATGTTAAGTTAAAGCGGTTCACGTGATTGTTAAATAGAAGTTACCTTTAAGCGTGTAATCCAGAACAAAAGAGGTTAATAAGAATTGTGGTAAATCAATACGTACATACACAAACCAATGTTGACCACTTCAGATATCATTGGGTAATTACCCAGTACAACAGCTGATGTTCGGTGGTATTGATCAAGGTAGATGCTTCATAATGAGCGCTTTTACTCGATCGCCTTTAAATACAAACTGATCAAAGCAAACAGAACGTTGTAACCTACTTGAACTGATGCAGTCTACGTGCAGTTGCTACGTAATTTCAGATTCTTTGACGAAATACAATAAGGGAATTCAGTTGGAATGTGTGATTCGAGTACAACCAGAAGATTTTATAACAGATTAATAGTGAATAACAGCTAACACGTTTCATTATACGTACATTGAACCATTAATTATCTGGTCTGTTAAGTATTTCCCCTATATCTCAGCCAGTGCATCGCGAATATTGTATCAAGGGCTGGGGAATGTGCTTCCGCCTGTGATCGCATTTCTATTACATGTATAATTATCTTCGCTTGACTTCGCATCTCTACTACATATGCAATTATCTTCCCTTGACATCGTATCTCTATTACGTGTGTAATTATCTTCCCTTGACATCGTATCTCTATTACGTGTATAATTATCTTCCCTTGACATCGTATCTCTACTACGTGTGTAATTATCTTCCCCTGACATCGTATCTCTACTACTACATGTGTAATTATCTTCCCTTGACATCGTATCTCTACTACGTGTGTAATTATCTTCTCTTGACATCGTATCTCTACTACGTGTGTAATTATCTTCCCTTGACATCGCATCTCTACTACGTGTGTAATTATCTTCCATTGGTTTGACGTCCAATAGCCGATGATAAGATAAAAAAAATCAATGTGCTCTAGTGGCGTCGTTAAATAAAATAAACTTTACTTTTTATCTTCCATTGACATCGCATCTCTACTACGTGTGTAATTATCTTCCATTGACATCGCATCTCTACTACGTGTGTAATTATCTTCCCTTGAAATCGCATCTCTACTATATGTATAATTATCTTTCCTTGACATAGCATCTCTACTATACTGAACAAAAAAAGAAACTTCCGATTTGTACATATAGTATTTGTTGTGTTAAAGAATTCACTGTGTAATGAAATTATATAGGTAGTATTAGCCTTGAGCTGTATTATCAGGATTCATGAATTTTATCGATTATTTTTGCACTGTTAATTGTCGACAACGTGAAATTCAATTTGCACGTGCATGCATGGTTCGACATGTCCCGTGTAGTATTCGGTCAATTTGTTTTACTTGTCTTACTGACAGGCAGAAATCAACACTTTAGTCAATTCTATGCGCCTGCGATGCACTGCAGTGGTCAATTCAAGAGGTGGTGGTCATACCCGTTATTAAGTGGTTTTTTTTTTTTTGAACCCCTACCACACTTGGTCAAAATTTCTCCCAGTTTCTGTTAACCTATGGCCATGATTTTTGCACCAAACGATGCATCATGGAACACTCTTTAAACGCATATATAACAATTATTCCCCCGGTTTGTTTTCATCAAGTTATGTTCAAGCAAAGTTAGCGGAAGTTTCTTATTTTGTTCAGTATATATGTGTAATTATCTTCCCTTGACATCGCATCTCTACTACGTATGTAATTATCTTCCCTTGACATCGCATCTCTACTATATGTGTAATTATCTTCCCATGACATCGCATCTCTACTACGTGTGTAATTATCTTCCCTTGACATCGCATCTCTATCTACTAACAACAAACTGTGATAGCAGTCATAAAACTACTATGAACAAATATATATCGTGGGCAAAAAATAGTTAGAGAGCGAAAAAAAAAAAATAGAAGAAAAAAGACTAAAGCCCAATCGATTCTGTTCGAGATACGATGCAGCTGCAATTTGAGATAAAAGGCTGTGGTTCAACTCTCATGAGACTAGCTGCGCATGACCATGATGCATATAATGAAAACAACGAATAAATGAATTAAAAACATAATAATAAAAATTACTAATTTATAAAGTAGATACCATCTGCATGAGCTATTAAACAAATTAAACAAGATACAAAGGACGAAAACGTAGTATAAGCCATTGTCACGTTTTCATTGTAATCAATTGTCGATTTGCTCGAAATAGGAAATATTTAAGTTTAACAAAAAATACGATTGAAGGATTAGCTTTTCTATTACACGTAGAATAATGGGAAAAGAAGAAAACAGAGGGAAGAGGGAAAAAAAGAAATAAATTGATAATTCAGTCAGTGGTACGCTTGGGAATAGTGATCTGTGCATCAATCACTGGGAAATATTCATTAGTCAAGCTGACAGCACAGTACGCTCTGGTAATATGTCCGTCAAACTGATAGCTGACACCAATATAGTTGGGGGAAAAAACAGTAAAGTTCTTACACGAGTAGATTACCAATAGGAATAACCTAATACAACACTGCAAATAACCTATCGGGAGGATGGGGGAGACGTCTGTCCCCCCCCCCCCCCAGCCTACACCTTGCACTCAGGGTGTTGTTAGGAGAATACCTAAACAAAAATTCATTGTCCGTCACCGGTAGGACTGATGAAATAAATAAAAATATTCATGCATAAAAAATAACAGCCAGTTCTTTGTGAAATACAAAATGTAACATGCAGGGTTTTTGCCAGAGGGTAAAATGGGTATGGCGCCATACCCAAATATTTGTGGAGATTTGTTTTTTTTTAGTTGACGTTGTCACAAAATTAATGACTCTTATCATTATTTGATGATTTTCTTAACCCTAATTCTAAACCTAACCCATTTTCTTTCTGGGGGAGACCTGTCGACTGCGGTTGCATTCAGCACACACATTGTAAATATTCAATTCCATAGCACCATAACCTTAAATTTCGTTCTGGTAGAAACACTGACATGATACTACTAAGATCACGTCTTAACCTGTGGGTCATCCTTATTGAATTGTTCAATAATATCAATTTGAACAAAACAAAAACAAAAAAGGAAAAAAAAAGAGAAAATAAAAAGGAGTAAATAAAATTATTGGGATGTATTGTTTTTCTTGGGACTAAGGTGTATATTAATTCAAGATACTGGTATATTTACACTTCAAGGGAACAATGAATATAAATTTGGTCATTATGCAACTTTGAGACAGCCACTTTAAATGAATGTATATTAAAGCTGCAATATCGGGATTTACATATATTATTTAATCACTTAGAACTACCATGCTTTTCGTCTACATCGGCGGGAGTCTATCATTTGTAATTAAATATACAAGAAAAAAAAGAAAAGATTTAGTATAATTTTAGAGGGATTCTTAATTTAGGTGTTTGCTCAGTTTGTTCAGCTTAGAATAACGTACAGCATTTGTTTTCGTGCAATATGTATAACTACTGTGCCTACATGATAAAACACTTAGGAGTCACACTTGTGACCCTTACCTTTCTCCAAAACTGGGGACACGGGAACCCTGTGACCACTCTTGGATCCGCGACTGACAGTAGGCCTACACGTACGCTTCTGGTATCATACCACCCTAATAGGCCTACACATCCAATATTGTAAAAGAAAACCAAAACCCATACATGTGCATTTTTGTGAGATTTGTGTTGCTGCTGTTGTTATTGTTGTCTGTTTCGATCGCTAAACATGATAACTGACGAAAACATGTAGGATTCTTTATATCCTGAATTACGCACCTCCCATCCAGCAGGCCCTGACATACAGTAAAAGGAATACAGAAGTTTGGAAATGTGAACAATTTGCAATATTCTCTGTCACAAAAAAATTCGCTGCTTGTGTAATAATCAAAATACTTTATTTTCATAATTCCTTTTACTCATTGCGTGCCAAATCGCCATTAGATCCATCAACCGCCAAAGTCCATGGCGATATATAAATGAAGGGAGACAACTCTTAGCGAAACGGAAAGAAAGAAACTGGGATAGGATTAGGGTTAGGGTTAGTGGGTTAGGGTTAGGGTTAGTGGGTTAGTGTTAGGGTTAGTATATATTTATATATAAAAAGTTAGTATATATTAGTATATATGGGGTGTTTCTTTCTTTCTATTACTTTTTTCCTATTTCCTTTTTTCCGCTTTTTTTTGTTTCCTTTTTTTTCCCCGAGTACTACTGTACTACAGTCAGAGTACTCGGGCTACAATGATCCTAGTCCGAGTACAGTAGTACAGTAGTACAGTCAGAGCTAGGATCATTGTAGCCCGAGTACTCTGACTGTAGTACAGTAGTACAGTCAGAGCTAGGATCATTGTAGCCCGAGTACTCTGACTGTAGTACAGTAGTACAGTAGTACAATCTGAGTATTCGGGCTAGAATCATTGGAACGTATTGACTGATGATCCGAGTGCTGCAAACTTGGCACCCTTAAGTATTTTGCAATATTCTAGATATCTGACAAACCACTTTATCACCTATGACAAAACAATGTATATCTATATCTGAGTTTTAGGGGTCAATGAATTCATTTTAAACTACCCCCAGCTAACCAAGACATTGCTACATCATTTAAATTCAAGATGGTCGTGACTATAGTAATGAGAAAAAACAACATTCTACATCAACTAGGGTCAGATTTAATTTTGATGTTAGTGATTGGAGTTTTAGGGGTCAAGGACCTTTTTTTTTAAAAACCTGCCCTTGAAATGGAGCATTCTTATTAATTATATAGTGAAACAAATAACAGAATACAGGGTAGATGAAAGTGTTCAAAGGATGCATACCAAAATTGAAAAACATTAAAACAAAAATAAATAACAAATATCAAATATCAAATACATATACGTGTATATATATATATATATATATATATATATATATATATATATATATATATATATATATACATGCAGTCGAACCTGTATATAACGGTCACTCTAGGGACCTGACAAAAGTGGTCGTTATGGACAGGTAGCTGTCATATACAGGTAAAGAAAAACACATAAAATAATTTACTATAAAACACCACTACTAAACTGGAATGCATAAAGTATCAACAGTCATCAAAATAAAATAATAATAATAAGAGAGAGAGAAAAACTTATTTTTTACTACATAAAAATGTTATTTATTAAAAAAAATGCACAATTCATTCACATATCCTCTAGACTAATTCAAAGTTTTAATTTAAATTGTTTATCTAAATATTCTTATTCTAACCTGGCACTGCTTCAAAACATTGCATTCTCTGAAAATTGTAAAATTTGATTTGAACTTAGAACATTGCAACATACAACTTGACTGATTATTTTAGAACTATAATGTTTTACAACATAGAACATATATTTAAGTAACTACAAATGTCTATACTTAAGAACAAAGGCCATAGCATTTAAAGTACAATTAATGAGAGAGAGAGAGAGAGAGAGAGAGAGAGAGAGAGAGAGAGAGAGAGAGAGAGAGAGAGAGAGAGAGAGAGAGAGAGAGAGAGAGAGAGAGAGAGATAGAGAGAGAAAACATATTTATATATGCAAATTCTATTTAATATATAAAGGAACATAGTAAAAAGGTCTGATGCGGGTCAAATCGACTGAGCAGTGGTTTTTTCCCCAAGTGTTTTACAAAAAGTCACTTTATTAATAACTGGGATGGTATTTTAGTTTTTCTATTTTTAATAATGTAATGTTTATGTATTTGTTTTATATACTGTGTATTAATAATGTGTCATAAGCGTGGACCTTTAAAGTACTGATCGTTTTGTAATTTTTGGACACAGAACAAAAAGAATTGGCAATAACTCACTTATAACTATTTTTAGCTAAATGAACTATTAGCAAGGACATAGAACACTTTATTACCAACAAAATGGTATATGGAACTAATTTTTAAAAAAGGACATTATCATCCTAAGACGACGAGCAATCAAATACCTTGGAATATTTGGAATACACTACCTGTCAGTGCTGACGAGTGGAATATAACGTAAGTTCAATGCAAGCCTTACATCAACCAATAACAAGTCGCCTTGTAAATTAAATGACCGAACATATCACTGGAGCATACATCTATTTTATTTCAGCTTTAGTAAAACAATAACTTTATATTGTGACGGCGCAGGTCAATACATGTATATATCGTGTGACCGTTATGATAAGTTCAACTATTAATTTTGGACACAAAATAGTGGTCATTGTAATTTTGTGGCCATTATAGCAGTTTCAACCATTCATGTTTTGTCCACAAATAATTGAACAGGTGGCCGTTGTATTTATGTATGTATGTATGTATGTATGTATGTATGTATGTATGTATGTATGTATGTGTGGTGTATGTGTGTGTGTGTGTGTGTATGTATGTATGTGTGTGTGTATGTGTGTGCGTGTTTGTATGTATGTATGTGTATGTATGTATGTGTGTGTATGTATGTGTGTGTATGTATGTATGTATGTATGTATGTATGTATGTATGTATGTATGTATGTGTGTGTATGTATGTATGTGTGTGTGTATATGTATGTATGTATGTGTGTGTATGTATGTATGTGTGTGTGTGTATATGTGTGTATGTATGTATGCGTGTATGTATGTGTGTGTATGTATGTGTGTATGTGTGTGTGTATGTATGTGTGTATATGTATGTGTATTGATGTATGAATATCTATATATTGTATGTATGTGTGTGTATGTATGTATGTATGTGTGTATGTATGTATGTGTGTGTATGTGTGTGTGTGTATGTATGTGTGTATGTATGTGTGTGTGTATGTGTGTGTGTGTGTATGTATGTATGTATGTATGTATGTATGTATGTGTGTGTGTATGTGTATGTATTTAAGAATGAATGAACGCACTGGCTCAGGAATTTTTTAAAAACTAAAAAATTGTTATTTTCTAATTTTGCCCCAGGGATTCGAAATTGATTTTAAATTGACCGTTGTGATATACAAAATATAACTGTTTTTCGGTCAGTCTTGTTTTAAATTTATTTGGCTAGTACTATGTTTTGTTTACAGCCGGATACGATGTATTTTTTTTTTTTTTTAATTGTTAGGAAAGGGATAACAACAAACCAACCACTGAAAAATGGACCGGCTTAGAGGCTTAGACGCAGGCTTAGGCGGCGTGTAGTCGGGTGGAGACTAAGATATCCTTGAGACTTGGATTTTTTCTATATGCAATAACCGGACGTGCTGTAATAGGGTTTTTCATAACAGTTTGCAGATTTAAAAACTCCTCCTTCATAAGTTTACCAATATCAACGCTACGTCGACTGTAAATTATTGGAAAAATTATTTTATCTCTTTTTACAGCTTTACCAGATTCAACGTTTATTCCAAATGGCTGTTTTGTCTGTAATGTACGAATCCAGAAGGCCTCTCGTTCAAGTCTCAAGAGGTCTGTTTCGTCTTTTGAACCAAGTATCAGGGGTTGTTCAATTGGAATTATTTCAAAATTTTCATCTAACGAATGGTCAGGTAGATTGAAGTGATTGGCGACAGGGGTGTCAACTTCATGCCGAATATCATACTTGTGACAAACTGCTCTAATTCTCAGTTGGTTTTGCGTTTGTCCTACGTACTGTTTTTTACATAAATTACAGGTGATTAGATATACTACATTTTTCGAATCACAGTTCATGTCTGTCCGAATTTGATATTCAATTTTGGTCTGTTGACTTTTGAAAGTCGACTGCGCTTTAAGTAAGTTGTGAAGTCTACACCTGGTTTTGGCACAAGTAGTAGAGGAGCCAGTGCTTATTTGACGTGATTGGTTATGCTGAAGTTTGTATGGTTTATAGTCTTCAGTTGCCCTAAGGGGATTTTCTAATTCTCGAACAGTTTCAGATTTAATTTGTCTTAAAAACCGTTTTGAATATCCCCTAGGTTTTAAAGCACTAAATAAAAGTGAACAAGCCTCATTGAAATTCTGTTTGTTACTCGAATTTCTGTGAAATCTAATAATCTGAGATTTAACAATGCCTTTAAAGGTGTGGCATGGGTGAAAAGACTTGCAGTGGAGAAGTTGGTGTGTATCTGTGGGTTTGAAAAACACTTTGTAGTCTAGGTAACCTGATGTTTCAAACTGTGTACCTTTATAAATTGTTACATCCAAAAAGTCAACTGATTTATCTGATATGGTGGCCTTAAGTTTGATATTGTCATCCTGTTGATTTAATAGCTCAAAAAAGTTCCAAAATTCTTGTTTAGAATGCGGCCAAATGATAAGTATATCGTCGAGATATCTGAGGTACAAAAGAGGTGTTTTACTCGATTCTTTAAAGCAGCCTCTTCCCATTCGGCGACATAGATAGATGCAAAGTTTGGACTAAAACGTTTGCCCATAGCACAACCACACACTTGCTGATACATTTCTCCATCAAACTCAAAATCATTTCCTTTTAGGCTTAATTCTAACAGCTCAATAATGTTGTTATCTGGTCTGTTTGGATCTGGGTAGTTATCAAATGCTCTCTTAACTGAATCAACGCCCGCATCAATACCTATGTTGGTGTACATGGAGTCAATATCAAGGGTAACCAAGAATGAATCTTTTGGGATTTTGGTTTTTGATAATTTTGATAGAAGATCTTCAGTGTTTTTCACAAAACTTTCATGTCTATTTGCAATTGGTTTTAAGTGAAAGTCTATGTATTCTGAAATATTGTACGATTCTGATCCACAGTCTGAAATGATTGGACGACCGGGTGGTGTGTTAATATCGGTCCATGTATCGACTGGCTTGTGGATTTTTGGAAGTAGATAAAATTTCCGGGTTTGTGTTTGTGACCTGGCTTCTAAATATTTTCAACCATTCATGTTTTGTCCACAAATAATTGAACAGGTGGCCGTTGTATTTATGTATGTATGTATGTATGTATGTGTGGTGTATGTGTGTGTGTGTATGTATGTATGTGTGTATGTATGTGTGTGTATGTATGTATGTATGTATGTGTGTGTATGTATGTGTGTGTGTATGTATGTATGTATGTATGTATGTATGTGTGTGTATGTATGTGTGTGTGTGTGTGTGTGTGTGTGTATATGTAAATATCATATAATATCTTATATTTTCAGTGCAATCAAAGTATGTATTTTTCAGATCACATACTTTAAGAATTTAATAACTTTGGAAATTAGATGTAAATTAATCGAGGTCACGGCATTAAGTGTATTGATATTTAAGCAAACGTACTAGGGTGACACAACATTCTTAACATATGCATTCATAGTCATCACATAAAAACATTTCCATAGCAATTTTTAACTGAAAGCTGTCCAGCGTTCAGAAGACAGAAAAACGTTAAGCACTAGTTTATTTTGATGTAAGGACATCCTAAATAACGTCATTCGAATTTGACGTAATTTCCATTCAAAAAGACACCGCGCCACATATTCTTACGTCATTTCAATATCGCGTACTGGCTGACTGGAATTAAAGTTGCATATACTGTTTTCAAAAACAGTTTGTATTAAGCTTGAGATTACATGATAAAGAGATTTTTAACCTCGTGTATTTCGGCATCGTCAATATCATATATTAGGAATAAAAATAATGTATTATTCTTGCCAGAGGCTCACATAATAAAAAATGTATTCCTTATATAATATATAATATACAAACCCCCCCCCCCCAAAAAAAAAAAAACCCAACAACAACAACAACAACAAAAAACCAAAAAAAACCCAAACATATTAAATAACAAAAACAGGTTGCACGGTTGCAGTTGAACAAATGGCGTTATTTTTTATTTTTTTTAAACTTCGCATTTTAAAAATGGTTTACTGAATCCAGCCTAACACATTAACAACGTCCTGGCTTTCTTTTAATATATTGAATATTGTATTTTTAAAACATCGTAAAACCAACTAATAGTATTAACTGTTAGTACTTTAATAAGTTGAAATGCTACCTGTTGGGTTATATCATAAACCAATATGTACCAATAAATCTAGTTGATTTTGTTGAGTAATAATAATGCATGTAGGTTGTAAAGGCACTTAATCATGATTAGGGGTTCAGTTCCTCACCAAGTTTCCCTTATAATATCAAATATTTTCAGGAGTACAACTTCCCTTTCAAAAACGAAAATCTAATATAAAAACCCATAAAATGTATAGAATAGTACTGTTGTGATTAATTAAACTTAATTTTGAATATAAATTTACCTTAGTGTAGAAATATAAAAGGTAGTGTAGCTTCTTTTTTTGTTAGCTTATGTTATTTATTTTTATCATTTTGTAGGTTTGTTTTTAGTTCTTTCATTTATTATGGACAGCATACACCAGGGAATGTTACAACTCAGACTCAACTTAATGAAGAGTTCCTCCACGTCCCTGAATGTATTGCCATGGAATTCGGTCTCCACTTGGGAGTGGTAAACTATTCAATAATGGATGGTAAGAAAGCGAAAGTTGAAAATGGAGGCAGGCAGCTGTCAGTCCTGTGTTTTATTCCCCAAAACGACTAGTATCTTCTGGCAGTGCGAATGAAAGTAATTAAGTTATTAACGTGTTATAGAGTGTGAAAACCAATTATGGTAATATATGGTTCCGTGTCAGTTCTAATTCGGAAAAAAAAGGATTTGACATTTTCAGCTGCCATTAATAAAAAGCGGATCTCTGATTTGACCAATGGTGTGTCGGGTACACAGTACGAAATGACGCGAGTACATTGTGTATGCAGCAGCGTATTCGTTCGTTTCCAAAATGGCCGCCAGTCCATCAATAAAATTAGCATTCGCAAGTTGCCACAACTACAAAACTAAACCATAAATGAATGAATGAATGAACGAATAATGAATGAATGAATGAATTGTTAACAAATCCATAACACAAAACACCCGAGAGTGATATATAAATTGAGTACACAGTGTTATGGATACTACCGTCCTCATATTCACATACTAGTTACCATCTGGTACACTATCAGTTTCATCTCACTATCATCTTCACCTCATTATCATCTTCACACACAACACACTCATCCAGTTCATTTCTTGCCTCATGTTGTGCATGGTTGTCTAAAGCATGGTCACTTTGAAGCACAAGAAATGGGCCGTCACTTTGTAACCAGGTTGTTCATCAATTCTGAGTAAGAACAAACCTGGTTCATTAGCTTGGGTACCACATACCCATACAACAGCTTTCTTTTTAAAGCCAAACTTGGCGGGACTTCTAAACTCACGTTTGGGTGTGGTGACGTCTCGCGATATCATCGCCGGTAGAGGCATCACTGCTGTATAGGATTTTAAAGCTGTCTTTATTTTGAGTATCTTATTTGGTGAAGTCCATCATGACTTATGGAGCATTTGATCAATAATTCCCAAATTGAAGGAGAAAATTGGAAACAAACTAAGTAATAAATAGTTGTATGGTCTATCATTTGGTAACTTGATTCGTCTTGTTAAGAAGACATCTAGAATCCTATCAGCCGGTAGAGTCATCACTGCTCTGTGAATTCCATTGTGACTTATGGCACATTTGATCAATAATTCCCAAAGTGTAGGAGAAAATTTTAAAACGTTAAGTAAAAATGGTGTGGTCTATCACATATTAAATGGGAAGTATTTATCTTTCTGAAAATTATAAAACCTTATGGTAACTTGATTCGTCTTGTTAAGAAGACATATGGAACGTTTAAGGACCACGTATTTTTACAGTGTACTGAAGTTGTAATCATTATCTCAGCTTGAAGGATACAATTTACAGCCTTGTCACTAGCTATAGATTGCAAATCTGCATTATGATCAGTTTTGAGAGAAATTTCTCTTTCAATTTTAATACTGCTTAATGTAATGTAACTGATGGGACAAAAACACTAACTGACGAGATGCTATTCCTACAAAACCATAAAATGTATTTGTGATGCACATGGTCAAGTAAGTCATTTTAAATATTATCTGAACACTATGCTTGGTTTAGAAAGTGGAATCAATATATATTTCATTTATATGCATGATTTGTCGGTGAACTAAATTTGACTAAATTGGTGGTCAGACTAAGCCCACAGCTAAAAGCTGATGGGGAACAGGTGTGTGGCGCAGATATCCACAAGAGGCAAGCACCTGTCGCGGTTGGAGAGACTAGGACTGGGATGTGGAGGAGGACAGCGAATCAAGTTTAATGATAGGAGGAGTTGCCAGATCGGGAAGAAATGAGATGAAATCCAAAAGAGAGAAAGGAAAGGGGGCACTGGGATAAACAAAAATTGACTAAATTGTGTAAATGCAACTTTACCATGGAACTGCCATTTCAAGCATACTTTTTTTTACTAGCAATGTCATATTGAAGATTGTTCAGCGAAGTGCAATATGCATTTTCATACAGGGACCCAACATTTGGTGGCCGCCAACTTTTCTTCCTAAAACATTATCCCTTGTGTTCCTAAGTGTGTAATCAACTGCAACTGATCAACTTTCTTCACCATTAAATTGAACATATTTCGTGTCACAGCCAAATAATGATACCGTATTGCTTATTCCTCATCATATATAGTATTCGCTGATGTAAACCAGTTAAGACTGGAATATATTGTTTCTCTACATGAGAAGTTATAATATTTCGTTCACTCCAATTATAATATTAGGCAAAGCTCGCATGTGTCTATACAAAGTACACAGTAAAATGTCCAATCTGATTAAAATTAGTTCTACTGGTCTACCAGTAGATCTAACAGCATTGCGTGGACTCCCATGTCCAGGTGACATTTCATCTATAAATAACAATTTAAATATCGGGCGAGACTGTTTATGCAATAGCTGGGGCGGATCTGGGGGGGGGGGGGGGGTGTCCATGGTGTCCGGACCCCCCCCCCCCCTCAAATTTGAGAAGTGCCCCTTTTATTTAGGATTTTTAGGTTTTTTTACAAATGTAATTAGTTTTTTAAATTATTATTTTCAAACAATTAGAGGGCTCCCGCTGCCTGCACAAAAATACTAGATTTGCGCAAGCGCAGTATAACTCACGTGATATTTGAACGATCATAACCGTTTTGATTTGTTCAAATACCACGGTAATTTAATATTAAACAATATTGGCATTTTCTGTCAATGTATAGAACACTGTAGAATACGTCTGCCAGCGTCCCTGTTGTAGCACTATTATATTATGGTCCATGTGAACCGTGTGTAATTTTTCAATAGTGCCTTTTCATAATGTTATGGTGCCCTTTTTGTCTTGGAACCCCCCCCCCCCCCCCCCCCCCCCATCAGAAAAGCTGGATCCGCCCCAGAATAGGCGAATTTGTTGATTTATTTCAACATTGAAAAAACGGGGGGAAATGCAGTAATAAACTCTGGATCGTATTCTAGTATAAACAGATTTTATGGCTATACCATCACGGGTTTTTTCCCCGTCTTGAAACGAATTTTACATAAAATGTTATATTGAAATTAGTTTCCGGCATACTTCGTAATTCACCCGAATCATTTCGTATACCCTCGGCATAATCCCGAATGTTTTGAAATTCTTTTCAAATCACTGGCATGATTTTGCAAGTAAGGTTTTGATTGGTCGAATGAAAGGTCAACTGGACATGAGCTCCAACTGGCTGCTGTTAGATCCACATGTAATAGTGGAGCTAATTTTAATTAAGATTGTAAAATGTCTAGGTATCAGTCTGAACGGCACGAAAATATTCTGTCTCAGAGTTGAACAGGACAAGACAAGTAAATATTACAAAAGATGGCAGTTGTGTGAAGTCAGTATATTCAAACACGAATTAGACTGACACCAGAATGGTGCTACATACAAAATTTACTTTAAAAAACCCCAAATGTATACAACTTATTGTAATAACCAGTCCACGCAGACACCAGATTTTAGAGCCCTGTTCTGTCACGCTGACTACTCATTGCTTTTAACAATCTTCAGTGTGACGTTGTCGTTAAGAAGAGTGTCTTTGCAAAGCAATGGCCACCAGCTGAAGACACGTGCACACGCAGACTGCACTGATACCAGCTGACATAGCAATAAACAACATGCCCATGAATGAGGGTTCCGCCAAGATTGATTTCGAGAAAACACTTGATGTGCAGGGTTTACCAAAACTGATGAAACAGACTCTATTTCCATTAACTGATCCAAAATTGCTGCAAATCATGGTGTGAACGTCTTGACATTGGACAACCTTGCACATCAACATGCAAATGTATCCAAGAGATGCACCAGATGATTTTGTTGCATGTGTAGAGATATGTCAGTTGAGTTAAATTTTGTTTTGTTTAACAACACCACTGGAGCACATTGATTTGTAAATCGTCTGCTATTGGATGTAAAACATTAAGTAATTTTGACATATAGTCTTAGAGAGGAAACCCGATGCATTTTCCATTAGTAGCAAGGGATCTTTTATACGCACGATCCCACAGACAGGATAGCACATACTATGGTTTTGATATACCAGTCGTGGTGAACTGATTGGAACGAGAAATAATCCAATTAGCCAATCGACGAGGATCGACCCCAAACCGACCGCGCATCAGGCGAGCGCTTTACCACTGGGATACACCCCCGCCCGCTTCGTAGCAAAACAATCATTCATTCATTCGTTCGTTCATTTGTTCGTTCGTTCGTTCATTTGTTCGTTCGTTCGTTCATTCATTCATACACTCACTAATTCATCCATTCGTTTATTTATTTGTTCAGGCTTTAGTGGTTAGGTGTTTGTGGATGCTGATAGGTGCATAATGACAACAACGATTTTTTACTGGGGAACCATTTGATCAATAGTACGACATGTCGGTATCTTGATTTATTATTTGATACAATTGTTCACAATTTGCAGTTGTATTTTATTTTAATAATTTTCAAAACATGCTAACTAAACTTATCATCAATCTAAAACTAACATTTGACATAAAATTAGGTTTTTCTAAGTCATATTAGAAATATTTTTAGATTTTCAAACCAAATTTACCATCCTTTCAGTCAGTCATTAGTCAACCCAATATCTGACAGTATTAGAAATAGTTTTAATGAACTCAATGAACCCATAAACGTCTGTTTTGACACCAAAATGACATTTCTAAATGCTGTAGATCTGAAGATATACAGTTCTGATGATGAAAAACGACCGCCATCTTGTTCGCACCAACTTTAGAAAATGGCATCTTAGATTTTCGTGAACTCCACACCCCAGAGATTAATTTCAGCCATAGTGACACATGTTATCCACCCGGCTCCGGTTACTGAAAAACTAAGGCTCGTTGTTCACCCTCTGCTGCAGGACTAGTAACATTCTGCACTCATTTCATTTCAGGCGGGACGTAGCCCAGTGGTAAAGCGCTCGCTACACGCGCAGTCGGTCTAGGATCGATCCCCGTTGGTCTATTTCTCGTTCTACCAGTGCACCACGACTGGTATATCAAAGGCCATGGTATTTAAAATGGTGCATATGAAAGATCCCTTGTTAATGGAAAAATGTAGCGGGTTTCAATTCCAAAACTATATGTCAAAGTTACCAAATGGTTGACATCCAATTGCTTATTTTTAATGAATCAATGTGCTCTAATGGTGTCGTTAAACAGAACAAACTTTAACTTATTTTTTTCGTGCTTAGGCCTTTGTATATCCGTCCACAAATGATTTTCCAATATTTTTGTTGTTGTTTAAAAGTAAATTATTTAAAGGTATTTCTTTTATGGATATATAGTTGAAGATATATTGCATCAAAAACAAAACGAAAGCTAAGCTAATTAATTTTGACGATAAGTCACCGTTATACTTTGAGATGGGCTCTAACATCTTTAACCCGTCCCCTTGTTTTATTGCTCGAGTTGTCTTTCGTTACAATGTAGTGATCGGAATCAGCCGAGTTTTCCCGAATGATGCTTATGGTCTCACTACACAGATATCATCTGCCATTGAAACCCATGTTAAACTGCCCAACTTCAAGCGAAGATTGCCATAGAATGGGTTCTCGTTGGCACTAACAACATACACCATTGCAAACATACATTATATAAGCATTTATGTTCACTCCAAAATTGAGAACATTTCCGTCTCAGTTTTTTGCTATATGACCGCATCTGGCTGTAGTACCGGTCCGAACAGGTGGTTCATTAACCGATTCACTCCGGCTGTCACTTGCGCTATATACCCATGTCCCAAAAGGTCGATGCACAATATTACAAAATAACATGGGCAAAATACAGCCAGAAGGCTTACCATTAAAAATACATGTTGTTTTAATTCTTCACCATTTCCTAGAAGTGAATATGTGAACCATAACATGTGTCCCAATTAGGAACTATAGTGGACCCGTGATCAATGAACTGTCACCCGGAAGTGATCTGTGTAGTGAGACCTAACATGTTTTGTAAACAAACATATCATGAAAATCGAGACCAAACAACAACTTGTTTTAAAATGGCGGAAAATTCTAAACGTGCTGGGACAAATTTGATGGCAATAAAGTCAAATATTCTTTAACAATGACCTGGTGTATAATTGTTACATCCTGATAACAGTAAACAGGTACAATATAAATAGATAACGGAACCATGTTCTTTACTAATTGAGCTAAATTTAATTTAGTTACTGCCAGTTAACGCGATTTCGTTAGTATCTGGTTATCGCATCCTTCCATGTATGCACGGTTTTAGTGAATGTTAGCCAGTAATGTTAGTTTGTCAGTTTACTATGAAATGTATTAATAATATACGGCAAAATAGTTGACTGCACCGCTCCCCTTAAAGTCGTAGACCCTAGTTTCAACCTGTAATGGACCCGTCCCGTCATCCTAAAAAAAAAAATTGTAGGCCTAATTGAATAATTTCAGTTTGGTTTGACATAAGAATAGTAAAAGTGTTTTGAAAAAAACAAAGAGAAACCCCTCCCCAACCTTTTTTGTGCAATTAAAAACAAAATCATTTCAAAAATAAATAACAGTAGCATGAACCAATGATTTAAAAAAAATTCAAATAGGAAACTCATTGTTTGCATACATAATAGTATGGGTTTTAGAAGATGAATGCTTTTTGTTTTAATGAAAAAGAGTGAAAAATTAATTTATAACTAATTTTTGTATACGGCCGGTTGACGGACCTTTAAATATTTTTTTTCATTTTCTGTCCAAAAACCTGTATAATGAATGTAACAGAGAAATCATCCAAATAACTGGTGATTATTTAGTTTTTTACATGTAATATGACCTCTAATCTGATTGAAAATGGAAACAAATAATATAAAGCAGAATTAAAATGGTTTTAAGTATCGTTTTACAACGATATATGCAAGCAAAAAGTCACCATTTTCAGCGAAACAGTACTTGCGTCTATATCTTTGGTTCCTCCATGTTGATGTTAGTGCATTATGATTATAGAATGCATGTGAAAAATTAACTGGTATGTATAGTTGTGGGCACGTAACTCCACAAAAACTCCTGTACTGTGTCAGCTATGGATATTACGGGAGTTTTGGCACAGTAACGTGTCCACAACTAGGGTTAGTAATGAGAATAGTCATGTTCATATTCACCCACCAATGTCTGAAAATAATTTTTTGTTTTTTGTTTTTATGAAATACTTTTGCTGGTGACGTGGTGTCTTTTGTGGGACTTCTGAAGCCAGTAATAAATAGATAGACCAATCAAAATCTATCAAATATTTCCTTCAGAGACAGAGAGGGCGTCATTCAGAGATCTCACAAAATACACCATCAGGAATCACCAAACAAAATACTGAACTGACTTGGTAGGACTATGATTTGGAATAATCTTTGTAAAGTTTGTTGGAGGTGTCCGGGTGCCGATGGAGTAGAGCCGGAGTGGATGTATCATTGTCAACATGGACATGGAAAACATGCAGTACAATATTCTGAATGGGTTGGGGAAGTTGACATGATGTTTGTACCTTGATTATAACGTCTCAATAATATGTTTTTAAAAATAGTATGAAAAGGGTGCGAAGTGGTATGAGGAGGAAGTTACAAAATAAATGTTTCAACATTTGCAACAATTTCTACTCAATAATAGAGGTCTATATATACGAAGTATTGATTATATGATATATGTCCTCAAATTACTTGTAATAATCCATGTAGAATTGATTGCATTGTCAAAGAATACATGTTTAAAAGTTTGTAAATACTGATCGGAGATGGCGCCGCCATCTTGGATTTCGATCGGAAAGTTCCGTTGATTTCCGTGAGCGCTCGGAAATAGTCACATTGGGTTGTTAAACTTCCAAAATCAAAAATTTTATGCCCATTTTCTGTATTTTTTCTGATTTACACTAATAAAGGTATGGATGGTTTTTCATATTACCAAACCACGATGTAGAACACCTCTCCTAACTACATTTTTACCTGAAGCAAACTTTTCACACTGAATTATTTTTAGGCAAATGCGTGCATAATTAAGTGAAAATAGAATGTTCTAGCAGATTAATGTATTAACTTTTCTCATTGGCTATGTTTCCCGTGTCAGAACCTATCTGAAAAGAGCTTTCAGACGGAGTTTGTACCCATTAAATGAGACAAATCTGGAGCCAGTTTTTGCGCAGACGCAATTCATGCCGTCACGAGTTATCGTTCCTGTTGGTTCATGCTAATAACAGTAAATTTCATAGTCATGGTAGTGTGAAAAAGGTGATTCCTGTGAGAATGTTATATATGTTTGGAATATTATAATCTACAAACCTGTAACATATCTGGATGAAGTTACAATAGAGTAAAACAATAGTCTGTGACATTGAAATTTGGAAATACCCTTAAAAAATACTCCAGAGCTCATCTCTATATTTCCACACCCATGGACCAAATACTATGGAATGGCCCATAACCATTCTCAAAGGAACGTGTGTTTTTTAAATATGAAGAATGGATTTTAAAATATAAAGAATGAATTTTAAGATATGAATTTCCAAAATGGTTACTCTAAACAATAAAATCTAAATAATGTCTGATTTCAACTGTCAAAAACAGTCCTAATAGTGACAAATATTCTGTAGTGATATGCTGTCTTGTTTGTATATTTTCAGCTCATGGTACATTTGAGATAAGATGTCGAAAAAACTTTCAAAGAAACAACTGGATAGTGAATTTGAGGCATTCTTGAGACAGGTTTGGCTTTTGCTTAATATATATATATATATATATACTACTCAAAAGAATTTAAGGGTCAGACGATATTTTCGACATTATTTTCTGAATGTCACTTATATTAGCTAGACCATAATGTCACGCATGGTATTGTTCCATTTTGACGAAAGTGGGTCAAAGCAACCCATAAATGAATTAAAATCCACTGTCATTGACACTGTCGACTAGTTCTAATGGCGAAAACATGCTTACATTTGCACGTAAATTAGGGCGAAAGCGAAAGGTCTGCTAAGTGCCCATAACTTGCTTTTTCACAAAGCGCTTCATTTACACGCTTTGCATGTGTATTCCATGTTCCCAATGCTGAATTTCCGTATAATTGGAGCTTGCGTTCGTGTAATGGTACGACGTCAACTGACTATCGAAGATCGAGGAAGGGCTATTGCTTGGATTCAGGATGGCAATACGCAAAGAAATGTTGCTCTGAGACTTGGTGTCAGTCAGAGTGTCGTTGGCTGACTGTGGCAACGGTACCAAGCAACGAATTCTGTTCGAAATCGTCCACGTTCGGGAAGACCCCGAAGCACTACAAATAGAGAGGACCGCTACATCACCAATATGGCTCTACGTCAACGCACAACCACTGCACGCCGATTACGTGACAATCTGCGGACTGCGACTGGAACTCGAGTGTCTGATCAAACCATACGCAATCGTCTGAGAGCCAATAATCTACGCTGCCGTCGCCAGGCTGTTCGACCACCACTCCTACCACGTCACTGGTGCACACTTCATCTGCGGTGGCAACGTGTTCAGTGGGGTCGAATGGTGTTCATTGATGAGTCCAGGTTTAGTCTCCAGTTCAACGACGGTCGGGTTCGTGTCTACAGACGTCCTGGGGAGCGCTTCACTGACGTTAACTTTAGACAATGTCACCGGTTTGGTGGTGGCAGCATCATGGTGTGGGGCGGCATCTCTATCCACCACAGGACCCCCCTCTATGTGGTGGATGGCATTCTGAATGGAATCCGCTATCTGAATGAGATTATCTGGCCGTTAGTTCTCCCAGGCCTTCAGCAGATTGGCGGTGGGGCAGTTCTGCAGGATGACAATGCCAGACCCCACCGCGCCAGGGTGGTAACAGACTTTCTCAGACAACAAGGTATCGCCAGGATGGATTGGCCAGCATATTTGCCTGACTTGGCCCCAATAGAGGCGCCTGGGACGAATTAGGCAGGAGAGTTCGGGATAACCATGCCCCTCCGGCCAACCTTCATGATCTGGGTCAACTTCTTATGGCAGAGTGGCAGGCCATTCCCCAAGAGTTCTTCAGACATCTGATCAACAGCATGAGGCAACGATGTGTCGAGTGTATTCGCGCCAGGGGTGGATTCACACACTATTAAACGAATGTTCTAATGTGTAAAATCCATGTTTGTCAACCTTCAACTTTGACGGCATGTCATGTGACTTGCTTGTATACAGTGACATTTATTTGTGTTTTTTTGTAAATATGGAACAATAAATTAAATTTTTGGTGTAGTTTACATCATCAATCTAATACACTCTGAAACTTATTTGGTTATAAATTTTTGACCCTTAAATTCTTTTGAGTAATATATATATATATATATATATATATATATATATATATATATATATATATATATAATATATATATATATATATATATATATAGTAGATCACATATATAGTATATAGTTATACATATAGATTATAGTATATATATATATATATAGTAGATCACATATATAGTATATAGTTATATATATAGATTATAGTAGTATATATATATACATAGTATATAGTTATATATATAGATTATAGTATATATCTAGTAGATCACATATTGTTAAAAGCTTTGCAGTCTTCACCAGAAAAAGTTAATGATCAGAGTGCTCCCCACCACAAACACTTGGAAAGTTTTAGGAGAACAGGAAATTGATAATAATTTTTATTTGAAATTTTAGGAGAGATCTTCAGCTCACCATGAATTTAATCATGGTGAAGTCTATTTTGTCACTAATGTCGCCATGAATTTAATAAGTAAATCATTACTAATACTATTGTTGTCATTACTCAGAGTTCGACAAATCCGCTAGCCCGTGGCTAGTGGTTTTTAAGTTTGGGCTAGTGAGAAACACAAAACCACTAGCCCCTGCGGGCTAGTGGTTTCCCCCCTCCTCTCGTCATCGCTCAATCATGTTTTTTTTTTTCTTTCTTTCTTTTTCTCTCGGCTGAAATTTCGTTTAATAAATTTGATTGTGACGTTTGTCATCGAATAATATCAACAACGCAATCAGTATATAATAATAATCCACTTGAGCTAGGTCTGCAAACTGCAGTAACATGCTATCTCTACATCGTCACAGTTACATCATGCATTGTTTACCTTTCCCTTTCAAGTTTCTGGCACAGGAAATAAAGTCTAATGACATGCATGTTTTGATTGGTTAATCTCGCACATGTTTTAGGCTAAGAACTTGGAAATCACCAATCGCGATGACAGGTTAATCTCAATCAAGTAAACCCCAGCCATGCTTTGAATTTCAGTGTTTGTTTTATTTACCTATTGTTTTCTAATTTAACACTTCGCTAACATGTGGTTATCGGCAATCAGGAAAACAATTTACTTTAATGGTAACCGCATATGCAATGACTCGGCTTGACCTATTACGTGTAGCGGTTTGGATAATACGTCACAGCTGCCGATACAAGATAATACCTTTTTTGTTCATCAATTAACAACGGATTAGATGTCGCCGTTATATTCTTTTGATATCGGTCTGACACGGGATAATGCCCTGTATTTGGCACTCCGTTCCTGGCGACATAAATAGTAGGCCCTAAATATATAACCAACTACCAAATACACTGAACCATCTATTACTGTGTGTCACACCGTCGTACCCTCATTTAAATTTAATTATTTTGATAGTGTGTTTAGATACCAACCAAGAGTTTGCTCAATTATTTTTCCCCAGGGCGGGGGGGGGGGGGGGGGGACGAAAACGGGACAATGACGATGGATCACACTTGACAAAAGACAAAACGTACGACACGACAAAAAACTGAAAGTTACAACATGATTTAAGTGTTTGTTTTATTTTACTGTTATACTCGTAAATGTGTAATGTTACAAAAATTATATAAAAATCCAGTTATAATTGATCAGGAATTTGGGCTAGTGCTTTATCTTGGTGGGCTAGTGGATTTCACAAACCCACTAGCCCTGTGGCTAGTGACTTTTCAAAATATTTGTCATACTCTGCATTACTGTGTGTTTGCAAGAATCCGGATTATACTTATAGAGTTCGACAAATCTGCTATCCCAACATGGCGACACCCAAGACTAGTGCTTTTTAACACAGGGCTAGTGACAAATGCAAATCCAGTAGCCCATCATGCTAGTTAATTAAAAAAGAAAAGGAAAAAAAAGAGTTGTGCATATTCAGGAATACATTTCAAGTTATTTTGATCTAATTATAGCTTAACATTCCATCAATTTAGAGATGAAATGTTTTGAGCTTAGCTTGATTGGACTTAATTTGGGCTTGCTTATTTTTGGAACACCCTTTATTGTCTCAGTTTTGGTGAATAAGCTTAATATAATGTTTGTTTTGATTTGTTGTGCATGTCACGAGTTGTAAACTCTCAGAATGCTTGTTCAGTTGATTATCGGAATTTGTATTACCGGGTAACTATGCCTTTGCTGCCCGCCCTCTTTCAAGGTTGAGTCTTGGATGAAGGTGATTTTTCATATTCTGCAAGAGTTGTCGCTTGGATACAAAACAAGTACCTGGCAGCCTTGAACTTGATGACTTCACCACTGCAACACTGACATTACTGTGTGTTTATGTGTGTACAGATGTAGCTAATATATATATCTATATATTTTTAAAGATCCATTAATGTGTAGTTGTGGTGTTTTGATTTCAGTCTGTGTCATCTGATGAGTCGGTTGAAATACCAGCACATAAAAAAACCCCAGATCTTTGGTGGATAGATGATTCAGACCAGGATGATGTATCCAAGATTGGAAAAGGTGAGGCAAAACCTTAGTTTTGATAAATCTATCTTATATTGCATGGGTGGCGTCTGCTGATCCAGTAGCCGATGAAGAGAGTCAGTAATAGAAGAGAGACAGATTTAAAAAAAAACATACCTAATCAGCTGCTCTGCAGCCCTCAACATTGCGACCGATTTGGTCATATATGTGACCATATTTTTATTTGGCGACTAAAACATTTCATACTATCTGTATAATCATCTGGCTCCCAGATGGAACAGTCACCGTAGAGGGCTGCTCTGTTGTAATGTGTCAGACCCAAACGATCCACTGAAATGAACACTACAGATACCGATTACTGTGATGATGCACAGATTAACTCAAGTGCTAGTTACAACAGACATTTCAGTTATTTGTTTTAAAGAATGTGAGAAGTTACTGTGAGTACTACAGTCTGTTGGATACGGAGCATACCATTTATCTTTCAGCTTGTTTATAATAACTGTCCAGTTTGTTTTTTATCATAAGATACATTTTGAAGCAACATATTATAAATAATATTTAAAAATGACTCATGTAGTAATTTATAATTGTTGCTGGTTTAGATGGGTTTTTTTTTAAAGCATGCATTATGTTGATGGCTTATCCAGTGTTTAAGCTGTTGTTCACACAATCGCCAAATGTAACTTGAAGCTGAATTTGGAAAATATACAGTTTTTCAATATTAATTTGCAAAAAAAATGCTAATTTGAAATTGCATGCCCTTTGTGGACCTAGTATCGGTTTGGCTTCCTGGCTAATTGAAACATTAATTTATCTACAGATCTAATGGCCAAATTCGCTCATTTGATAATTATATTTTAGTTCCAGTTAAAACTTGCTTACCTGTAATCTAGCTTGGTTTTATTTGACATTTTTTTTCTTTCATAATGACAGTTTAGTAGGATGTTTTTGGTACAAAAAAGGTCTAGTTTTAAATCTGACAATAAGAACTAAATTACATTTTTTGTACTAATGATGTTACGAATATATGTCTGTGTTATTGCCGGAGAGTGCCGGTTCATTGTGACTCATGTGACTCACAGCGAGAGAGCTCTACTTATACTGAGATAGCGTCAGTTGACAGCAAGTCTGGAACAGCTAGTGGTGTTTACTAATGACTCTGGTTTACTTACACCAGGACAGCAAGTCTGGAACAGCTAGTGGTGTTTACTAATGACTCTGGTTTACTTACACCAGGACAGCAAGTCTGGAACAGCTAGTGGTGTTTACTAATGACTCTTTGGTTTACTTACACCAGGCAAAAGTTTCCTGAAGTCCAAGAAGCCTGTTGGTGAAAAGAAAAAGACAGAGCCAAAACAAAAAGAAAAGTTGAAGACTGACACATCTCCCAAACTGAAGACAAATCAAGACAAAGGAAAACCTCGCAGTAAGCTAGAGGTACGTTAGAAAGTCTCCTCTTTGATGTAGTGTTTCTGCCAGAAAGAAATGTTTGGGTATGGCACTATGGAATTGAATGCAATCACAGTCTACAGGCGGTGGGGGGGGGGGGGGGGCCTCCCACAGAAAGAAAATGGATTAAGTTTAGGGTTAGGGTTAAGAAAATCATAGTTTAATTAATTTTGTCATAGGGTTAACTTAAAAAAAAAAAATCTGCAAAAATTTTTGGGTATGGCACCATACCCATTTTACCCTCTGGCAGAAACCCTGTGAAAGACAACAAACTTAAATGTTTTTGAAGAAAGAACTTGCAATATATTAAAGATAAGTTACAGAAATACTATCAAAGTGTATAGTGGCATCTTCCCACAAAGATAATTTGATGAATTATTTTGGTGAAATTTTAAAATTATGCCGTAAACTACTTGCCTGTAAAAAAAACCCACAACTGAATAATTACATTTACTAATAGAAAAAAACCTATTATGTTGTTGAAAGTTTATAGAGGATGATAGAAACATGTGACTTTCCAGTTAGTGTATCCATGTTTTGACAATGAGCAACTTGTAATTGTTTTGGTGCATATTAAAACGTAAAGTCTCTGTTTACTTTCTGTTTTTACCAAGTGGGAAGCCACTATTTATGCCAAAAAGCAACAAATGATATTTTCAATATTTTCTATTAATTATGCAAAGTTTATATGTGTGGTTAATTAAACTGTAGTTAATAAGGTTATTTATTAAAAAATGAACTCAGATATAACCTGAAGGTTTTATGCATACTGGTCATGCATGATATGGTCTCATTAGGCCATGTAATAAAATAAATCATGGTGTGAGTTTCTTATTTACAAAGAATTTAACTCTATAGTTGTTACTGTATGTGTGTCCATTTCAGGTGCCTCCCAAGCGAAACCGAAACCGCCCTGATGTGTCCATGAGCAAAGACAGTTTAGAAGATAGTAAGAAAACTATTTTATTCTTAACATTTACTTTCTCTTTTTGTGCTTTTAATTGACTATTATAAAAGTGACTTTTGGGTTACATTGAGTTGATTATTAAAAAGTGGTGTATGTTACATTTTATAATGTAGTTTAAGGTATTTTATAAAAAATTTATTTTAAAATGGAGCAGTATTTTAAATTAATGTAAAATGTAGATTTTAAAAACTATCCTAAGAGTTGCTTATTATAAAACAGACTGAACACCAATGAGTGACAAATGAGTTAATAGATCATACTATATTACCTGAAGTAATAATAACAGATAAATCAACCTTTCCTGAAGGGATTTTAAGCAGGGACCTTGCGTGTAAGAGTCCCACCAGATCCTGCCAGAAAGCACTATATACCAACACCACTTGAATAATACTAATAACCTTATTTTATAGTTATCATATTATATTCTTGTTACTTCAAGTTTGTGTAATAATAACATAACCTTTTTTTTGTCAGTTTCTGAAAAGTCTGAGGAACATGAGCTAGATGGCAAACGGTAAGAATTGTTATCATAGTATTTCTTTACGTTTTTGGTCCTATGTTCTCAGATCTAGTTGATCTCTAACCAAAATCACCCCGATCCTTTTTTTCAATAAGCATCATGCCAGAGTGCTGCATTTACTGTGTCCCTCACCTACCAGTATGCCCCCATCTACCAGTATGCCCCTATTTACCAGTATGCCCCCATCTACCAGTATGCCTCCATCTACCAGTATGCCCCCATCTACCAGTATGCCCCCATCTACCAGTATGCCCCCATCTACCAGTATGCCCCCATCTTCCAGTATGCCCCCATCTACCAGTATGCCCCCATCTACCAGTATGCCACTATTTACCAGTATGCCACTATTTACATCTACCAGTATGCCCCCATCTACCAGTATGCCACTATTTACCAGTATGCCCCCATCTACCAGTATGCCCCTATTTACCAGTATTCCCCCATCTACCAGTATTCCCCCATCTACCAGTATGCCCCCATCTACCAGTATGCCCCCATCTACCAGTATGCCCCTATTTACCAGTATGCCCCCATCTACCAGTATGCCCCCATCTACCAGTATGCCCCCATTTACCAGTATGCCACTATTTACCAGTATGCCCCCATCTACCAGTATGCCCCCATCTACCAGTATGCCCCCATCTACCAGTATGCCCCCATCTACCAGTATGCCACTATTTACCAGTATGCCACTATTTACCAGTATGCCCCCATCTACCAGTATGCCCCCATCTACCAGTATGCCCCCATCTACCAGTATGCCCCCATCTACCAGTATGCCACTATTTACCAGTATGCCCCCATCTACCAGTATGCCCCCATCTACCAGTATGCCCCCATCTACCAGTATGCCCCCATCTACCAGTATGTCCCCATCTACCAGTATGCCCCCATTTACCAGTATGCCCCCATCTACCAGTATGCCCCCATTTGCCAGTATGCCCCCATCTACCAGTATGCCCCTATTTACCAGTATGCCCCTATTTACCAGTATGCCCCCATCTACCAGTATGCCCCCATTTACCAGTATGCCCCTATCTACCAGTATGCCCCTATTTACCAGTATGCCCCCATCTACCAGTATGCCCCCATCTACCAGTATGCCCCTATTTACCAGTATGCCCCTATCTACCAGTATGCCCCTATCTACCAGTATGCCCCTATTTACCAGTATGCCCCTATTTACCAGTATGCCCCCATCTACCAGTATGCCCCTATTTACCAGTATGCCCCCATCTACCAGTATGCCCCCATCTACCAGTATGCCCCCATCTACCAGTATGCCCCTATTTACCAGTATGCCCCCATCTACCAGTATGCCCCCATCTACCAGTATGCCCCCATCTACCAGTATGCCCCTATTTACCAGTATGCCCCCATCTACCAGTATGCCCCCATTTACCAGTATGCCCCCATTTACCAGTATGCCCCCACCTACCAGTATGCCCCCACCTACCAGTATGCCCCCATCTACCAGTATGCCCCCATGTACCAGTATGCCCCCATCTACCAGTATGCCCCCATCTACCAGTATGCCCCCATCTACCATCAGAAACAGGCCTCAGGATTTCAAGTTTTATGGGGAACACTGTTTTAGTGCTGTGTCCTGTGATAACTGGCATCCATTAGAAATGTTTTCAGTAATCATGGTAATAACGGCTTGTGTTAGGTCACATCTTACCTGGAATTATTGTTTCTGTGTTATCCAGAGATCTGGAAAAAGAAAATGTATAGTTAATTTTTGTTTTATTACAAAGCACTGTTCCGCTGCCCACAACTCTGCATTGTCCTTCTCCACAGTTGAAAATCAAATTAATGTTTAAATAAACATGCTGTCATCTTCTGACGCCTATGCATATGTCCATATTTTAGAATTCTATATGTATGTTCTGTATTTGATAGCTTTTTATACTAGTCATGGTATAACTTCAGTTATTATGTGTCAGTATTTTATTTTATGATTGGAATAGATTTCTCAAAATTTATTATTTAAGCAAGAAATTGTAAGTAATGTGTTTATGCACGTTTAAGAGGTCGTAATAGCACCTTCAGTTGTGAAACTGAAACAGCATGAGAATTAACTTAGCTAATGTCAAATTGTGCCTTGACATTTGATATATGTGTAAATAATGTTTAATTTAATCAGTGCTTCTAGAATTTTTATAAAATCCACTAACCATGGGATCAGAGTTTTGAAAAATTTACTAGCCATGATTAAAAATCAACTAGCCCTACTTTACTTTAAGTAAATACAATTTTAGTAATAGTAATAATTGGATATGTCACCTAAAGAGGGAGATAAAGCTTAAAAACACTAAGGCTGGGAGTGGAGGCAGAATATTTATGTTTACAAAATAGACTAAAATGCAGCATTTGACAACTTGTTTTCACTAGCCGTTGAGCATTGCAATAGTACATGTACATGTACTTAGTTACTAGCCCAACATTGAATATCACTAGCCATGCGAATGGGGCTACCATAATCTAGAAGCCCTGCCTGGCATGGCAATATTAGTTATTTACTAGCCCAACACTGAATATCACTAGCCATGCGAATGGGGCTACCATAATCTAGAAGCCCTGCCTGGCATGGCAATATTAGTTATTTACTAGCCCAACACTGAATATCACTAGCCATGCGAATGGGGCTACCATAATCTAGAAGCCCTGCCTGGCATGGCAATATTAGTTATTTACTAGCCCAACACTGAATATCACTAGCCATGCGAATGGGGCTACCATAATCTAGAAGCCCTGCCTGGCATGGCAATATTAGTTATTTACTAGCCCAACACTGAATATCACTAGCCATGCGAATGGGGCTACCATAATCTAGAAGTCCTGCCTGGCATGGCAATATTAGTTATTTACTAGCCCAACACTGAATATCACTAGCCATGCGAATGGGGCTACCATAATCTAGAAGCCCTGCCTGGCATGGCAATATTAGTATATTTACTAGCCCAACACTGAATATCACTAGCCATGCGAATGGGGCTACCATATTCTAGAAGCCCTGCCTGGCAAGGCAATAGTAGTTATTTACTAGCCCAACACTGAATATCACTAGCCATGCGAATGGGGCTACCATAATCTAGAAGCCCTGCCTGGCATGGCAATATTAGTTATTTACTAGCCCAACACTGAATATCACTAGCCATGCGAATGGGGCTACCATAATCTAGAAGCCCTGATTTAATAATAATGTAATTGCTGAAAATATTTTACACTACCTAATAACTAGTCTGTGCCTTTAAAAGACTACATGTATTTCCCCAATTGTTCGTTTACTGTGAGCATGGATATATGAATAATGCAAAACTGATGTCATATGTTTTCAGATCGGCTGTAACAGATGCCAGTTTAGATAGACACAGAGACACAGCAGGTTGGTTTTTAAATCAGATTCTTCAAAATATCTGTCTGGTTATAAATAATCTATATTAAGGTAGGTACTGGGTCTGCATCCTCATTTTAACGGCTCTTTGGGGAAGTAAAAGCAAAAACTGTATTTGGGAAAATGAAAAAAGACATAATGGGGATGAAATTTCCTGATTTATTTTATTATGATGGTTTTATTAATGAGATTATTGTTGACCTCATCCAGATGGTTTCGGTGATGGACAGGATCCAGGCAGATCCACTGATCCGGGGAAGGTTGGAATGGACACACTGGAAGAAAATGCTGATAAACAGAGATTCTTCAAGGTGCTTTTTATTTTTTATTACTGTTAATAACAGGTAAAGAAAACGGATATTACTGACAGTGAAAATAACAGAAACCCACGTCAGTACATAATTCATTACAATCTGAAAGTATTACAAGAAAAACAAGATGCAAGCATGTCTATTGTAATAATAAATATTGTTTGAACCATGTATCAGTGCAAAACCACATTGCGATGTTTTGAATAGTAACGTGATATAACTGTATTAAATATTAATTACATGGAGTCTAGTAATGTAGTGGGTGGACAAATGGATGAATTATTTGCTATTCAAAAATAAAAAACAGTTTATCAGGGCCTGTGCTTTTAAAACTATTGGAGACAGACTCCGAACTCTATTAGAATATTGAGTCTTTAAAGTTTCAGACCGCTAGCCACTTGGAGATTAAATTAGAGTCACAAATAAAATATCCCAGATCACGTCAAGACTCTTAAGAACCACTACAATCTCGAACCCAATAGAGTCCAGACTTAAAAGTTTAAGACTGAAGTCCAGACTCTAATTGAGACGTAATGTTTTATAAGCATGGAGCCTGATCGTAAAGAATTTCCTAGAATCCAAAGAAACAAATTCTTTTTTCAATTATAGGGTGTATACTACCAGATCAGATCCCATAGACGACAATAGTAACATATGTGCTAAAACTCATTCAATCAATCCACATATTCACCACAGATATAAATACTACCACCCCTCACCCTTAAAGTGAATCAGAAAACATTGGGGGTCAAGCTGCTCATTTCAGAGATAACGGGTAGTGTCCATGACTACCTTAGTTATGCACAAATTGTTTAAGTTTAGTACATTTTTTTACAGGTACCCCATTCATGTTTCAAGCACAAGGCTACTTGACACTGCAGTTCTAGATGAAATAAAATTGCATATATTTTTTTCCCAGATGAAACTAATTTTTTAAAAACAAACACTCACATTTATCACCAATCAGTGGACTTGTGGTATTAACTGCTCTATCAAAAGATGGGTGCACCTCGGACTTTGACCCAGCCAGAAGTTATTTGGTTTAGTACTACCTATAAATCAAACTAAGAATTTAAGAAGTACTGTAAATCTTCTTTCTGTTTTGCTGTTTAGGATCTGGAGGAGGAAGGCACGGTGGACTATGGTCAGCTGAACCAGGAGATGAGTCGGACAGAGTTTGGTTTGTCTCCGGGTGGAGTTGCTGCTGCCACCACGGCTGCCGGTAGTATAGGTGTTTTTTGATGAATCAGGGGAGCCGCTACAAGAACAGCAGAATGAGCCGCTAAAGAAACCAGCGTTACTCTCAGCCGATAAGGTTAGTTTAGTAAGAAACTGAATGTTAAATGATACGTGTGTCTGACAGTCAAAATAGGTTGTTCATGTTTCTGGAGCTTGTCATTTTATCAGTGAAAATTGAATGTGATAATCATAGTATCAAGAGACCGATGATGTATTAACAGCTTCTTGCTTAAAATATACATTTTTAACAGATTAAGCATTTTTAGTTGTCCTTTTGATTGTAGTAGCTATAAATGCATTTTGTGTGAAACAGAATAGGTATACTTTGAGAAGTAGAGTCATTGACTTTAAGTTTGTCAATGTGAAAAACACATGTTATATGACCAGCATATGATTTGTTCAGCCAGTATTGTATAATGAAGACAATCACACTGAGAATGTGAAAAACACATGTTATATGACCAGCATATGATTTGTTCAGCCAGTATTGTGTAATGAAGACAATGGCACTGAGAATGTGAAAAACACATGTTATATGACCAGCATATGATTTGTTCATCCAGTATTGTGTAATGAAGACAATCACACAGAATGTGAAAAACACATGTTATATGACCAGCATATGATTTGTTCAGCCAGTATTGTATAATGAAGACAATGGCACTGAGAATGTGAAAAACACATGTTATATGACCAGCATATGATTTGTTCAGCCAGTATTGTATAATGAAGACAATCACACAGAATGTGAAAAACACATGTTATATGACCAGCATATGATTTGTTCAGCCAGTATTGTGTAATGAAGACAATGGCACTGAGAATGTGAAAAACACATGTTATATGACCAGCATATGATTTGTTCAGCCAGTATTGTGTAATGAAGACAGTGGCACTGAGAATGTGAAAAAACACATGTTATATGACCAGCATATGATTTGTTCAGCCAGTATTGTGTAATGAAGACAATCACACAGAATGTGAAAAACACATGTTATATGACCAGCATATGATTTGTTCAGCCAGTATTGTGTAATGAAGACAATGGCACTGAGAATGTGAAAAACACATGTTATTTGACCAGCATATGATTTGTTCAGCCAGTATTGTATAATGAAGACAATCGCACTGAGAATGTGAAAAACACATGTTATATGACCAGCATATGGTTTGTTCAGCCAGTATTGTATAATGAAGACAATCGCACTGAGAATGTGAAAAACACATGTTATATGACCAGCATATGATTTGTTCAGCCAGTATTGTATAATGAAGACAATGGCACTGAGAATGTGAAAAACACATGTTATATGACCAGCATATGATTTGTTCAGCCAGTATTGTGTAATGAAGACAGTGGCACTGAGAATGTGAAAAACACATGTTATATGACCAGCATATGATTTGTTCAGCCAGTATTGTGTAATGAAGACAATCACACAGAATGTGAAAAACACATGTTATATGACCAGCATATGATTTGTTCAGCCAGTATTGTATAATGAAGACAATGGCACTGAGAATGTGAAAAACACATGTTATATGACCAGCATATGATTTGTTCAGCCAGTATTGTGTAATGAAGACAATCACACAGAATGTGAAAAACACATGTTATATGACCAGCATATGGTTTGTTCAGCCAGTATTGTATAATGAAGACAATCGCACTGAGAATGTGAAAAACACATGTTATATGACCAGCATATGATTTGTTCAGCCAGTATTGTATAATGAAGACAATGGCACTGAGAATGTGAAAAACACATGTTATATGACCAGCATATGATTTGTTCAGCCAGTATTGTGTAGACAGTGAAAATAACAGAAACCCACGTCAGTACATAATTCATTACAATCTGAAAGTATTACAAGAAAAACAAGATGCAAGCATGTCTATTGTAATAATAAATATTGTTTGAACCATGTATCAGTGCAAAACCACATTGCGATGTTTTGAATAGTAACGTGATATAACTGTATTAAATATTAATTACATGGAGTCTAGTAATGTAGTGGGTGGACAAATGGATGAATTATTTGCTATTCAAAAATAAAAAACAGTTTATCAGGGCCTGTGCTTTTAAAACTATTGGAGACAGACTCCGAACTCTATTAGAATATTGAGTCTTTAAAGTTTCAGACCGCTAGCCACTTGGAGATTAAATTAGAGTCACAAATAAAATATCCCAGATCACGTCAAGACTCTTAAGAACCACTACAATCTCGAACCCAATAGAGTCCAGACTTAAAAGTTTAAGACTGAAGTCCAGACTCTAATTGAGACGTAATGTTTTATAAGCATGGAGCCTGATCGTAAAGAATTTCCTAGAATCCAAAGAAACAAATTCTTTTTTCAATTATAGGGTGTATACTACCAGATCAGATCCCATAGACGACAATAGTAACATATGTGCTAAAACTCATTCAATCAATCCACATATTCACCACAGATATAAATACTACCACCCCTCACCCTTAAAGTGAATCAGAAAACATTGGGGGTCAAGCTGCTCATTTCAGAGATAACGGGTAGTGTCCATGACTACCTTAGTTATGCACAAATTGTTTAAGTTTAGTACATTTTTTTACAGGTACCCCATTCATGTTTCAAGCACAAGGCTACTTGACACTGCAGTTCTAGATGAAATAAAATTGCATATATTTTTTTCCCAGATGAAACTAATTTTTTAAAAACAAACACTCACATTTATCACCAATCAGTGGACTTGTGGTATTAACTGCTCTATCAAAAGATGGGTGCACCTCGGACTTTGACCCAGCCAGAAGTTATTTGGTTTAGTACTACCTATAAATCAAACTAAGAATTTAAGAAGTACTGTAAATCTTCTTTCTGTTTTGCTGTTTAGGATCTGGAGGAGGAAGGCACGGTGGACTATGGTCAGCTGAACCAGGAGATGAGTCGGACAGAGTTTGGTTTGTCTCCGGGTGGAGTTGCTGCTGCCACCACGGCTGCCGGTAGTATAGGTGTTTTTGATGAATCAGGGGAGCCGCTACAAGAACAGCAGAATGAGCCGCTAAAGAAACCAGCGTTACTCTCAGCCGATAAGGTTAGTTTAGTAAGAAACTGAATGTTAAATGATACGTGTGTCTGACAGTCAAAATAGGTTGTTCATGTTTCTGGAGCTTGTCATTTTATCAGTGAAAATTGAATGTGATAATCATAGTATCAAGAGACCGATGATGTATTAACAGCTTCTTGCTTAAAATATACATTTTTAACAGATTAAGCATTTTTAGTTGTCCTTTTGATTGTAGTAGCTATAAATGCATTTTGTGTGAAACAGAATAGGTATACTTTGAGAAGTAGAGTCATTGACTTTAAGTTTGTCAATGTGAAAAACACATGTTATATGACCAGCATATGATTTGTTCAGCCAGTATTGTATAATGAAGACAATCACACTGAGAATGTGAAAAACACATGTTATATGACCAGCATATGATTTGTTCAGCCAGTATTGTGTAATGAAGACAATGGCACTGAGAATGTGAAAAACACATGTTATATGACCAGCATATGATTTGTTCATCCAGTATTGTGTAATGAAGACAATCACACAGAATGTGAAAAAACACATGTTATATGACCAGCATATGATTTGTTCAGCCAGTATTGTATAATGAAGACAATGGCACTGAGAATGTGAAAAACACATGTTATATGACCAGCATATGATTTGTTCAGCCAGTATTGTATAATGAAGACAATCACACAGAATGTGAAAAACACATGTTATATGACCAGCATATGATTTGTTCAGCCAGTATTGTGTAATGAAGACAATGGCACTGAGAATGTGAAAAACACATGTTATATGACCAGCATATGATTTGTTCAGCCAGTATTGTGTAATGAAGACAGTGGCACTGAGAATGTGAAAAACACATGTTATATGACCAGCATATGATTTGTTCAGCCAGTATTGTGTAATGAAGACAATCACACAGAATGTGAAAAACACATGTTATATGACCAGCATATGATTTGTTCAGCCAGTATTGTGTAATGAAGACAATGGCACTGAGAATGTGAAAAACACATGTTATTTGACCAGCATATGATTTGTTCAGCCAGTATTGTATAATGAAGACAATCGCACTGAGAATGTGAAAAACACATGTTATATGACCAGCATATGGTTTGTTCAGCCAGTATTGTATAATGAAGACAATCGCACTGAGAATGTGAAAAACACATGTTATATGACCAGCATATGATTTGTTCAGCCAGTATTGTATAATGAAGACAATGGCACTGAGAATGTGAAAAACACATGTTATATGACCAGCATATGATTTGTTCAGCCAGTATTGTGTAATGAAGACAGTGGCACTGAGAATGTGAAAAACACATGTTATATGACCAGCATATGATTTGTTCAGCCAGTATTGTGTAATGAAGACAATCACACAGAATGTGAAAAACACATGTTATATGACCAGCATATGATTTGTTCAGCCAGTATTGTATAATGAAGACAATGGCACTGAGAATGTGAAAAACACATGTTATATGACCAGCATATGATTTGTTCAGCCAGTATTGTGTAATGAAGACAATCACACAGAATGTGAAAAACACATGTTATATGACCAGCATATGGTTTGTTCAGCCAGTATTGTATAATGAAGACAATCGCACTGAGAATGTGAAAAACACATGTTATATGACCAGCATATGATTTGTTCAGCCAGTATTGTATAATGAAGACAATGGCACTGAGAATGTGAAAAACACATGTTATATGACCAGCATATGATTTGTTCAGCCAGTATTGTGTAATGAAGACAGTGGCACTGAGAATGTGAAAAACACATGTTATATGACCAGCATATGATTTGTTCAGCCAGTATTGTATAATGAAGACAATCGCACTGAGAATGTGAAAAACACATGTTATATGACCAGCATATGATTTGTTCAGCCAGTATTGTATAATGAAGACAATGGCACTGAGAATGTGAAAAACACATGTTATATGACCAGCATATGATTTGTTCAGCCAGTATTGTGTAATGAAGACAGTGGCACTGAGAATGTGAAAAACACATGTTATATGACCAGCATATGATTTGTTCAGCCAGTATTGTGTAATGAAGACAATGGCACTGAGAATGTGAAAAACACATGTTATATGACCAGCATATGATTTGTTCAGCCAGTATTGTGTAATGAAGACAATCACACAGAATGTGAAAAACACATGTTATATGATTTGTTCAGCCAGTATTGTATAATGAAGACAATGGCACTGAGAATGTGAAAAACACATGTTATATGACCAGCATATGGTTTGTTCAGCCAGTATTGTATAATGAAGACAGTCACACTGAGAATGTGAAAAACACATGTTATATGACCAGCATATGATTTGTTCAGCCAGTATTGTATAATGAAGACAATGGCACTGAGAATGTGAAAAACACATGTTATATGACCAGCATATGGTTTGTTCAGCCAGTATTGTGTAATGAAGACAGTCACACTGAGAATGTGAAAAACACATGTTATATGACCAGCATATGATTTGTTCAGCCAGTATTGTATAATGAAGACAATGGCACTGAGAATGTGAAAAATGCATGTTACATGACCAGCATATGATTTGTTCAGCCAGTATTGTATAATGAAGACAATCACACTGAGAATGATAGAAGTGTTCTACAATAAGTAGTTTAATTTGAAGATTTATTTTTATGAATCACTTGAGCAAACAATTGGACTAGCAAGTTATTCTTTTAGATATGTTACTTTAATTCAATAATTCTTTTACTTTCAGGATTCTTCCCAAGCCAAGCCGAGTATGCTGTCAAAAGGTAAACATTACTCCAGACTTAAAAGCAAGTGGTAAATTATAAAGATTCTGCAACCCTTAGCTTTTAATTTTCTTTTGATCCATGATGACTTATTGAAATACCTACACATTGACCTACTATTAACTAATAGGGCCTGTATTTTTGACATGTAAACAGCTGTTACTTGTACACATGTATAAGCATAGCATTGTTCATGTTAGTGTCTGTTGTGAGCTGTTTGTGGCAGTAAAGAAGAAGTTTGTTTTGTTTAATGACACCACTAGAGCACATTGATTAATTAATCATCGGCTATTGGATGTCAAACATTTGGTATTTCTGACTCAAAGTCATCAGAGGAAACCTGCTACATTTTTCTTAATGCAGCAAGGGATCTTTTATATGCACTTTCCCAAGGACAGGAAAGCACATACCACGGTGTTTGACCAGTTGTGGTGCATTGGTTAGAATGCGAAAAAAACCAATCAGTTGAACAGATCCATTTAGGTAGTTCGATCCTGCGATGCAAGAACCTCAAGCGAGCACTCAACCGACTGAGCTAAATCCCGCCCCATTGGCAGTAAAGAATTGTTGTGTGACGGGTACAGTATAATGGTTTAATGTCAGTGGCAGTAAAGAATTGTTGTGTGACTGGTACAGTATAACTGTTTAATGTCAGTGGCAGTAAAGAATTGTGTGACTGGTACAGTATAACTGTTTAATGTCAGTGGCAGTAAAGAATTGTTGTGTGACTGGTACAGTATAACTGTTTAATGTCAGTGGCAGTAAAGAATTGTTGTGTGACTGGTACAGTATAACTGTTTAATTTCAGTGGCAGTAAAGAATTGTTGTGTGACTGGTACAGTATAACTGTTTAATGTCAGTGGCAGTAAAGAATTGTTGTGTGACTGGTACAGTATAACTGTTTAATTTCAGTGGCAGTAAAGAATTGTTGTGTGACTGGTACAGTATAACTGTTTAATGTCAGTGGCAGTAAAGAATTGTTGTGTGACTGGTACAGTATAACTGTTTAATGTCAGTGGCAGTAAAGAATTGTGTGACTGGTACAGTATAACTGTTTAATGCCAGTGGCAGTAAAGAATTGTGTGACTGGTACAGTATAACTGTTTAATGTCAGTGTCAGTAAAGAATTGTTGTGTGACTGGTACAGTATAACTGTTTAATGTCAGTGTCAGTAAAGAATTGTTGTGTGACTGGTACAGTATAACTGTTTAATTTCAGTGTCAGTAAAGAATTGTTGTGTGACTGGTACAGTATAACTGTTTAATGTCAGTGTCAGTAAAGAATTGTTGTGTGACTGGTACAGTATAACTGTTTAATGTCAGTGGCAGTAAAGAATTGTTGTGTGACTGGTACAGTATAACTGTTTAATGTCAGTGGCAGTTGTCAGTGGCAGGAAAGAGTTATTATATATGTAGTGTTTTGATTTAGTGTCTGTTCTGAGCTGTCAACGGCAGTAAAGGGCATATCTACGTCATTAAAGAGTGACAACTGAATCTAACATTTTTATGTACCTAAATATATAACAAAATGCTAATATTATTTCCTGACTTTTCATTCACTGTTGCATATACTTGATTAACAGTTAAATAAATTCATACATATTTTCATGCATTACAACGGTCATTACTGTTAGAGGGTGACCTCTGTGGATAATTCGCATGGAATTGCCCTAAAGCTTTGTAACACTAACAGTTACGCATTGTGATTTCAGTGTTTGTTGTCAGTGGCAGTAAAGCATTGTTAAGTATTGTGATTTCAGTGTTTGTTGTCACTGGCAGTAAAGCATTGTTAAGTATTGTGATTTCAGTGTTTGTTGTCAGTGGCAGTAAAGCATTGTTAAGTATTGTGATTTCAGTGTTTGTTGTCAGTGGCAGTAAAGCATTGTTAAGTATTGTGATTTCAGTGTTTGTTGTCAGTGGCAGTAAAGCATTGTTAATTTCTATAGACATTACCTGTCCTCAAACAAGTGCACCTCCCCCCCACGCAAGTGGTCTGGTCCGAACATCCCAACAGCCAATGGGATGGCCTAAATTCTTCTACTGTATACTGCTCTCTAGTTCCGGTCACATGACTGTAACTTTCTTCTTTTTCTCTTCGCGAAAGGGTCTGGACGTCTTTTGTTTGGCTCTGTTTTGGAGTCAACTTTTTTTATAAGACCTTTGGTTTTGTATTCGTGTTGGGTGAAATGTTTTTCACCTTATATTCGTTAGCTTCGTATAGCTTCGTATGTTCTTCGCGTATTCGCTTGACTTTCAAGCGTTATTACATGAAATGTTGTTATATTGCCGGTTGTCGTGTCGGACGCCATTTGCAAAATGGCGTCTGTATTGACTGGCTTGGTGTTAGGTGGAATGTTTTTTTTTTCCACCTTATTCGTTACCTTTCGTATGTTTCGCGTATTTCGCTTGACTTGCCAAGTGTTAATTACATGAAATGTTATTATATTGCCGGTTGTCGTGTCGGACGCCATTTGCAAAATGGCGTCTTTGTTGACCGACTTTGTGTTTGTGTCATGGTTTCTTTTCTTTCTCTTTCACAGATTGAAAACTTATTATCATGTCAGATGTTAATGTTCAGCGTCAGGTACGAGCGTGCCTACGCTGTAAGAAGTTCACTGCAGGCGGCGACCCTCATGAATTATGTCCGGGTTGCCGTGTTCCTTGTAGCCTCTCTTCGAGATGCGACCTGTGTTCGGGCCTGTCTACTGTCGAGTTCGCGGCTTACTTGAAGGTGCTGTCGGCGAGAGCCAAGAAAGTGGAATCTTCGCCGTCAATTGCGGACTCCATAGCAGATGTATTACGTTCGATGCTACCTACTATGCTGAAAGAGACTATGGCGTCAATGGCGGCCTTACCACAACCGGCGGGTTTGGGACCAGGTCCGGTTCAAGTCCCCTCTTCGGGGGGTGCGGCTCCAGGATGCAAGACTTCAGATGACAGGCCTGCAGTTACTACGCAGCCCTCGGACAAGCCGACTCAATCAGTTAGGCGTTCCACGGCCTCCAAGGATCACCGATCTTCAAAGTCATCTTCGGCGCAGCGGAGCCGGGAACGGAGCCGGGCTCGTAGCCGTTCCCCACGACCTGCACGTCTCCCTACGGGTTCCGTGGATCGGCAGCGCAGACCTTCTATTGACGCTTCAGAGGGTTCTCGACGGGACCGTCCACGGTCCGGTTCACCAGTGAATTCTGTTTCGGCGGATCGATTAGCCTGTGCTCGAGTGCTTCGAGACTTTGGAGATGCAGCGCCTACAGCGGTTTCCGTCATTGATGAGACTGAATCTTCTGATCATATGAATATGAGGGATTGCTTGGCGGCAGTCTATGATATGTTGCCGTCCTTGCCACATCCACCAACGCCGTCCAAGAAGGGACCGACACCGATGATAGCGACTGATGTCCCTCCGGAAGATGTGGTGATCCGTTCCTTGGCTGCCGGTACACTCGTATCCGAGGTGGCGACGGATTTAGACCGCACTTTTAAAGACACAGCGTCTTTCGTCGCCTTCCCGACTTGGGGTCACCGTATGTATCCGGTATTTGACATGACCTTTACAGATGTAGCTCCGTCCTTGGATGAAGACGTTCACCGTCTTGGGAAGTCGTCAACCGTGGATTTGACAGACAAACAAGTACAAGCCATGGATACTGCCCAGAGACGTTGCTTGTTTGTATTATCTTATTTGGACGTTTTCCTTGCGGCGATGGCCACCCAGGCAAAAGATGCACGGTGCTACGCGCTATTTCAGCAATCAGCGCAGATGCTAGCTTTCCTGACGTCTTCGGTGACTTCGATGTCCTCGATGTTAATGCAATATCGTCGCCAGGCTTATTTAAAGAGATCCACTTTGGATTTTCAGCATAAGAAGGAGCTGTTAGCTCAACCGTGGTCAGCAACTAAGCTTTTTGCAGGCAAAATTTCTGAGGTGGTGAAGGCCAATGATAAGGACCAACAGTCGACAGCAACTGTCAAAGCGTTGCAACTTATTTCAACATTGGAATCTACAAAGCGGAAGTCTACATTCACACCACAACCACCATCTAAACGCTGGAGAGGTTCCTTTCGAGGTCAACCTTCTCGAAGGTTTCCGGTCAGACGACCATCCGGTCCGCCAGCTCGGACCCAGGGGAAGCCTGGTCGACGTTGACGCCAGCCAACAGATCGTGGACTGCTCAGATTGCTTCAACCTACGCCTGCCCCTGATTTTGAACCAGAACAACGATTCGGTTTTGACGCTTCCGGTGTGTACCACACCGGTCGAAAGATCCATGGTCGGAAGTCGACTTCGCCGTTATTGGCGAAACTGGCAGACACTTTGCCAAGATCCGTTTGTCACGTCGATCTTGAAGACAGGGTATCGTCTGCAATTGTCTGCCATCCCTCCATTGACCACTTCACCTCGAGAACCGCGGCATTCCGTTGCGCAAATCAAGGTTCTACAGGAGTCCGTCAACAAGCTGGTGGAGAAGGGAGCCGTTCGCAGCATTTCGGAAGTACAATTAACACCCGGATTTTACTCGGACATCTTTCTCGTACCAAAGAAAGATTCTCCAGAGCTGCGAATGATTCACAACTTGGCGGTCTTCAACGACCGCTATCTGTCTCCTCCTCCGACCTTCAAGATGTTAACGTTGCGAGATATCATAGCCGTGATCAGACCGGGGGATTGGCTTGCCTCGCTAGATCTCAAGGACGCCTACCTGCACGTTCCGATGCATGCCGATTTCCATCACTACCTACGGTTTGTGCTACAGGGTCGGCATTACGAATGGAAAGTCCTGCCCTTTGGGATATCCATAGCGCCATGGCTGTTCACCAGAATCACGACTCCGATGTCACGCTTCCTGCATCGCAGAGGTATATCCTTTTACCCATACCTCGACGATTGCCTGATGAGGTGTCACAGCAAGACAGGGCTGACTGCACATGTTGCCTTCATCATGGACTTTCTCAAGCAGCTGGGTTGGATTATCAACATCGAGAAATCTCGACTGGCTCCCACACAGTCTCTACAGTTCATAGGCGCTTGGCTTCGACCCGACCTGGGCCTCGTTCAAGTTCCCTTAGACCGTTGGGAGAAGATCCAGACCATGATTGTCATAGCCCTCACCGCTCCAATGACCTTCCGCGGTTGGCAGAGTCTCCTGGGTCTCCTCACTTCTGCCCAGGATTTGACACTCAGAGGTCGTCTCCAGTTGCGGCGCTTGCAGATGTTTCTCAACCCGTTTGTTCGTTTCAACAATCCGGACTTGATCATCTCACTTCCAGACGATCTACGCTCCAGCCTGCAGTGGTGGCAGCTCCGATCGAACGTCTTAGAAGGTGTCTCTATGCGGGCCTTCATAGCCACTCATCACCTATTCGTCGACGCGTCACTGGAAGGTTGGGGAGCCCATCTAAGCAACCAGACTACTTCAGGGCTGTGGTCTCCCGTCGAACTTGGACTCCACATCAACCTGTTAGAGTTGTTGGCAGTCTACTACGCTATCCTTCATTGGCGACAGATGTTGACGGAAGCCTCTCTCATGGTGGCCACAGACAGTACGACCGCGGCGGCTTACATCAATCGTCAGGGCGGAACTCACTCCAGCAGTCTGCTGCAGTTGACTTATCGTCTCTACAAGCTGGTCGACGAAATTCCGTTGCAACTTCGGGCTCGTCATATTCCAGGGGTTTGCAATGTACTAGCCGACACTTTGTCCCGGCCGTCGTCTCCACAGCCGACGGAGTGGATGCTCCATCCGGAAGCGTTTCGATGGGTGTGCGACAGACTTTGGACACCAAACATCGATCTTTTCGCCACACGATTCAACCATCAGCTGAGGGTTTACGTGTCTCCGGTGCCGGATCCCGAAGCTCTGGATCTCGACGCATTGGCCATCAGCTGGGAACAGATGGACGCGTACGCTTTTCCTCCACCAATCCTCCTTCCAAGGGTGCTTCAGAGGTTTCAGCTGTACCATTGTCGCCTGTTGCTCATTGCTCCGATGTGGCCATCCAGGATGTGGTATCCAGATCTAATACGTCTTGCCGATCCACATCCTTTACCGCTGCCAGACTGGGATCATCTGTTGCTGCATCCCACGTCAAGACTGTACCATCCACGTCCGCAGTTGTTCCAACTGCACGCGTGGACTTTATCTCCAAGAGTTTGAGGAAGAAAGGTTTTTCTTCACAGTCTACGGCGGCCATTTTGAAAGCGCACAGATCATCTACTACTGCGGCTTACAACGTCAGATGGCTTTGCTTTCACCGATGGTGTGTTAGAAAAAAGATCAAACCTCAGACGATACAGATACCTCGTCTTGCTGATTTTTTGCTATATCTGCGGACCACTTTACGATTGAAGGGGTCTACCATCGCTGGGTACGTTTCGGTCATCGCTACTGTTCGTGATGTAACTACTGGAACGAAGTTATCGGGTATTCCTGAGATCCATAAAATGATCAAAGGTTTTCGCCTTGAAGATCAAGTACACCGGTTTCGGCCACCAAGATGGGACCTGAATTTGGTGTTACGAGCGTTATCGACTGCACCTTATGAGCCGATCGAGTCCTCTTCCCTGCAAGATTTGACACGGAAGACGGTGTTTTTACTCGGTTTCGCCACAGCTGCTCGTGTCTCAGAACTTCATGCTCTTGATGTCGATTTGGTACGTTTTCACCGAGATCGGCGTGCAGTCAACTTGGGGTTACTCATGAACTTTATTGCAAAGAATCAGTTACCAGACCAAGCGCCTCGCTCGTATGTTGTGCAGGCCCTCTCCTCTATCGTTGGTCCGGCGGACGTTGAGGACTTGGCGTTGTGCCCTGTTAGAGCCTTGCACCAGTACATCGAGAGGACCAGATCTTTTCGACAACATCGTAAAAGACTTTTCCTTTCCTGTAACCAGAGTCGGTTGAGGGATATTACCAAGAACACGGTGGCCACCTGGATCCGGTCTTCTATCCTGACCGCGTATCAGAAGGAGGGTTTACCTGCTCCGTCTGCTTCCAATCCGCATGAACTTCGTGCCTTGGCTGCCACGATGTCCCTGCATTGCAACACATCCATTCAGCACATCATCACTGGCTGTTTCTGGGCGACGGACTCCATCTTTGCCAACTATTATCTGAGGGATATCTCCACAGAAGACGTTGAGGGGTTCCATCATCTGGGTCCGGTTGTTGCTGCACAGACTCTGTTGAATACAAGCCATCCTCGTCGCCGTTGATGTCTGTCTGATTCTGGGCTGCATACCGAGATGTCCACCGAATCGACAGGTGAGGATTGCTTAGACTTTTGTTCTTTTGCACAGTTCACGCACTGGTGCCGGAACTTTTGTCTCGATAACCTTAACCCTTCACTGCATGTGGTTATTGGCTGTCGTTATTGAACTAACAGATCTTTGGTGTACTAGACAGAAAACATTCGGGGGTCTTGTTTTGTTCAATGTTCTGACGGATGCACCTCATTAGGTTGTCGCTTGTTATTGAAAAACTATAACACTTCAATACGTGAGGGTTACCTAACACCTGCATCCCTGGTGGCTACGTCTTCCCACCCTGTCAGAACCAGCATAAGATGTGGCTTCCGCCTCCTGGTTCATGTGTTCTAGGAGCCGTACCGCCACTGCTGACGGATGCCACCATTCTGGTTGTTGTTACTAACATCACCTGCATTGGTCTGTGACGGGCATCCCTAGGAGGAGGGTTTACCAAGGTTGGCCTTATTCTTCCACTAGTCAGCCTCTTTCCGGTTGGGGAGTTATCACAAGCATCTACGGATCTCGGCACCCACCACCATCTGTTGAATGCTGCACTTGTTTGAGGACAGGTAATGTCTATAGAAATGGAGAAAACTTGAGTGTTTTCTCTTTTATAGATACATTACCTGTCCTCAAGATTCATCCCGCCCGGGCCTCCCCGCTTCCTGTTCTCCGTGCGATGCGCTCATGGAAAAAGAAGGAAGTTACAGTCATGTGACCGGAACTAGAGAGCAGTATACAGTAGAAGAATTTAGGCCATCCCATTGGCTGTTGGGATGTTCGGACCAGACCACTTGCGTGGGGGGGAGGTGCACTTGTTTGAGGACAGGTAATGTATCTATAAAAGAGAAAACACTCAAGTTTTCTCCAGTATTGTGATTTCAGTGTTTGTTGTCAGTGGCAGTAAAGCATTGTTAAGTATTGTGATTTCAGTGTTTGTTGTCAGTGGCAGTAAAGCATTGTTACCTATTGTGATTTCAGTGTCTCTGCTCGACTCCCTTGACTCGACCCTGAACACGACGACCTCGCCCAAGGCCAGTATGCCCGGTGAGAAGACGAGAGAGGGCGCCACCGGAGAACACCAGGCGGGAGCCGACATGCTCAAGACTCGCACGGGCACAGGTAGGTCTTTCAGTTGAATTAGCGTGGACAACTTTATAAAACAAATATTTCTTTTTAGTAATATTAAGCCTCACTCGTTTTACGTATACTTAATTAGTTTTAGCAAATGTGTAAATTGGAGATTGTAATTGAAAGTAGGAAATTGAGAATGTGATCATGGGTACATGTGTTTTGTCCATTCATATTCACGATACAACACGTCTTTATCAGAAAAAAGGGTTATGTGGGTTACAAATTAAGGTTTCTTTCTTCACAATTACAATTTGAAGAAAAAATAAACTGTCTTTAACCACATTATTTATTTTCTTTAACTGACATTCATTAAATTTGGCAGTTTAAAATCAATAACACAGGAATTCTATTATGGCATGTTTTTGTATTCTGAAACTTGGGATCAGTGATAGAATGCTTGCTTAGCTACGTTTTTTCAATCCCAGCCTATTCCTCACAACATATATCTTAGCCCATAGAATACGCTCTTCTGTCTATGGGAAAGTGCTGTATAAAAGATCCCTTACTGCTATTTATTAGTAGCCTATGTGGCATCATTACACCCCCCCCCTCTCTCTGTCTCTGATTCTCTCTCTCTCTCTCACTCTCTCTCTCTCTCTCTCTCTCTCTCTATCTCTCTCTCTCTCTCTCTATCTCTCTCTATCTCTCTCTCTCTCTCTCTCTCTCTGTAAACCATATTGAAATAACCACATTAGATACCTAATGACAGTAGGTTAAATGCGTCATTAAACAGATTTTCCTTCTGTTTTCAGGCATGGGTACGAACACGAGTAAGGAGATAGAAGCTCTGCATGAAGCTCTTCGAGAGGTGGGTCTCTCCACGACATACCGGCCGGACGGTGACATCCTCGCATTGCCGCAGGACGCCGGCACGGGGGACGCCGGACACAACATTGGTGATATTAATAATGGTGAGCACTGGGTAGGTTAGAACTGAGGCTTGTTCAGGAGGATTAGCGATCACACAGGGGATGTAGACACAACATGGGTAAGATTAATAATGGTGATGGTGGGAGCACTGGGTGGGTTAGAACTGAGGCTTGTTCAGAAGGTGGGTGATCGCTAGACTAGTTTTTGTGCCTAACGTTAGATGAATGTGATGTGATAGAAGACTGTGGTACCAGTCAAATTGTACACTGGTTTTTGTGCCTAAAGTTAGATGAATGTGATGTGATAGAAGACTGTGGTACCAGTCAAATTGTACACTGGTTTTTGTGCCTAACGTTAGATGAATGTGATGTGATAGAAGACTGTGGTACCAGTCAAATTGTACACTGGTTTTTGTGCCTAACGTTAGATGAATGTGATGTGATAGAAGACTGTGGTACCAGTCAAATTGTACACTGGTTTTTGTGCCTAACGTTAGATGAATGTGATGTGATAGAAGACGGTGGTACCAGTCAAATTGTACACTGGTTTTTGTGCCTAACGTTAGATGAATGTGATGTGATAGAATAAGGTGGTACCAGTCAAATTGTTTGCAAGTGCCCACCCTCCTGAACATGCTACTAATCCTCCAGACATTGGACACTTTAGAGTGTAGGATGTAGATTAGTGGTAGAGTGCTTGCCAGAGGTGTGATCGGTCATAGGATTGACTGCCTTTGATGACTTGGGAACAGTTTGTTCAGTGTCGTGTCATGTTTCACTACGCAAGTCTCAGAGAATTTTAAAACATTAAACAGTAGTTGCTAATCAATTTTTAATTGACTACAAATATCGCCAATCATTATTTTGTAGATGACAAAATGTTCCCTGTGATTTAGAGATTTTGTCCTGTCTCAACTAGTACCTCACGACTCGTACATCATAGGCTGTGCTATTGACTGTTCTATCTGTTAGAAAGTGTATATATAAATGGTACATTGCTTCATTTAGGATGGAATTGCATATGTGGATGCAGTGGGTTTCCTGTCACGCTTGACCATGTATTAGAAACCAAAGAGTCTTAGTTTAAAATGTGTGCTGAGATGTTATTAAACCAATAGTCCTTTCCTTTCTGACATATTTCACAATACTTCTCTCGGTGACACATGCTTATATATATTTCTTACACACCAATTGATACCATACGTTAAAAAAATGTGTTGTTTATTTGTCATTTAATATCATGGAAGTTATTAGAAGTTATGAATGAAAAAATAGAATTATTTTGTTGTGTTATGTGCATGTGGTTTGTGTGTTTGTGAACGTTTTATGAACTAAAATAGAATTGCTTATTGGTTGAAAAATGGTATTCACCTTCGTTCAGTAGAATGCATAGAATGTTTAGATGCATAATATGTCCATAAATATATCTGTCCTTTTGTTATAATATGATTACCAAATGACATAGCATGCCAGTAGATTAATATTATAACACATTAAAATATATTCTTGGATCACAAGTATCGGACATTACTAAATGTAATTATACTAAAAGGCAAAAGTTATTGTGACATGGATTGTTTGGAGTAATAAATTTGTGAATGCATTTATGGATGTAAACCAGAGAAAATGCATGAAACAGCTCGAAGAAATGTAACCAAACAGTTGTTGCAGCAATTGCATGCTTTGTGCAAGAAACATGGAATATTCAGAAGAAATCTTGTCCTGTGTTCACCATAAAAGGCCAGACATTCATTCGCAAATCATTGCCACTCTGTGCAGCCTTCAGAAGTCCAGAAGTCATAAAAACACCATTAGTGAACTGTTTGATGCAATTTCGTCATGCCACGCCTCAGTGAAAATGACAGAGATGCATTCATAGGGATGCTTGAATCTGGTTCCTCGCACGTCAAATCAACATTCACAGAAACACCATATGGCACTTATGGCAACGATATCAACAAAACAACCATGTCAGGGACCGTCCCCATAGCGGCCTACCACCCGTGATAACCCCTCACCAAGACACATGGATCCTAACTACGTATCTGCGAAACAGGCATTCCCAGGAACTTTCTCCAGCATTTAGTGGCCTCAATGAGATGACGGTGCCAGGCCTGTATCATTGCTAAAGGTGAACACACTTGTTATTGACTGTGTGGACTTCACTCTGGACCCCCTCTAGTGATGTGGCACATTTGCATGGACTATTGCTCGTTTCCAAACCTTTGGACATTTCTCTTTCCATGTTATAACGTTTCATACATGGCAGTAAAAACTTATCATCAATTATCTTTCTTTTGTGTGTCACAATAACTTTTGCCTTTTAGTATATTAGAGCTGAGTTTTAAATTTTTATTTTTATTTTTCCAAAGGTAAAGAGAGAAGTGTTGATGATATAGTTCACGAAATGGAGGACTTGGAGAACAAGATGAGGGACAGAAATAATTCTGTCAATGATGTCCAGTTGATTAGTGACTACAAGAGTCCTAACAGTCCAAGCAGCGCTAGTAAACGTAAGGAAATATTGTGTATTGTCATTACTGTGTACAGGAGATTTCACAATACACCAGTCCAAGCAGCGCTAGTAAACGTAAGGAAATATTGTGTATTGTCATCACTGTGTACAAGAGATTTCACAATACAACAGTCCAAGCAGCGCTAATAGACGTAAGAAAATATTGTGTATTGTCATTACTGTGTACAAGAGATTTCACAATAGAACAGTCCAAGCAGCGTTAATAGACGTAAGAAAATATTGTGTATTGTCACTGTTATGTACCAGTTTCATCCACATAATGCTAACAAATATTTTTATATCACAGATGGTGTTTCTGGGTTGAGCCAAAATTTCAATGATTCTGATTTTTTGTAAGACCTTTGAAACATTCTGTTGAATAATGGGAAGTTTAACAAACAAGAAGACTCCAGACTTATCACAAATATAAGCACATGCTTGTGTCCAGATAAAAAAAAATTAAATGTGTATTAGGGGAGTACTGGACAAATTTATAAGTGATTTTCCACATAGAAATAAATTTTACACAATGTTATAAGAATAAATATTGTAATTGTCAGATAAATGTGTTCTACTGGTTTCTTTTCTCAGAATTGCAAGGTCAGTCCCGACTGGAAGATGATCACAAACAGGGAGGGTTTGACCACTCGCACACAGACGACACAGAGTTGTACGATCCCGTCACTGCCGTGGTCAGTATCAGTTGTCTCCCTTGTGTCAAACTCACACCACTGATTAGCTTTATCTTGCAATGTCAGCAGTTATTCTGTTATACTTTTCTCTTGTTTTTTTTTTGTTTTTACACTATCAGTTCATCTTCAGTATTTGGTTAGTTGTTCTAGTTTCTCTTTCAGTTTTATTGCAGCTGTACACATGTCCAATATCTGATGTTTTACTCTATTTTCTGGGGGGTTTTACTTAGAGATTTATAAATTTTGGTATGCAGTGAGTAGTTGTACCAGTTGTTTTTTTCCCTTTAAAAGCCAGTTTTATAATTATAGAATCCGATGGACTGTAAGTAATTGGTTATTTATTTTGACCAGATCCTTCCTTGCACACTTAATTATTGTTTCGTTTATGTTTTACTCTGTGCTATGTTTTCAAGGGTGATGTGCGTCGCGTGATGTCTTTGAGAGTAAGTATGCATGGACTTGGTGTGTGTGTTGGCTTCATTAAAGGAGCTTTATCACAGTGGCATGTTGGTGGCTTTCCACTAAAAATAGTTAATATTGTCAAATAAAATTTTTACAACCAAATAACTTCATTTTCTCATAGAAAAAAACAACAATCTGATATGTGAGAGATGATTTTTTTTGGTGGATTTCCGCCGAATCTCAAATATCAGCACTATCCAAAAACTGTTCCTGTTTTGATCTGTGATGAAAAGCTTACAGATAGTAGCTCCCTACTTTTTGATGTTTTCAGAATCTTTTTTCACTGTAATTTTATTTGGGCAGGTTGCTGTGTACAGGGGGGAGGGGGAGGGGAACCCTTTTTTCCCAGTCTGGGACTGATTCTCGATCTCCGAGACGGATATTATTTTTTTTAAACATATGTTTTCCGGTCTCACTTCTGTCATTCTTTTCGATCCGAAGCATATGTCCGTTTTTATTATTAAAAGAAAGTATGCTTTTTGGCAGTGCATCAGCACTTGTTTATTTGTTTATTATGAGAAAGTATGTAAAACTAGTCACAAAATAAACAATAGAGTTACTAGACATTATATGCTTCAACAGTCAGTAGCACATTTTACTGTTAAATTTAGCATCGGTGATGGATGTGGTCCGGTCTAGACGAACATGACTTTGTAGTGCCAGTGTTGCTTCGAACGCTTAGATACGTAACACGTAATTAGTATCTATGATAGATATTCCTCAAGTCTTTCACCATTCATCCGCAACTGTGTACAATGCCCGTGCTCATGAGGCGACACTGATATCGCTTTAGAGGTAATGTCAGGGTGAAGTCAAGTTGATGAAGGTGAAGTTTTGGCTCACTTCGCCTGCTGGCGTGAGGCCTGAGTATATTGTATGTGTGTGCTAGTTTTATTAAGCCTTAATGAAAATATGAAAATAGAATTACATGTGATTATATATTGTGTGTGTGTTATTAGCAAAAGAATAAATATGGATGGATTGGGTGTATTTTGGCCTTATTAATTATAATGTTGATGAAAATATACTAAATGTAATAAACGTGTGAGTGTGTGTGTTGTTTTCTAACCAATGTAGGCTAGCCCTTTTATGGTTGTGTTTTAACTGATACATCTGATATACAAACTTTCTTTTAGGTCATACGGAAATTTAGATTTAAGCAAACAACCTGTTTTGCTTCACAAGTTGAAGTTGAGTTGATGATTTTAATGAGGTTTCACTCTTCTTGGAGTTGCTTATTTTGGGCAACAAACAATAACACAATGTGGTCTTATTTGTATCTCACAGAATTACATATTTTGACTTTTAGATGAAGGGAAAATTACATATTATACCATGTCAAAATAAATGTTTTGTGAAAAGATGTCTGACATAGCTATTTATAAGACAGTGTATATGTACATGTAAACAATGTGATAAACATTTTCTTGTTCTTTACCAGAAATATTAGAATGGTTCGAAATATTACTCTCTACATCTCAATGGTGGTATAGCTTAATTGTAAAATACTTGGTTGGTATATGTAAATAATAGAAAGTTTTTTTTTTAAATGTGTTAAATTTCTCTTGAAGGCTCTTCAGAAGAAAAAAGACAAAAAAGGTCGTCAAGGTTCAGAAACATCACTATCTAGTAGCAATGCTGGAAGTATCAAAAGTGAGTTTTTGAGAAAATATTACAGTGAAATACTAAGGTACGATGGGTAGCGTGATCATTTACCCGAGCAGTGAACTCGGCTTTTTCCCTATTCCAACCATGCCCCATAACTCATATATGAAAAACTGGTATGTACTGTCCTGCTGTCTATGAGAAAGTGCATATAAAAGATCTCTTGCGTCTTTATCATTAAGAGTAGCCTATATGCTGGTGTCTGCTTTCCTTTATTGACTGAGTTTTGAAATAACCATATGTTAGACACCATATACATGTAGCCACAGTTTAAAATGTGCTCAGGTGTCTTCAAAAACAATATTTCTTTCATTGATTAGGGGTGGGATGTAGCCCATTGGTAAAGCACTCGCTTGATGCATGGTTGGTTTGGGATCGATCCCTGTTGGTGGGCCCATTGGGCTATTTCTCATTCCAGCCAGTGCACTATGTCTGGGATGATGCATATAAAAGATCCCTTGCTACTAATGGAAACGTAGCATGTTTCCTCTCAAAGACTATGTCAAAATTACCAAATGTTTGACATCCAATAGCTGATGTTTAATAAATCAATGTGCTCTAGTGGTGTTGTTAAACAAAACAAATTTTGTTTCATTGATTAAGTGAAGGGTGTACAATACATGAAGAAACAATAAATTCAACTATAGTCCACAGGGCTCGACCTCAGCAGTAGCCTGGGCTGTTTTGGCTCCCAGTTTATTGCTCGGGCTAGTAGCTATATGTCTAAACCCAGTAGTCCACTGGGCTCGACCTCAGCAGTAGCCTGGGCTGTTTTGGCTACCAGTTTATTGCTCGGGCTAGTAGCTAGATGTCTAAACCCAGTAGTCCACAGGGCTCGACCTCAGCAGTAGCCTGGGCTGTTTTGGCTACCAGTTTATTGCTCGGGCTAGTAGCTAGATGTCTAAACCCAGTAGTCCACTGGGCTCGACCTCAGCAGTAGCCTGGGCTGTTTTGGCTCCCAGTTTATTGCTCGGGCTAGTAGCTATATGTCTAAACCCAGTAGTCCACTGGGCTCGACCTCAGCAGTAGCCTGGGCTGTTTTGGCTACCAGTTTATTGCTCGGGCTAGTAGCTAGATGTCTAAACCCAGTAGTCCACAGGGCTCGACCTCAGCAGTAGCCTGGGCTGTTTTGGCTACCAGTTTGTTGCTCGGGCTGGTAGCTAGATGTCTAAACCCAGTAGTCCACAGGGCTCGACCTCAGCAGTAGCCTGGGCTGTTTTGGCTACCAGTTTGTTGCTCGGGCTAGTAGCTAGATGTCTAAACCCAGTAGTCCACTGGGCTCGACCTCAGCAGTAGCCTGGGCTGTTTTGGCTCCCAGTTTGTTGCTCGGGCTGGTAGCTAGATGTCTAAACCCAGTAGTCCACAGGGCTCGACCTCAGCAGTAGCCTGGGCTGTTTTGGCTACCAGTTTGTTGCTCGGGCTGGTAGCTAGATGTCTAAACCCAGTAGTCCACAGGGCTCGACCTCAGCAGTAGCCTGGGCTGTTTTGGCTCCCAGTTTGTTGCTCGGGCTAGTAGCTAGATGTCTAAACCCAGTAGTCCACAGGGCTCGACCTCAGCAGTAGCCTGGGCTGTTTTGGCTACCAGTTTGTTGCTCGGGCTAGTAGCTAGATGTCTAAACCCAGTAGTCCACTGGGCTCGACCTCAGCAGTAGCCTGGGCTGTTTTGGCTCCCAGTTTGTTGCTCGGGCTAGTAGCTAGATGTCTAAACCCAGTAGTCCACTGGGCTCGACCTCAGCAGTAGCCTGGGCTGTTTTGGCTCCCAGTTTGTTGCTCGGGCTAGTAGCTAGATGTCTAAACCCAGTAGTCCACTGGGCTCGACCTCAGCAATAGCCTGGGCTGTTTTGGCTCCCAGTTTGTTGCTCGGGCTAGTAGCTATATGTCTAAACCCAGTAGTCCACTGGGCTCGACCTCAGCAGTAGCCTGGGCTGTTTTGGCTACCAGTTTGTTGCTCGGGCTAGTAGCTATATGTCTAAACCCAGTAGTCCACTGGGCTCGACCTCAGCAGTAGCCTGGGCTGTTTTGGCTCCCAGTTTGTTGCTCGGGCTAGTAGCTATATGTCTAAACCCAGTAGTCCACTGGGCTCGACCTCAGCAGTAGCCTGGGCTGTTTTGGCTACCAGTTTGTTGCTCGGGCTGGTAGCTAGATGTCTAAGCCCAGTAGTCTGCCGGTCTACTAGATTTTTTTTGCACAACCAGTTACTCCACAATCAACAAGACGCTTAAACACGTAAAACCCCTACCTAAAACAACATGTTTAAATAAAAATAAATAATTTTGATTTTTACTCTCTTTTTTAATTTATTAAAATTATGGGCTACAAATTTTTACTGAGGGCTACCAGATTTCATAACCTGGTAGACCAGTGGGCTACCACTAAAAAACGTTAAGCTCAAGGCCTGATCCATCTCATTCTTCTACAAACATTTTTTTTGTAAATAATTTCAGTTTGGTTTGACGTAAGAGTAAAAATAACAGTTTTTTGGAAATATACTATTTTTGTGTTTAGAAAACAATCAGGTAAAAACTTAATAACTAGTAGTAAATTTCATAGTATGAAAAAAAAGTGTTCTCTGTGGGACGGACTATTGTAGTTTGTTTCATAAAGACCGCAGTTACCTGAGCTGATTATCCACCAACTTGTAGGACAGTCCATTGTAAAGAGTTAAAACATTATAATAAAGTGTAGTAATAGAGTTTTTCAGATTTCTTTTTTTGTAAATTGACACCGGATGTTTTGAATTGTTCAGGTCGATCCAAGTTCGCTCACATCCAGAGTTCAGGGTACGGTCCAAAATCCCCGGGATTGTCCCCGACCAAGAAACCTTTCAAATCTCTGTCAAAGACGAAAAACCAGGCACAGAAGTGGTCACCTGCTCATGTCGCCCAACAGAAAATAAAAGGTATTACAAACAAGTTTTTCATATCTCAGTTGTTTTATAGATATGCCAGTCACACTGTTATTCCAGCCATGATAATATTTGGTGTTGATATTTTATGTATATCTTTATCATGTAACTGTAAGTTCAAGTTTTGACTTACATGGGCATTTTTTAGAGTACTCTCCGAATGTTTCTATTTTAATATCATTGGCTGTGTCTGTCCAATGGGCTGTAATCACTAACATGTTTTTTAACCCACAGTGTTTAAATACAGTTGTAAACAAAATAATATTTTTTGTTAGTGATGTCATATATTTTGTATTGTATTTTCAGCCAGGACCACAGATCGTGGACAGTCAGTTGATACTGTAGATCCTGAAGTTAACGCGTCCCTAAATTAATGCGAGTGACAGTGGGCAGACTAAAATGCGACATGAAATTAATGCGAGTGGCCTCCCTTTGAAATATTACTTTTCTAATAACATATGTCTGTGTTCTTTTCGGTTAAATCCGAGTTAAAGGTCTCGTCAATGAGATCAACTCACTAACATGTCTGTGTACACGTTAGTTACCCTGTTTAGCCCCTTGTGGTTTTGGTGAGATCAACTCAAAGAATATGGTTTTAGCAGTCATTTACGTAATGTGTATATTTAACTAAATCTGGTTAAACATGTATGTACTATTACAACTGTATCTTTATTGTGAATGGTTATTTTAAAGTCATAATGAAAGAACAATTCACCCATTGGTATGCCGACAAAGTTGCATCAAACTTGAACAGTAAAAACAAAGAAACCGTCGACCTCAGAATTAGCATGCTAAAACACATTCACGTGCTATGGATCGTGTTGGCTATTGACAGGGTGGCCAAAGATCCTGCAATCGTCACATGTGGCTGGCAGCTTGCTGAATTATTGGACAATTAGACTGTCTCGCCTACGATGAATTATTTTTCAGTTGTGTGTTATAAATATTAGAATTTTAATCTTTGTTTGGTTTTAATAATTTGGGGCACCTAGACAAAAGCATAGAAATATATGTGTCATATTATTAATGCGAATAACACGATCTTGCATTTTTCGCATTAATATTATGATCGCATTAATTTCAGGATCTGCAGTATTTATTTTGTGTTATATTTCCAGGCACTGAAACGCTACAAGCTGTAGATCAGCCAGGACAGCAGATTGTGGACAGTCAGTTGATGCACTCAGTCGAGTCGTTCGCTCAGTACATCAAAAACCAATTTGTCGAGCCCGAGATACCAAAGGTAGATGTCTAATTAAGAGTGTATCACAAATGTAGTTAATTGTTAAAATAGTCATTACTACATGAGATAACGTCTTCTATGTTTATATCTTTATATCTGTCACATATATAGTGACTATTCAGGCAGTAATAATAGCCACATTATTGGCGAGATTCCTCAATTCGTACTTTGCAAACAAAAGTATCTGGTGTTCCACAATTTCTCTTGCTGCTTAAATTGTAATAAATATTATTATTTAATATTGGCCTGTGTGTAAGAAAGTGCATATAAAAGATCCTGTGCTGCTAATGGAAAAATAAAGCAGTTTTTCTGTCTTAAGACTGTATGTCAGAATTATCAAAATGTTTGACCATTAATTAATCAGTGTGCTTTAGTGATGTCATTAAACAAAACAAACTTTACTTCTAGGACTATTTGAATATTAACTTAATAACTAATACAACAAGCGGGACTGCGGAATCGCACTCACCCATTCGGTAAAAAAACCTATTGCACAAATCAATATCAAAACCCACTAGCCCGTCGGGGGACTCGCAGTTTTGAGTTTTCTGATGTTGACTTCCAAATTCATAAAACAAAACGTACACCGTGCGGTGTCGTCTGTAATGCAAAGTCGAACACCTTTTAGTGTTTGCCCTGAAAAAGAATTTCCTTGTGCCTATTAATAGACCCAAGCAAGTCCAATGAGCCAATGTGTTCCGAATGGCTTAAACAACCAATGTATTTTTTAACATGGACATTTGCCCTTATAAACTGAACAACGGACAGATAATCTAGTGCCAGTGTGTTTAGTTAATGTAATCAAAATTAAATGGAAATATATAGATTAATATTTATTTTGAAAAAAACTAAAGTACACATTATTCAATATGCTTATTAGGTGCTTTGTTATTATAAACCGGCCTCGGTGGCATCGTGGCAGGCCATCGGTCTACAGGCTGGTAGGTACTGGGTTTGGATCCCAGTCGAGGCATGGGATTTTTAATCCAGATACCGACTCCAAACCCTGAGTGAGTGCTCCGCAAGGCTCAATGGGTAGGTGTATACCACTTGCACCGACCAGTGATCCATAACTGGTTCAACAAAGGCCATGGTTTGTGCTATCCTGCCTGTGGGAAGTGCAAATAAAAGATCCCTTGCTGCCAGTCGGAAGAGTAGCCCATGTAGTGGCGACAGCGGGTTTCCTCTCAAAATCTGTGTGGTCCTTAACCATATGTCTGACGCCATATAACCGTAAATAAAATGTGTTGAGTGCGTCGTTAAATAAAACACTTCTTTCTTTTTGTTATTATAAAGTTATTTTAGTTTCAAATGCGATTGGAATTCCTTGACATCTTGTAGGCCTGCAGTGACCAGTTAGTCATGAATACATTTATTTTTCTGTTCTAATTTTTTTAACGTATATTAATTTTAACCAACTAAATTTTTCAATTTGGCTTTGTGGAAAGATATCGAATGTAAATTGCAGCATTGCAGAGTCTTGCAAAACGTCAGTGTGTTTGATTATGAACAAAATGTCCCATCCCCAACCCATGTGCTTATTAATTGCATCCTTTTATCCACATTTGATTGTAGTTATTTGCCAGTTTTATTATTTTTTCTATATTTAATAGAATAACAGAATACAACACAAACGTTTACCTCAGTCCGAACCCATGTAAGCTGAATACCCATCAAAACCAGACTTATTACATTGTGTTCAGTTTGGCCTATGTGTATGCTATTTACATGTGTGTCACTGCATCATGTAAAGTAGTTCTACGCATATATGTAGTAGTACGTGATTAATAAAGGACAACTAACATTATTTCAACATTTGGTGATATGAGGCATATTTTCATATATGACAGACTCATATTGATTGACATAGGTCATTTTGCCAGGCACCACCAAACTAATTATTTCCAGGCCTGGACAAATGAAGAAGTTATGGAAAATTAATAAACTTGAACATGGTGTTACAGTTTGCAGTGTCAAAAGTAGAACATTTTATTGTTTTTGTAATTACAGTAAGTGTTATAGTTATTTTCCTCCTTTTTGTTACAATTGCAAAGTAAAACTATACTGATGAATGGTTTGTTTTATATATGGCAAATGAAAGTGGTCATAAGATACGAAGAAACATCTCACACTAGTGATAATATCTGTGGGTTAGTGCATTTTTTTAATATACTAGCCCGACTGGCTAGTAAAAGAAATTCTAATTCCACTGGCCTGAACAAGTAGTGTTCTGTTATTTGGCATCTGTTGTAGTATATTCATCATGCAAATGTTGTGTTCAAAACATGTGACTACTGTTGAAATGGAAGCTTGTTTATTTGTATTTGATTTTGACTTCTCCTGCAGGTGAAGTCACCAAGGGATGAGCAGTCGGTACCACCGTGGACTCCGCCTGAACCACTGCCTGGCTCGGAGAAAGAGCGGGTCTTGTTGCAGGAACTCAGGTCCGTTCAGAGAGAGCTGGAGGAGGAGAGACAGCATGCACGCAAACTACAAGGTGAGCACAGCATGTCGTACCATTCATTGGTTTATTTGTTGTTTATTTGTTTCTTCATTCATTTATTCCTTTTATTCGATCCATCCATCTATCCACCCACCCACCCTCACACCCACCCTCTCTCCCATCCATCCATCCATCCATCCATCCATCCAACCATCCATCTATCCACCCACCCACCCTAACACCCACCCTCTCTCCCATCCATCCATCCATCCATCCAACCATCCATCTATCCACCCACCCACCCTAACACCCACCCTCTCTCCCATCCATCCATCCATCCAACCATCCATCTATCCACCCACCCACCCTAACACCCACCCTCTCTTCCATCCATCCATCCATCCATCTATCCACCCACCCACCCACACTAACACCCACCCTCTCCCATCCCTCCCTCCCTCCCTCCCTCCCTCCTTCCCTCCCTCACTCCATCCATCCACCCACCCTAATGCCCACCCTCTCTCCCATCCATCCCTCCCATCCATCCCTCCCTCCCTCCCTCCCTCCCTCCATCCACCCACCCTAATGCCCACCCTCTCTCCCATCCCTCCCTCCCTCCCTCCATCCACCCACCCTAATGCCCACCCTCTCTCCCATCCATCCATCCATTCATCCATCCATCCATCCATCCATCCATCCATCCATCCATCCATCCATCCATCCATCTATCCATCCACCCACCCACCCACACTAACACCCACCCTCTCTCCCATTCATCCCTCCCTCCCTCCCTCCATCCATCCATCCACCCACCCTAATGCCCACCCTCTCTCCCATCCCTCCCTCCCTCCCTCCCTCCCTCCATCCATCCACCCACCCTAATGCCCACCCTCTCTCCCATCCCTCCCTCCCTCCCTCCCTCCCTCCATCCATCCACCCACCCTAATGCCCACCCTCTCTCCCATCCATTCATCCATCCATCTATCCACCCTAACACCCACCCTCTCTCCCATCCATCCATCCATCCGTCCATCCCTCCCTCCATCCATCCATCCATCCATCCATCCATCTATCCATCCATCCATCCATCCATCCATCCATCCATCCATCCATCCATCCACCCTAATGCCCACCCTCTCTCCCATCCATCCATCCATCCATCCATCCATCCATCCACCCTAATGCCCACCCTCCCTCCATCCATCCATCCATCCAACCACCCTAATGCCCACCCTCCCTCCATCCATCCATCCATCCATCCATCCATCCATCCATCCACCCTAATGCCCACCCTCCATCCATCCATCCATCCATCCATCCATCCACCCTAATGCCCACCCTCCCTCCATCCATCCATCCATCCATCCATCCATCCATCCACCCTAATGCCCACCCTCCATCCATCCATCCATCCATCCATCCACCCTAATGCCCACCCTCCATCCATCCATCCATCCATCCATCCATCCATCCATCCACCCTAATGCCCACCCTCCATCCATCCATCCATCCATCCATCCACCCTAATGCCCACCCTCCATCCATCCATCCATCCATCCATCCATCCACCCTAATGCCCACCCTCCTTCCATCCATCCATCCATCCATCCATCCATCCATCCATCCATCCACCCTAATGCCCACCCTCTCTCCCATCCATCCATCCATCCATCCATCCATCCATCCATCCATCCATCCATCCATCCCTCCATCCACCCACCCATCCCTCCATCCATCCATCCATCCATCCATCCATCCATCCACCCACCCTAATGCCCACCCTCTCCCATCCATCCATCCATTCATCCACCCATCCACCCACCCAAAGTGTTCGCTTGATGTGCGGTCGGTTTGGGATCGATCCCCGTCAGTGGACACATTGGGCTATTTCTCATTCCAACCAGTGCTCCACAACTGGTATAAAAAGGCCATGGTATGTACTATCCTGCCTGTGAGATGGTGCATATAAAAGATCCCTTGCTGCTAATCGAAAAGAGTAGCCCATGAATTGTCGACAGCGGGTTTTCTCTCTTAATATCTGTGGTCCTTAACCATATGTCTGATGCCATATAACCGAAAATAAAATGTGTAGAGTTTGTCCTTAAATAAAACATTTCCTTCCTTCCACCCACTCAAATGCCCACCCTCTCTCCCACCCATCAATCAATCCATGGAAATTTGCAATATGTAATGCACTATTTTTAACAAGTGTATTTGCTAATGATTTCGTTTTTCTGCTAGAAAATCTGTCCACAATAGAAGAATCATATCAAAAAGAAATTGAGACACTGCGTCGTGAACACGAGCAAGAACTCTTTAAAATAAAACAAGAAAACTTTGTTCTTCAAGCCAAGGTTTGTATGTAAACTTTCACATATAACGGTGTGTTTGTGTATGGTATTGATAGACATGTTAATAGATACAGTTAAACATTGTTATCTCATGAGTCTAGGATTTGTGTTTGTGTATGGTATTGATAGACATGTTAATAGATACAGTTAAACATTGTTATCTCATGAGTCTAGGATTTGTGTTTGTGTATGGTATTGATAGACATGTTAATAGATACAGTTAAACATTGTTATCTCATGAGTCTAGGATTTGTGTTTGTTTATGGTATTGATAGACATGTTAATAGATACAGTTAAACATTGTTATCTCATGAGTCTAGGATTTGTGTTTGTTTATGGTATTGATAAACATGTTAATAGATACAGTTAAACATTGTTATCTCATGAGTCTAGGATTTGTTTATGGTATTGATAAACATGTTAATAGATACAGTTAAACATTGTTATGTCATGAGTCTAGGATTTGTTTATGGTATTGATAAACATGTTAATAGATACAGTTAAACATTGTTATTGCATGAGTCTAGGATTTGTGTTTGTTTATGGTATTGATAAACATGTTAAGAGCTACAGTTAAACATTGTTATCTCATGAGTCTAGGATTTGTGTATAAACTTTTGCATATAATTTAGTTTTTTCAGTTATTAAAGGAAACATGTCACGTAAACCATATTTGGCACCAACCATGTACAATTAATTATAAATTGAATCACCTAAAAAAAATTTTTATAAAAAATTAATTACTTAAAATATCTCCATAAAAGAACCCCAGATACGAGCTCTTAGCGGAAATTGCCGATCTTTAATGAGCAGGGCAATCACGAGGTCCGTGACGTCAGAGACGCGTCGCTTGATCTGAAGCCTTACACTTAAAAGCATTAGTCCGTACCACTCATAAAGAATCTAAGACTTGCACAGCTTACCAAAACAATGAGTGTTCGTTCGCAAAACGTTTTGCCGTATCAATATGAGCTGTTAGTAAATGAAGAAAGACACACATTTACTTACAACAGTGATACTGAAGAAAAAACGGATAGCGAGTCGGAGGGTGGAGAAACTGATGGTGCCAGACCAGACCGGTCGACCAATTTACAGCCCGGAGCCCGAAAGCAACCCGGAGACAAAACCAAAACTCGGATGCTAATGCCGAGGTGTATACTGTTCATATTTAGCATAAAGATACACCTCGATATGATGTATTTAAATATGTAAAAAATATAAATGTAGGACAAACATTTTTGGGTGTTTTTTAAAAGAAAATGTCGCATTTTTTATGTTCGGGCTGTACATAATGAAATCTGTATGCACAGTGTAAACAAACGCTCTAATTTACGACAAGGCGCTTCACTTTCATTAACCTGGCTTGTAAAACAACATAAATCACTTGAGAGTATAATCAACTTTTAAACTAAATATATTTCTATTTGCATCAATAGAACGAAATGGGGTTATAGTATTTTTCTCTCATAAAAAAGTAGCATATTATTAGGCCTATTGGTAGGGTGCGTTAGAGTAAAAACGACCACTCACGATACCCAAGTGATAATTTTCTTTTCTTTGGTACTACGTAATTGGTAAGTTTTGTAATTTTAGATGGGAAAGTCTACTTAATCAAGGGTTTTACAGCATTATTTACAGTAATGAAGCAGGGCGGCTGATAATGTCTATTAACATTGTACTATAGTCGCGACAGGTTACGCCACAATACCCTGTGATCTTAAAAAAACTGGCACGTATTTTGTACGTATGTCTAGACCGTGGTAATCACTTACCTGGTCGATACCCTGCAATATACACCTGCCAATCAGGAATCACATGTGCAGGCCACGGAAAGAAAGGACCAATTAACTAAAACAACACTCCGATTCTCAAGTCAGCCCGTGGATGAAACATAATAGTTATTTCGACACCGACAGTAGTGGTTTTTTTTGTATTGAACTTCGTGTTGCTTTGGGGCTTCGGGCGATGAGGAACGTTTTTGTGACGTATTCCGCCCGAAGATTAAAAACATTATTTAAAATTATTATTGTTTTCTACACGTTTTTTTAAAAACATATTTAAATACATCGTACTGAGATGTATCCTCATGCCAAATCCCATGTTTGTATATGCCATATTTAATTACTTATTGACGTTTCCTTCTTCGGACGGTGAATACAGATTTTGTTATGTAGGCCTACAGCCCTAACATGAAAAATCTTTTTTTTTCCAAAAAAATAAATAAATACAAAATTCTACATTTTTGTTTTAACATATATAAATACATCATGCTGAGGTGTATCTTTGTGCCAAATATGTACAATGTACACCTCGGCATTCGCAACCGAGTACTGTTTTTGTCTCCGGGTAACGTTCGGGCTCCGGGCTGTAATTAGGCTGACACCAAAGTACTATGCGGTGTTGGTGTCCAATCTTTTCTTTTGCGATAAAATACACGCGTCTTTCTTCGGATACAATCCTTTGGAAAACCATAAAAAGACAATCCCGATCGTTTAAACTGTTTATTTTTACACCCAAAGGCCGCGCAGTACGGCACTGTTGGACTGAAAAGATCGTAAGCCCCTTACTCCATATATAAACAGTTAACAACAATGGAAGAGTACAGCGGCTCTGACGTCACTTCCCTTTTTTTCCGAACGCTCACGAAGAAATATGCATAAATCGTACTTTGATACTGATTAGCGTAATTTCTTAATTTTAAGTTAACTACACGTATTTTATTGTTATAAAGTTATTTGTATATTATTTTTATATCATTTTTCTTTTAAAATGAGCTATAATATGGTCTCGTGTCATGTTTCCTTTAACAAGTTAATAGATAACAGTTAAACGTTATCTTACTCTCTGTTATATCGCAAGTCCAAGATATCTCTAAGTCTTGAAATTAATCTGTTGCATAATTTTCACCAGCTACTATAACTTCAGTTACAGTCAAATCTGTTCTAGTGGCCACCTGTAATCAGTGGTCATCTTCGATAAGCGGCCATTTTTCCTACCAAACAATTTTAAATGCATTCGTAATAAGCAGCCACCTAACGCGGCCAGAGGCCACCTAAATCAGATCTCAGGTCACTAAAATACCTGTATTAAGAAGCCACAGTAAATGTTTACTGTTATATAAAAGGGATATTTTTTCAAACAGCAACAAGGTGCAGCAAATAACCGATCTTCACACCTTCAGGAATACTAGTACCCATTTAGTCCCAACATTTCTACTGTGTATCAAATAAGAAGGTATGACCTCTGAGTAGGCTAAGTTTAACATTTGTGGACTCACTTACTATGACAATACACCGCATGAAGTAGGAATTAAATAATTAAATGAGAAAAGATAACAAACCTGTTGAGAACAGTTAAATTAATACATTCTAGTTACATTATTTCTGAAGAAGGCAACAGGTCAAAAGTTGATTTGTGGAACACACATCTGTTAATTAGCAGTACAGATGATAAAAAAAGAAACAGCTAACATTTTAAAGACTATATGTGGCAACCTGTAATCAGCGGTCTTAAGTGGTCACTTTTCTCAACTCACTTGTGTGGCCGCCTAAGACAGGTTTGACTGTATTTTTATTTTTATAATTGATATCTCAAGCCTATTGATTCATTCCCTTCAACTGCCAGATAACAAACATTGACTGGATAAATTTTACATATATTTTATTCGATCAAATAAACATTAAACAAATATCATTTTGCATTGCTGTTTAAATAGCCATGTATTTCAAATACTCTAAGGTTTGTTAAACAAATATTCTGTTGTTTTGTTTTCTAAACGGCTATAGTGTAAAATATGCCAAGATGTAATTAAACAGACATTTCTTTCCTTGTTTTGTTTTCTAAACGGCTATTGTGTAAAATATGCCAATATGTAATTAAACAGACATTTCTTTCCTTGTTTTTCCAAGTACCTGTAGTTCAAAATGTTCCGAGGTTTGATTGGAAACATTTCTTTTATTTTCTTCAGCTGTCGGAGGAGGGGGAACTGCCAAACCGTCTTATTAAACATTTCTTTGCTTTTCATTCCACATACCTGTAGTTCAAAAATATTCTGAGGTTTGATTAGAAACATTTCTTTTATTTTCTCCAGCTGTCGGGGGGGGGGGGGGGGGGGACTATTGAACCATCTGACCTGCGTAAACGTCTGATCTTTCTGAACAGTCACAGTGTAAAATATGCCAAGATGTTATTAAACATTTCTTTCCTTTTCTCCAGCTGTTGGAGAGAGCTACCAAACCATCTGAGCTGTGTAAACATATGAGCTTTCTGAACAGCCGTGGTCTAAAATATGCCAAGATGTTATTAAACATTTCTTTGCTGAGCTACAGAACCATCTGACCTTCTCAAATGTCTGAGCTTTCTGAACAGCCGTAGTGTAAAATATTCCAAGATGTTATTAAACATTTCTTTGCTTTTCTCCAGCTGTCGGGGGGAGCTACGGAACCGTCTGAGCTGCGTAAACGTCTGAGTGAGACGACGGCGGCAGCGACGAGCGAGAAGCTGGATATGTTTGAACGTGAGGTGAAGGAGCAGGAGGTGCTGCTGGCCGGCTACCAGCAGGAGAACAGCCGGCTGTATGACGAAATGAAAGACTTGCGCAAGAAGTTGGCACTCACCGAGAACAACATGTTCAGGGAGAACCAGAAACTAGTCACTGAAATCACAAACCTCAGGTAATCGCGTGTTGGATGGAAAATTGATTTGATTCAAGAAATATTTTATTACCCATATGGTTAAAAACATCTTGGTACATTTCAAAGTGATACGTCCCACTAGAACGCCAAGTGGGACGTAACACTTCTATGTCATCAACTGGTGCACTACAACCTTACAGGAACGTTAACTAAATGAGTTGAGCGATATAGCTTAAGGTTGATTATGGGTAATAAATAGGATATTAAACCCGCTACCATTTCGTATCATGTTTATGTACCTCGTGAAATAATTTTCATTGTCACTCGCTAAAGTTCGTGACAACTAAAAATGATTTCACTCAGGACATAAGATTGGGATTGGGCAAAAAAAATGTGTTTGTGGGACCCTGACCCTACCTCAAAAGAAGGCTACCCTATTTTATGTATGTGTGTGTCTGTGTCTGTGTCTGTGTCTGTCTGTCTGTCTGTCTGTCTATACACACACATTTTTGCTTTTTTGTAGTAAGTGGGTGAAAAGAGTAGATGCATAACATTTTATATGGTTTCCATAGGAGTGAAGATAGTGTAAAAAACAATGTGACTTGCCCTACCTAATAGTTTTAGCAGACTCTCAGAAACATGCAATTTTTGTTTTGGCCTTATTTTGAAAAAAGCTTTCTTGATTAGTGATCAAAATTCAAGACAGATTTTTAATGAGACGTATGAGGCATCTACCAAAAGAAGGTGGATAAAATACTTATTTATTTCCTTCAAGGTCCCAGCTGGAGCAGAAAGAAGACCAGTTGATGAACAAGGGAGTGATAACCGGTCTAGCTGCACAGCAGCAGATAGCACAGGGCATCAGTGAGTCGGCCGTCAGTGCATGGAAAGTGGCAGAGCTTGAGGCTGAATTAAGGGAAGCAAAGGTAAACACGAGATGAGAAATTTGGTTTAGCTTTTGATGTGTGTGTTTAAGAGGTGACTTTTTTTAATTTGCAGATATTATTACTGTAATTTTTAGATTTTTTCATTTTCAGAGGGATTGTTTTATAACCCTCTTCAACCCCCTGTTTCAAGTTTCAGACTTAATTGGGAGTAATTGCTTGATAAGGTTACGGAGTAATTGCTTGATAGGGTTTAGGAGTAATAGCTTGATAGGGTTTAGAAGTAATTGCTTGATAGGGTTTACGAGTAATTGCTTGATAGGATTTACAAGCAATTGCTTGATAGGGTTTAGGAGTAATTGCTTGATAGGGTTTAGGAGTAATTGCTTGATAGTGTTACGGAGTAATTGCTTGATAGGGTTTAGGAGTAATTGCTTGATAGGGTTTAGGAGTAATTGCTTGATAGGGTTTAGGAGTAATTGCTTGATAGTGTTACGGAGTAATTGCTTGATAGGGTTTAGGAGTAATTGCTTGATAGGGTTTAGGAGTAATTGCTTGATAGGGTTTAGGAGTAATTGCTTGATAGGATTTACAAGTAATAGCTTGATAGGGTTTAGGAGTAATAGCTTGATAGGGTTTACGAGTTATTGCTTGATAGGGTTTAGGAGTAATTGCTTGATAAGGTTACGGAGTAATTGCTTGATAGGGTTAAGGAGTAATTGCTTGATAGTGTTAAGGAGTAATTGCTTGATAGGGTTTAGGAGTAATTGCTTGATAGGGTTTAGGAGTAATTGCTTGATAGGGTTTAGGAGTAATTGCTTGATAGGGTTTAGGAGTAATTGCTTGATAGGATTTACAAGTAACAGCTTGATAGGGTTTAGGAGTAATAGCTTGATAGGGTTTAGGAGTAATTGCTTGATAGGGTTTAGGAGTAATTGCTTGATAGGATTTACAAGTAACAGCTTGATAGGGTTTAGGAGTAATAGCTTGATAGGGTTTACGAGTTATTGCTTGATAGGGTTTAGGAGTAATAGCTTGATAGGGTTTAGGAGTAATAGCTTGATAGGGTTTACGAGTTATTGCTTGATAGGGTTTAGGAGTAACAGCTTGATAGGGTTTAGGAGTAATAGCTTGATAGGGTTTAGGAGTAATTGCTTGATAGGGTTTATGAGTAATTGCTTGATAGGGTTTAGGAGTAATTGCTTTATAGAGTTAAGGAGTAATTGCTTGATAGGGTTAAGGAGTAATTGCTTGATAAGGTTTATGAGTAATTGCTTGATAGGGTTTACGAGTAATTGCTTGATAGGGTTTACAACTAATTGCTCCTGTTAAAAATGCTAGCTTGTGTATATTTGCTTACATCACAGGCAAGTAGAGATACAGTGAACTTTGTCCAAACTAACCTGTGCAAACTGGCACATTCTCAAAGTCTCACCCAGTGCAAGAACATAGCCAGCTGGTGTTTGAGGGGGCATACTTAATTAAGGCACATATAGTAACTTTTACGTGGGAGCCGATCGTTGTGTAAGGGGGTGACACCCCATGCCCTCTTTCCCGGGGCCTGAATTCTGATGACAGTAGCTCTCATCCAACACTCTCCCTTGAATCCACTGTTTAGACAGTCCACTATATTTTGGTTTTTTACTGTATGATAGAAACTTACCTATTACACTGTGGTAAATAGCTGTGAGATGTTTGTGTTCTTTGATTGCAGAGATTTGAGGACAATCTTCGGCGAGAGTTGAGAGTTCTACAACAGACGACGGTTGAACTGGAACAGCACATAGATCAGCTGGTCCGCGAGCGGGAATCTCTGCGGAAAGATCTTGATGTGGCCAGAACTACCGAGCCAGAACAGATCACGGTGACCAGTCTATTGAAAATATTTTGTCATTTCAAAAACTTTGTTTATAAAACTTTTATAAGTCTGAAGTTAGGCTTTCTCATAATGTGGAAACATTAACATCAAGACATATCCACGACACCACCCAATTTGTTTCTGGGGTTAATAAACTTTATTTAAAAGCAAAAAAACAATTAAAAACAAAACAAACAAACATTGTGACATGTTCATACAAATAGAATGCCTCAACTTAAAAAACTTTAAAATATAGATTTAACACTGAAGCAGTCTGCTGACATTTATTACTTGCTGTTTGTATAGGCAAGACTTTAATAAAGCATTGAAGCTAAACCTTAAAGTTTTATAAATATGGAGAACAAGAGAACTTTTTACAGTTTGTACTTTAGTATAAGCACGATACACAGGAGTTATGTAGATGAAGATTAGCTTTTACATTTATTAGATTATTAATTTGTCATGAGAAAGCTTCAGTATGCATTAGACAATATGCCTATGGCAGAAAAAGTGAGTACTGTTTTTTTGCTGATGCAATTGTTCATGTTACTACAGGCACTGGAGGCGAAGCACAGGGAAGAAATGGACCAGTTGAAGGGGAAGTTGAAGTGGTATGCTGAGAACCAGGAACTGTTAGACAAGAGTGTGCACACCTTACAGGACAAAGATGATATCATTCGTAAACTGAACGCCAAGCTTCAAGAAGTGCAAACTGAAGTAAGACAAACTGCTCCCCCCCCCGCCACCGCCACCGCACATCCCACCACATCCCCACCCATGCCAGGGTTTCTGCCAAACGGTATGAAGGGTAAAATTGAGTACCCTAAAATGTTGGAAATTAATGGATATATTCTTTACATTTTGACATAATATACAGTAGGGTCAAACTCGGAAGGGTTGTATACACCGCAACACTCGAACCAAAAAGACTGCCTGCTAGGTATGGTATAGGGCCACTTATGATCTGTTTTGTTTTCATTACATACCCTCAAGTTATTGTTTTCACAGAAAGACTGCCTGCTAGGTATGGTATAGGGCCACTTATGATCTGTTTTGTTTTCATTACATACCCTCAAGTTATTGTTTTCACAGAAAGACTGCCTGCTAGGTATGGTATAGGGCCACTTATGATCTGTTTTGTTTTCATTACATACCCTCAAGTTATTGTTTTCACAGAAAGACTGCCTGCTAGGTATGGTATAGGGCCACTTATGATCTGTTTTGTTTTCATTACATACCCTCGAGTTATTGTTTTCACAGAAAGACTGCCTGCTAGGTATGGTATAGGGCCACTTATGATCTGTTTTGTTTTCATTACATACCCTCAAGTTATTGTTTTCACAGAAAGACTGCCTGCTAGGTATGGTATAGGGCCACTTATGATCTGTTTTGTTTTCATTACATACCCTCAAGTTATTGTTTTGACAGAAAGACTGCCTGCTAGGTATGGTAAACTACAAAATGTAGCAGGTTTTCTGTGTGTCAGAATGATCAAATGTTGACATCCGCTGACCAGTAATTACTAAATCCTACTACCTACATATTTTAATCAAATGTTATTTAGTCTGGTATCAACATTGATACAGTGGGATGTGATATCCTATGGGTGTGTAACCAACACAGGTAATGTTTTAGTACGGAAGAACTGCAGTCCAAAGTGGTTATGTGTTCACCTATGACATACAAACATTTTATGTCTGCTTTCAGGCTGGTAAACGGTTGGAAGAAAATAAACTTCGTGATCGAGAACGGACATCTGATGCTAAAAGAATACAAGACTACCAAAGACAGGTGGGATACTTTTAACTACCATCTTTATTCGCTGCAGACTGATCACCACTTTCCACTTGTGCATGTTTATGTTGTCAAAATAGAACAGAAATTTATAATTACCATTTTGTTGAAATGTTTAGAGGTTGACCACAAATATTTGGAGTTATCTGCCGTTAAGTCAGAGCTCCATCTCATTTATGGCAGTGTACCACATGTTCATTTGTTATTAGTTACTAATAAAAATAACAAATAATTTCTAACCAGTGGATTATTTAAATATTACAGAGGTCAAGTTACTTGTGGTTATCAAAGAAAGATTTGGAAAAGCATTCCTGTATTTTAAATAAATATTTTAGTAAAGACCTATTTCCTAAACTGGACTGGAGTAATCACATAAGGAATGATGGTATGGTGTCTTCAGGCTAAATGATAATAATTAAGAAAAAATTATTCTCATATATACAGACCACCTTGATGAAGTCAAAAAACAAGATATAGGTTTTACGTTTTCGACAGCAGCTGTAGCGACATTAACTTTTACATTTAACTTCAAAGTTATGTTTTTGTGTTTAGGTTTCATTTCTCACAAACTCTTAACTCCTAGTTCATCGAAACATGCTTTAATGTTACATCTGTAACTGTTAATCTCAATGCTTGTTTAAAATATTAAAATTTATTAAATTAAAAAAGAAAAAAAAAATTAATCCTAAATGTTTCATTGCAAATTATTGATTTATTCATCAGATCAGTTTATACTAGGTGAGAGAGTTTATTCTGCAAACGTCTTCTTTAATGAAAATGTCATAACATTAATGTACAGTATAACCTCGATTTAACACCAACCAATATTCCAAGATAATTTTGGCGGTGCCTTGGGTTTACTACCAAACTTTTCTTCTTTTTTTAAGTTGCTGAATGTCAAGAATATGACATGTTTTAAATGTAAATAACAGTAACAAAAGTAACAACAACCAGGTAACAACATTATTATTTTATATGTCTATAAACAAGGCAAGTCAATACACTAAAACGTAAAACGCGCACATGTATGAGTTTCAATCGATCTGTGAAATACATTTATTTTTGTTCTTTAATCTTTTTTGAGCACCTGATTGAATTATCTCATTCAGTCGTGTTTGAAAGGCTGTCAAAATGTCACCGTGTTCATGGCATCCCTGGCACTAACCGCCGACGGAATGGGCTCCGGTTCAGCGTCGGACTCTTCTTCCTGGTCATCAGTCGTTTCGTCGTGAATCTGTTTAACACTTTCAAGAATCTGCTCGTCGCTGATATTAGCAAATGTGTCTGCTTCGTTGTCAATGTTGACAAACTGTCAACATCCATTCTCAGCTGTTCGTCGATTGAAAGCTGGCCCGTGACGTCACCAACCAGATCTCGCTACGCTGTTGTTTCATTGGCTGGTGCTTGGTGCAAGTCGGTATGAGGGTCCCGAGGAACGACCCCTGTGTGAATCCAACAATTTTTGATGGTGGTGGCACTGACGAAATCCCAAGCATGTTTCACAAAACGAATGCCGTCACTCAGTGGTAGCTGCAGATCTTTACCCGTCTTGTTGTCATCAATACACTGTACCAGTCATTGAAGTTGCATTTGCTTGTACTGCCCCTTGAAAGCTTGGATAATGCCGACATCGAGTGGTTGAAGATGGCTCGTCGTAGTTGGTGGCAGAAAGTGAATTTTAATGTTTGACAGTTTCTTTGGGATGATATGGCTTGGTGCATTGTCCATGAGGAGCTAGATTTTTCTTTTCTTTCATTTCATCATGGTGTTCCAAGTTTGTTAAATAATGTGTAAACAGTTCTCCGTTCATCCATGCTTTTTTATTTGCCTCGTAATCCACGTACAAATTCACGTTAAAGTTTTTAAAACATCTAGGTTTCGCTGATTTTCCTATCACTAGTGGTTTTAGCTTATCAGAGCCGTCGGCATTGGCACATAAAACAATCGTTATCCTGTTCTTGGATTTTTTGGTCCCCTTGTTGTCGGTCGTCGTTGAGAGGGATCGATCAGGTAACATGCAATAAAACACCCGTTTCATCGTTTTTGTACACATCTTTTAAGGCGTAATTCTTGATAATATAATGTCACTGGCCTCGGTTCACTCATTAGCAATCAACTGTTTGTCAACCCCGGCACTTTCACCTGATATAACATGCTTCACGATGCTGTGTCTCGACTTGAACCTCTGCAGCCACCCATTGGAATATGCGAAGTCGGAAATGTTTAGTTCATCACCAAAGGACCTGGCTTTAACTCTCAGAATTTCATCTGTAATAGGGACATTTTGAGCACGGGCATTGCTGAGCCATAAGAATAATGCTTCTTCCAAATCGGTGTGTTTTGCCAATTTCAGGGTTTTTTTCGGGCCGGTTCGACATTTTCATCTTCCCACTTTTCCTTTTGAAGTAGAATATCGCCAACTGTCCTTCATTTTACAGGATAGGCCCACAATGTGGAATGGTGCATATAAAAGATCCCTTGCTGCTAATAAAAAAGAGTAGCCCATGAAATGGCGACAGCGGGTTTCCTCCCTCAATATCTGTGTGGTCCTTAACCATATGTCTGACGCCATATAACTGTAAATAAAATGTGTTGAGTGCATTGTTAAATAAAACATTTCCTTCTTTCCTTCCTCACCTACAGGGGACAGATGATAACCTGACCAAAAATAGATGGGACTTTGACCACTTGGAACCCTCCCCTAAATCCACACTTGAGTTGTACATTTTTTCTTCCATCTTGATTTTGGGACAGGACGTAGCCCAGTGGTAAAGCACTTGCTTGATGTGCTGTCGGTTTGCAATTGATGCCATCTATGGGTCCATTAGGCTATTTCTCGTTCCATCCAGTGCACCATGACAGGTATATCAAACGCCTATGTGTGCTATCCTGTCTGTGGGATGGTGCATATAAAAGATCCCTTGTTACTAATGGAAAAATGTAGCGGGTTTCCTTTCTAAGATAAGACTATATGTCAAAATTACCAAATGTTTGACATCCAATAGCCGATGATTAATAAATCAATATGCTATAGTGGAGTCATTAAACAAAACAATATTCTTGTTTTAGATCAAGGAGATGGAGCAGATCCTCCGTCGCCGCGACCCCAACTCTATCCCGGCACTGATGATGACGGCCGCCAGTACGATGGATGAGAGCGCCAAGTCTCCGTCCATCGCAGAGCTCGAGAAACAGATCAGTAACCTGCAGAAGCAACTCGAGGGGAAGGATGAACAGGCCAACACGATGCTGAGAGCTATGGAGCAGAAATACAACAAAGTCAAGGTATGGATAGATTGTGTATGTCACAAATACAACACGGTCAAGGTATAGATAGATTGTGTATGTCACAAATACAACACGGTCAAGGTGTAGATAGATTGTGTATGTCACAAATACAACACGGTCAAGGTGTAGATAGATTGTGTATGTCACAAATACAACACGGTCAAGGTGTAGATAGATTGTGTATTTCACAAATACAACACGGTCAAGGTGTAGATAGATTGTGTATGTCACAAATACAACACGGTCAAGGTGTAGATAGATTGTGTATGTCAGAAATACAAAACGGTCAAGGTATAGATAGATTGTGTATGTCACAAATACAACACGGTCAAGGTATAGATAGATTGTGTTTGTCAGAAATAGAACAAGGTCAAGGTATAGATAGATTGTGTATGTCAGAAATAGAACAAGGTCAAGGTATAGATAGATTGTGTATGTCACAAATACAACAAGGTCACGGTATAGATAGATTGTGTTTGTCAGAAATAGAACAAGGTCAAGGTATAGATAGATTGTGTATGTCAGAAATAGAACAAGGTCACGGTATAGATAGATTGTGTATGTCAGAAATAGAACAAGGTCAAAGTATAGATAGATTGTGTATGTCAGAAATAGAACATGGTCACGGTATAGATAGATTGTGTATGTCATAAGGGGTGGAATGGTAGCACACAGGGAAAGTGCTCCCTTGATGCATGGTCGTCTTGGATCGATCCCCATTGGTGAGCCCATTGGCTATTTCTCATTCCAGCAAGAGCTCCACAACTGGTGTAACAAATTATGTGGTATGTACTGTTCTGTCTGTGGGATGCTGTATATACAAAATCCCTTGCTGGTAATCGAAAAGATTAGTCCGTTGTGTGGTGGCAGCGGGTTTCCTCTCATTATCCCACCTCAGTGGTTTCAAAACAAGGTGTCGCGCGTCGCATACGACGTTTACTACCCTCATTTCCGATATCTATTTTCGCCACAGTTGCTCAGACTCCAGTTCATATTTCCTTGATTCTTGTCTGAATGTATAGCTCGGCTTCTATGGGTTAATTTCTTCAGGAAAAATTTGAGTTTCCGACGAATATGTATGTCCATTACTGCTCATTGCCTTTGTTTTTAAAATATATTTTGTTTTGATTCATGTGCACAGTAGACCCAGTGATTTTCCGTGATCGCGGAAACGGAATTTACATTTGGAAACGGAATTACGATTTTCCACGAAGTTAAAAAAATTAATACAATTTTACTATTGCCACACGCTGTAAAACTGACGATTGACCCGTGCGCAGTACTACTGGCAAACGCTAGACTGGATTATGCACTTCACGGTAAACCAAATGGTCACATTGGGAACCAATCAAATACTTCTCGAACATTAGCGAAACGTTTGCTGGCTGAACTTGGGGCTGGTTTACTGCTTAGTCTGTTGCGCCTGTGCAAATGGGACAATTTTTTTTTTCAGGAGTAAATTTAGCCAGAAGTTTGTCATTAACGCTTGTCTTGGAAGACAGATTTTTACGCTACACATTAAACTGAATGACCATTTCAGGAACCACCAGTCAAAATATGTTTGCAAACGTTTAGCAAAAAAAAAAACAACCCCAGCTGGCTGAACGTTGCACTGTAAATTTCCGCTGTGTCACGCGCACACTTCAATTTGCAGACGACGTTAGACTGTCAAAGAGATGATAAAATAAATGTTTACGTTTTGTGAACCCTAAGCCTCGTTGAATAAAACAGTGCACTTAATTGTTGGACAATTATGCTTTAGGCCTATGTAGTTATTATCATTGTAGCCTTTGCTCCTGATGTGATTTTCGCTACTAATATGTAGGCTTACTTTGATTTAATGAGGAATAGCGACGCATTTCGACACCAGTCACTGAGTCAATTTTTAGACCCTTTAATTTGTCACAACTTATGTTAGTTCAATTGTTAATTACGTATTGTAGTCTGAAACGGAAATGAAATGGAATTTACAAAAACATGAAACGGAAAAATAGCTCTTTTTTCTTTCTTTTTCAAACGGAAAGCCACTGAATCATACTTGCTCTATTCTTGGGCCAACAATTTCACCAACTATATACATTACAAGTGACCACATTGCACACTTCTGTGGTAACAGACTCCGGCCTGTAGAGCACCCCCCCCCCCCCCCCCAGTGTGCCCCCATTACTGAGTGTCTGTAGCTCTCGATAAACCCCCAACTCCTACTCTGTCAGTTCCAACGCCTACTAGTACTTCGTTTTGCAACCGCTGATAGCCCTAAGTTTAAACAGGTGTCTAAATTGTTCTTAACCCTACCTTCCTTTTTTTTTTTTTTTACGTCACCGTATAGCAACAGTTTGAGGATCGTGTGGCTGACCTGGAGCGACAGCTGTCTGAGTCTGGGTCTGGGTCTGGGTCTGGATCTGGGTCTGGTAAACAGCCGGTGGAGGACCTGAAGGACCACAAATACTCACATGCGTTGGCTCTCGAGCGTGAGTTGGAGAGTGTGCGAGAAAGATATAAGAAGGAGATCACACAGCTACGCACTCAGATCAAAGATCTGAAGCACCAGCACCGTAAGTCAAGACAGTTCATTCATCTATAATCCATCTCGCAGGGATCGCTTTTTGACACTATCGAATTTACCAAAAGTTATTTATTTATTTTTGTTTTCTAAATTGGACACAAAAATAGTAGTTTTTGGTTATTTTCAAAACACTTTTACTTTTCTTCTTATGTCAAACAAAACTGAAATTATTTACAAAAAAACATTTTTGTAGGAGGATGGGACGGACTATAATATATGTATTAGATTTCAGTGGGAAACAGCAGGTGTAACATCAGATGTTTGTCCAGATTGTTATGTTGTGAAAAGGTGAGATATAGGTGTTACTTTTCTTACAGCATCAGCTTTTGCGTAAGAGTTTAATGTTAAAGTTTTGCGATTAAATAATTTTTTCATAAACTATAAGTCATAGGTCAGTTAAACTTGGTTTACCGTTGCATGCTATGAATGTTCATTACAGTGCACTATAAAATTGTTATGATAGGCGAGACATTTAATCCCATGGAAATCGTGTTACATATTCCAGCACTTGGTTTCTTTTGGACGTATTTGATTTTAGATATAATTATAGATTTAAATGTTGTCAATTTAAAACCTTTTTAACAATCAGAGATGAATAGCCTCTAGGATTTTCTAAAGTTCCTGATTTTAATACCACTACGAACTTTTTTTCTTAAGCTTTTCATCAAACAGGTGGAAGAATATAGCCCATTGGGAAAGCACTCGCCTAATGTTCCTTAATTTTATTAATTGTGTTTCTTTGAAGAATGAAAACCACTGTTATGTGAAAACAAATAACATTTAAGTTAATAAATAGAGGATTCGTCGCAAGTATTTTTTAATATGAAAAATGTCAACTGAGTCTATGTTAATCGGTATTTGTCGAGGTGCTGCCGACACAGATACTGATTAACTAGATGAGATTGATATTTTACATCTTAAAAAAACACAAGTAGCAAATTCTTTTTATACAAAAACACTTCTAAACTAACATTTTAATAAAAAAAATAGTAAATCACAGTACTTAAGTCGCTGCCATCAGTAATGATGTCATCACGATTAGCACAAATTAGTTTGATTCACACGTTTTAACTAAATCTTTGAAAACGTTATGCTCAGGTATACAGGTCTTGTTGGCTTGTAAACAAATGACCCATCCACAGCAACACATTACCTAGAGACCTTGCAAATTTGCATACCATTATTACACGGGTTAATACACTAAATGATGACATGGGTTTATGACATGGATATCATGGGTAAATTATAGGATACACTAAATGATGACATGGGTTTATGACATGGATATCATGGGTAAGTTATAGGATAAACTAAATGATGACATGGGTTTATGACGTGGATATCATGGGTAAGTTATAGGATAAACTAAATGATGACATGGGTTTATGACGTGGATATCATGGGTAAGTTATAGGATAAACTAAATGATGACATGGGTTTATGACATGGATATCATGGGTAAATTATAGGATACACTAAATGATGACATGGGTTTATGACATGGATATCATGGGTAAGTTATAGGATAAACTAAATGATGACATGGGTTTATGACGTGGATATCATGGGTAAGTTATAGGATAAACTAAATGATGACATGGGTTTATGACGTGGATATCATGGGTAAGTTATAGGATAAACTAAATGATGACATGGGTTTATGACGTGGATATCATGGGTAAGTTATAGGATAAACTAAATGATGACATGGGTTTATGACGTGGATATCATGGGTAAGTTATAGGATAAACTAAATGATGACATGGGTTTATGACATGGATATCATGGGTAAATTATAGGATACACTAAATGATGACATGGGTTTATGACATGGATATCATGGGTAAGTTATAGGATAAACTAAATGATGACATGGGTTTATGACGTGGATATCATGGGTAAGTTATAGGATAAACTAAATGATGACATGGGTTTATGACGTGGATATCATGGGTAAGTTATAGGATAAACTAAATGATGACATGGGTTTATGACGTGGATATCATGGGTAAGTTATAGGATAAACTAAATGATGACATGGGTTTATGACGTGGATATCATGGGTAAGTTATAGGATAAACTAAATGATGACATGGGTTTATGACGTGGATATCATGGGTAAGTTATAGGATAAACTAAATGATGACATGGGTTTATGACATGGATATCATGGGTAAATTATAGGATACACTAAATGATGACATGGGTTTATGACATGGATATCATGGGTAAGTTATAGGATAAACTAAATGATGACATGGGTTTATGACGTGGATATCATGGGTAAGTTATAGGATAAAGACACGTATTACCCATCTCGTGAACACCTGGTGGCGCGTATTCGTAGCAAAATGCTGTCATGTCGGTAAGTGGCGCCATCTTCACTGGTCTTAGTTGTGTGCATTCGCATGTCTCGTTGAGTAAGTAAGTATAAACTTTTACATTATTTGATGGTGGGTAATAAATAAAATGCTGTACTAATTTTTGCTAGATATCATTTTTAAGAAACTCGTAAATTTCCCATGATATCTGACCTCACTTTTGTTTGGTCTGACATTAACACAGGAAGTTCACTCTGTTTTTGTAAAAATGATATCTAGTGAAAATGAGTATAATGTTCTATATTTATGTTCCGTCTCAGACATACCAAAGAACGACTCATCACGCCAGGCGGAGGTGGACCTGAAGAACCAGGTGATGCAGCTGCAGGGCGAACTGAATGACAGGAAACATGAGCTCCAGTTGCTGAGCATGACGGTCGATCGACTCCGCAAGGAGAAAATCATCTACATGATGAGGGGGCTCGTCCACAGCGTCGCTAGAGGTACAGTGGCTCGTCGCCCATTGCAACATAGCAACAAGGTTTAGGTCAATCGTGTGGTAGTGTTTACTGTATGCTGAACAGTGGAATAAATCCTCTGTCTCACTTATTGCCCATAGCAACAAGGTTTAGTAGTGTTTACTGTATGCTGAACAATGAAGTAAATCAACTCTGTCTCACTAGTCGTCCATAGCAACAAGATTTAGTAGTGTTTACTGTATGCTGAACACTGAAGTAAATCAACCCTGTCTCACTAGTCACCCATAGCAACAAGGTTTAGTAGTGTTTACTGTATGCTGAACAATGAAGTAAATCAGCCCTGTCTCACTAGTCATCCATAGCAACAAAGTTTAGTAGTGTTTATTGTATGCTGAACAGTGAAGTAAATCAGCCCTGTCTCACTAGTCGCCCATAGCAACAAAGTTTAGTAGTGTTTACTGTATGCTGAACACTGAAGTAAATCAGCCCTGTCTCACTAGTCGTCCATAGCAACAAAGTTTAGTAGTGTTTACTGTATGCTGAACAGTGAAGTAAATCAGCCCTGTCTCACTAGTCGCCCATAGCAACAAGGTTTAGTAGTGTTTACTGTATGCTGAACATTGAAGTAAATCAGCCCTGTCTCACTAGTCGCCCATAGCAACAAGGTTTAGTAGTGTTTACTGTATGCTGAACAGTGAAGTAAATCAGCCCTGTCTCACTAGTCGTCCATAGCAACAAAGTTTAGTAGTGTTTACTGTATGCTGAACAGTGAAGTAAATCAGCCCTGTCTCACTAGTCGCCCATAGCAACAAAGTTTAGTAGTGTTTACTGTATGCTGAACATTGAAGTAAATCAGCCCTGTCTCACTAGTCGCCCATAGCAACAAGGTTTAGTAGTGTTTACTGTATACTGAACAATGAAGTAAATAAGCCCTGTCTCACTAGTCGCCCATAGCAACAAGGTTTAGTAGTATTTACTGTATGCTGAACAGTGAAGTAAATCAACCCTGTCTCACATACATTCTCATGGCTCTACATTCACTCTCAGTATCCACTTGTCCTGTAGGGCAAGTTCCACTCATTTTTTACTTGTCCTGTCTGAAATGTGCTTGTCCCACCCAAATGTTTATTTTGAAAGAATCAATCAATGTTTCAGTGGTCTTTCATCACAGGTAGGCAGCAAAATATCTGCTTAATTAAAACAAAACTGCCAAATATATTACTGTACTGTATTTGTACAGTATGTCGACTGGCATGACATCGGTTGAGATATTTCGCCTGCAGTAGTCAGAAGGTTAATTAAAACAAAACCGTGCTAATATATCCCTGTACTTTAACTGTTTTACATCTGTTGTATTTATTTCTAATATACAAGCAATATTTCTGACATTTGTCATTATAAAACTATTTACAGATGCTACAAAAGTAAATAGCAACAAGAGACCGGACTCGAGCGAGACAAATGGTGAAGTGGCGAACGGCTTCACGACATTCACTGGTGGAGAGACGAATGTCCGACCGTATGAACCGAGCTCATTCGCCGATTCTCAACTGTCGGACATTCTCTTAGAAAACGAACATCTTCGAACAAAGGTCAGGGCTGGTTTTAAGACTACTGCTTCTGGAACAGGCTTAATCTAGACTGAAGGCTTTAAGGTGGGATTAGTCATTAATAGACTCAACTTGGTTTTTCCCATACCTACACAAAGGTCATGGTATGTGCTGTCCTGTGTGGGAATGTGCATATATGATCCCTTGCTTCTAATAGAAACATATACTGGGTTTGCTCTGAAGACTGTGTCAGAATTATCAAATGTTGGCTTCTGATTTTCAGTCTGATACTCATAAGTCACAATCTGGGCAGGCATTAGCTGTCAGTTGAGCACTTAACTGAGGTGTGTGTGTGTCATAAGATAGAACCTCATTGGCAGAACCATTCTCTGGGGGTTTTCTCCATCACAGCATGTGCTCAACAGCTGATATATCAAAGAATGTGGTATGTGCTGTCCTGTTTGTGGAAAGTGCATATAAAAGATCCCTTACTGTTATTTAAAAAAAATGGAGCAAGTTTTCTCTGAAGACGATGTGTTAGAATGAGCCAATAGTAGACCTCTAATGATTAATAACTGAAGAAAAGAAGACCATAGTCATATGTTAAACCCCAAATAGCCCTAGTTTAAAATGTCATGAGGTGGCAGCATTATTTTCATCACTACGTATTCATTTTGAAAGCTGTTGTCATACATTTAATACTTCAGCATAACCGAAGTAGCAGTTGTTTAGTCTGGTGGAAGCTTTGAGTTATTAACTTCCTGTAAATTGACAGGTGAATGGATGTTGATTAAAACTTCAGGTAGAGGTGAATGGATGTTGATTAAAACTTCAGGTAGATGAGTTAGAGTAAGCAGGTGAATGGATGTTGATGAAAACTTCAGGTAGATGAGTTAGAGTAAACAGTTAAATGGATGTTGATGAAACCTTCAGGTAGATGAATTAGAGTAAACCGTTAAATGGATGTTGATGAAAACTTCAGGTAGATGAGTTAGAGTAAACAGTTAAATGGATGTTGATGAAAACTTCAGGTAGATGAGTTACAGTAAACAGTTCAATGGATGTTGATGAAAACTTCAGGTAGATGAGTTAGAGTAAACAGGTGAATGGATGTTGATTAAAACTTCAGGTAAATGAGTTAGAGTAAACAGGTGAATGGATGTTGTTTAAACTTCAGGTAGATGAGTTAAAGTAGACAGGTGAATGGATGTTGTTTAAACTTCAGGTAGATGACTTACAGCTGACCCTAGACCAGCAGAGGGTTGATTTCAGCAAGTCACTGGCTGAGATGGAGTTCTTACTGAGGAAGAACCGAGAAGACTACGAAGACCAGGTAAACATGACTGTTTAGAAGTTATAATCTTGTTAATTCCCTACATGTCAAACCAGAGGGAACTTTAGGTTTCATCTCCATCATGTGTGTCTGTCCGTCCATCCGTCCGTCTGTCTGACAGATAATTTTAGGATGTTTTTTTCACACTGCCTTGAGATATGGAGCTGTATAGCTTTATCATGTACTGTTACAGATCGAGTTTTACTTCCATGACTATTTACCTATTTTGACAGAGAAAAATTTGTTTTGCAATGCCTCAAGATATTGAGTTAAAATTAGCGTTATCCTGTTCTGTAACAGAACAAGTTTGACTTTCATGGCGGTTTACCTAGTTTTCACAGAGTTGTGGCCCTTGAATTTAGGAGATACAAAAATGTGTTGGGGCCCAGTAGGGGACATGTATTGCTTTAGCAGTACTCTCAAAAAGTTTGTTAATATACTCAGATTCTTCTGCAATTTGATTTTATTCCATGTCAAATCTTAATGTCAAAACACTGGAGGAAGATACATTTGTAGTGTTATTGGGGATTTAGTGTGTCCATATATATGTGAATATATCTATTTTTGCATGGCAAATATTGGAAATAAAATCCATCCGATAATTTCTGGATGAGACTTAATCATCAACTATAAATGACTGGTCCGTACTTCATGGATCCATGGATCATGGGTAAGGAAATCTTTATGAATTTATCAATGTTAAGATAATGGTTGAAAAGGTTGGCTCCATTTGTGTTTTCTCGCTCCAGCCAGTGCACCACAACTGGTACATCAAAGGCCATGGTACGTGCTATCCTGTCTATGGGATGCTGCATATAAAAGATTCCTTGCTGCTAATCGAAAAGAGTAGCCCATGAAGGGGCGACAGTGGGTTTCCTCTCTCAATATCTGTGTGGTCATTAACCGTAAATAAAATGTGTTGAGTGCATTGTTAAATAAACCATTTCCTTCCTTCCTTCCATTCAGGTGTTGTATGTAACTATTAAAATGACTGAAAAATAAGAGATAGTCACATGGCAGTAACCACTGTTATTTTTGTAGATTGAGAAGTTGCATCTCTCACACCAGGAACATGTACAGAATTTACTATCTGATCATGTATTACAACACTCTACCTCCAGACTGGCCGAACTACACAGTAAATGTGACACTCAGGAGGTGCGTTCAGGTTCTAATAGATTGACGAGTTCTTATATGGATTCAGTTTGTATTCATTTTATGAGAATCTGGGTTTTTTAAAATTCAGATGCTCCTTTTCACTCTAGTATTCATTCATTCATTCATTCATTCATTCATTCATTCATCCATTCATTCATTCATCCATTCTATTTGGTGCTAAACAAATTTTCCAGTAAATTCTACCATTCAGATGGGCTTGTTTTTATTCCACTTGGACAATTAAAATATGTGTTTGGTATAACGTCTAGAAAGATTATTCATTAAAGGGACACGCCCTAGTTGTTAACCATTACACCGTTGTTTTCTGCTATTAAACCCATTTTTTCACAAATAAAATTGCACTTTACTTACCGTTTATTATTTAGAATATACATTTCCATTCACCTGAAGTGTTTTTTTGTAATCCTGGTGTTTGTAATACCACAAAATGCATTTTTCGTATTTCATAAAATGCCACGGGCCTCTGAGAAAAAAACGTTGATTTGTTGTCATTTGCTTGTCGTTCATTTGTGAGGTTTTTCTTCACAGTTCGTGAAAATTTTCAGTAACAATAATGTTCAGACAAGTAAGTATCTCAATACAAAACGTTACAAACCCTTAAAACCAATAATTTTGCTAAGTCTTACGATATCTGGAGAGGGGATACAACCAGGACAGAACAGTTGGAACATGTCCAGGAGAGGTGAAAGGAACGCACCCCAAGTCTGTGCGCACTCTGTGAAATTTGTCGGGACGTAGGCATTGTTGTGCTTCGAACAACATCTACTGGTGACATCAGAATACTAACTTTCAAAATTATTTCAAGCAATTGGGACATGGGGATTCCCATGGTATTTATAGATATAAAACCTGCTTTTTCACTCCATTTGATAAAAACGTGATCTAAGTGTGTTACAGGTTTGTAGATTAACCAAATTATAATTTATTTTCGCTGGATGGGACTAGGGCGTGCGGCTTTACCTGAGAATAAATACAAATACTATCCTCTTATTGTTTATCAACAAAATTCAGCAATTGACCATATAAAATATGATCTCTTAACATATTAAAGGGACATGCCTGAGTTTTCAGACCTATCAAGACTTCCATGTGTTCCCCCCAACAAAATAAACACACAAATATCCTGGGGTTTTAAACACTGTCTTATATTCATATTCCAAACAAAAAAATACAAGTAAATTAAAATTTTAATACATTAAAATGTAAACATATTTTGTTGCTGAAAACCTTTTAAGATGCCTACAAACTCAGGATAGTCCCCTTAATGATCACAGTTTTACAATAGTTACTATTGTGTTTCCAGGTGATGATAAAGCACCTTCAGGAACAGCTGGCTCGGTGTTCTGTTGACTCCGAGATGATCTCCGCGTTAAAGATCCACCAGGTGGCGCTGCAGACCCATGTGGAGAAACTGCAGGAAAAGCTGAGAGAAGCGAAGAAGAATCACTCGCCAGTCAGTACATTGACTTCATCTTAGAGCTGATATCTGAGTGTGATATCTTACAGCTGATATCTTAGTGTGATATCTTAGTGTGATATTATAGTGTGATATCTTAGTTCTGATATCTTAGTGTGATATCTTAGTTCTGATCTCTTAGTGCTGATATCTTAGTTCTGATATCTTAGTGCAATATCTTAGTTCTGATCTCTTAGTGCTGATCTCTTAATGCTGATGTCTAGTGTGATAGCTTAGTTCTGATCTCTTAGTGCTGATGTCTTTGTGCTGATGTCTTTGTGCTGATATCTTAGTTCTGATATCTTAGTGTGATCTCTTAGTGCTGATGTCTTTGTGCTGATGTCTTTGTGCTGATATCTTAGTTCTGATGTCTTAGTGCTGATGTCTTAGTTCTGATGTCTTAGTTCTGATGTCTTAGTGCTGATGTCTTTGTGCTGATATCTTAGTTCTGATATCTTAGTTCTGATATCTTAGTTCTGATATCTTAGTGCTGATGTCTTAGTGCTGATATCTTAGTGCTGATATCTTAGTGCTGATACCTTAGTGCTGATATCTTAGTGCTGATCTCTTAGTGCTGATATCTTAGTTCTGATCTCTTAGTGCCGATGTCTTAGTGCCGATGTCTTAGTGTGATATCTTAGTGCTGATGTCTTAGTGTGATATCTTAGTGCTGATCTCTTAGTGCCAATGTCTTAGTGCGATATCTTAGTGCCGATATCTTAGTACTGATGTCTTAATGCCGATATCTTAGTGCTGCAATCTTAGTGCCGATATCTTAGTGCTGATACATGTATATTGGTGCCAATATCTTAGAGCTGTTCTGATATTTTAGAGCCCATATCTTAGAGCTGCACCAATTTCTTACAGCCGATATCTGATATTTTAGTGCTAATATCTTAGTGCTGATATCGTAGTGCTGATATCTTATGTGACAATATCTTAGGCACTGGTATCGTAGCGCCGATATCTTAGCGCCGATATTGTAGCTTGATATTGTAGTGCCAATATTTTAGTGCCGATATCGTAGTGCTATTACAGTGCTTATATCTTAGCACTGATATCATAGGGCCAATATCTTAGTGCTGATATCATAGGGCCAATATCTTAGCACTGATATCATAGGGCCAATATCTTAGTGCTGATATCATAGGGCCAATATCTTAGCGCTGATATCATAGGGCCAATATCTTAGCGCTGATATCATAGGGCCAATATCTTAGTGCTGATATCTTAGAGCCAATATCTTAGGGCTGATATCTTAGGGCCAATATCTTAGCACTGATATCATAGGGCCAATATCTTAGTGCTGATATCTTAGAGCCAATATCTTAGTGCTGATATCATAGGGCCAATATCTTAGCACTGATATCATAGGGCCAATATCTTAGTGCTGATATCTTAGAGCCAATATCTTAGGGCTGATATAGTAGCATCAGTACCTGAGATACATATATTTTAAAAGACTTAACATAATTAATGTGGGGTTGTTTTTTTCTCAGGAAATGCAGCACTTTGAAATGGTCCAAGAGAAGGTAACTCAGCTGGAGGAGCGCCACCTACAGAGGGAGCAGGAGTTGCAGCAGATCATACGAAACACCCAGCAGGTGGCGTCGGTGGAACTGCAGGAGGAGGTCAACAAGTGGAAGAACATTGTGAACATGAAAAATCTTGAAATACGCCAATTCCAAGCCGAGCTTGATTCAATACTAGAAATGTTGCGAGTCCTACAATCACAGGGGGTAATTCTGCCCGTCACCGTACATCACTCGCGATGTCAGTCACATACAAGGTGTAGCTTTAAAAAGTAAACGTTCAAAAAACTATTGTTATGTTGTGTGGGAAATCTGATGGATGTTTTTCCAAATTCCATAGTTTAGCACTGCCCCAAAAACTGTTCCTGCCCTTGTTCATTGAGGAAAAACTCACCTGAACCCCCCCCCCCCCCCTTCCAAAATCATTAAACGTTTTCCAGGTTGTTTGTCCAGTGTTTATTTAATCTCTGGATGTCAGAGATTGTCAGATGTATCACCTTCAGGCATCAGAAACCCAGGTGCAAGGTACAAGAAGAAATACTATTTTGGTGCTCTATTAATGGGCTGAAAATCAGCCCAGAATGAAGAAACATTAGTGGCATTTACAGTGTATCTCTACTGTGCCTTATGGTTTTGTAGTTGAATTGTAGAAATGATACTGATAATAAAATAAATTTTAGGGAAGTTCGTAATAACCAGGCCCCATGTTTATAAACTTTTAGAATCTAAACTCAAGACTCTTAATAGTGTCCAAGACTTCAACGACATCGTGTGACGTCATTAGAGATTTGAGTGCAGACTCTCGTCTTCTCAGCATGGACCATGCTGTGCTCTGATTACCGATGAACTGGAGTTTAGTTATTAGGTAGAAAATGTAACACCCATATCGGGTATTACAAAACAAGCATGCTCTGATGCACAAGACAGGTCTGTAACAATAGACTATCTGCGTCAAATAACTAGTTTCATTTTGAAAAACCCATTATGACCCTGTAAATGATGTTCTACATTTAAGGTGTGAACCTAAAATGGGTCAAGCACAACTAGATGTTCTCAAGTTGGAGGTGAATAAAACAATCATTCACACGATTGTCAAAGATCTGGAGCCAATTTTGTTTGTGACTAGCTGTACAATTACGAATTATGGTTTTGTGATAAATTTATGTTTACATGCTAAGGTTTATGACGTTTTGTGTAATTACTCCCTGCAAAAACTAGTCACCTGAAAGAACAGAATGTTTATTTATATATCGAGCTGTAAAACATTGTGAGTCATGTGTAAGAATGTGGATTTTTGTATATATTCTATGATAGTGCTCATCTTGAGATATTGTTAACCATTTTATAGTTAATGTACAGACCAGGAAATAATCTCATACTTCATAAAGTATTTTCCTACAAACATATTTATTTAATTTATACCAAAGATATTAAAATCTACAATATTATGCATTATGTTTTATTATTTATTTTATTGAACGCTGTTTTGGGTTTTTTTTTGTGCAAGATCACACTGTTGGTTCGCTGTTGATACACTAGGAATATTATGGGGGGATCAAGATGGGTATTTATCTACTCACTTGGTGGACTAAGTTAAAGATTTCATTTTAAAAAATAGTCTAAGAGGCACTTAACAGTTTTACAAAATGTACCCGACTTGCCTTGGTGGTACAGTGATGGGATTGGAGGCTGGTACATCTCTAGGTACTGGGTTTGAATCTCGGTACTGGCTTAGACTCGGAGCAAGTTTTAAAAGGCTCACTGGGAAGGTGTAAGACTGTAAAACACCAACGACCCACCATCTTGGACGGACAGCACAGATAACTGATGGTGTGCCAGGACACTGTGCCTGAACTGTAATTGGATACAAGCATGAAAATTAACAACATGAAATCGGTTAATGAAATGTACACCGACGACACATTTAGTCAGCAAGTTTTCAGCTTGATGAAAAAGAAATAACAAAAACATTTGAAAATAGTCTTTTTATTTTGTAATGGGCCTGGAAATACAGTTTCTTATTTTAAAAACCACTTTAGAATCGCACAGCATTGCATCATACCAAACATAACTGAAATGTTAAAATACAAAATGGACATACATAACAAGTACTTGCAAGTATTACTGATATGCAGTAATATTTACCACCATACCAAATTCATCAAATTTGATCGGCAAGAAATTATTTATAAATACTGACAGTGACCTGATTGAATTCATTTGAGAACTAAGCATTATGTTCATTCGTGTACTGTATAGGATTTATACAGTATAAACCATCTGTCAATTAAATAGGCTCCATCAAAAATAAAATTATATATGAATAAAAAGGGTTTTTTATTTTCATTTTGCAGACATTGAACAATGGTCAACGGTTAACTTTATAATAAAGTGAAGTTAAAACCAGATAAAAAATGTTTTGCCAAGTTGTAGTTAAATATTCGAAGATAACATAACTAACATGTATGAAAATCTTTACATTAAAATTACTTTTTAGCTAAAAGGAAATACCCTAGAACAGCGACATAATTCATGTGGATTGTCCCTAACTAGCTGTGTCATGATGTACTGCAACGTTCATAAATTACATCATGTAATTAATGATGTTATTCTTGTTTTCGAATAAATATGCAATTTTTAGTATAGGTATTTTCCAAAGTTGATATGCAACCCTTATGTGAAATCAAAAGTAGAAATAACACTTTTTACTTATTAGAAATACAAAGTATACAGTAAAATAGATTGATCCACTATGTAGCTCATATTTAGTAATTTTGTTATAAAGTGAACCTTTAACTAACCAAGTCCTTTATCTCAATATGTACAATGTAGAACTTATTCTAAACTGCATGGTTTTCCATAACAACCCATTCAAAATTTAACTTTGGTCCGACCTACTGGTCGTATTTATTTTTTGCATTCCATGGCCAACAACTTTACCAAATACATACAAAACATTAGCAAACCAGTTTGGTTTTTAAAAACACAAAATATGTTGAATTTTTAACATTAAGTGGAGTGCACCAAATTATGATCCAGTTTTTATGCTTGAAGATGACCGTTTCCTGACAACTTCACCAACAGATGTGCAAACAGTACAAGAACTAGCATTATTACAACATTACCACTGCTGGTCAATAATAAGGAAGGCACTTTCAAATGTAATAAATTAAAGCAATGAAGAAATATAAACATATTTCAAGGCAGTATGCAATAAATATAACACCTCAGTAGGCAGTTACAGAGGACCAACTAGCTACTCCTGCATGTAAATGTGTAACATTGTTATTATATCTACTATTATTCCATTTGACCTTCTGTAACTGTTTCACAAAACGTAATGTGTTAACATTTACACATGGGCATACCCCCCCCCCCCCCCCTGAGTTTGAAGAAATTAAGTGTAATGTCCAAGTTGCATAATGGCTGCTAAAATTATTTATCAACTTTTGCTTTAAAAAGTAAACATTATATCCTCAAATATTTACCCACTGAAAATTACAACCAATTTAATTTACTAGTAGGAAAACAAATTATTGGAGAATCTATAGGAGGATGACCGATAGAATTGGGTGCATTCATTGGAGTCAAACATTTCTTATGCTATGTTAGATGGATGTTGCTGACAAGTTTGCTGTCTTTGTGCACCTCATCTGTTTCTGATGGCCGTATCCTAACTGCAGACATTTGACTTTCCAGATTTGAAAGATTTGCTGATTTGTTACAATGTGATAAGACAGGAATCTAATTGGACATGATTGCAAGCAAAATACAATTTCAGTTTCCTGAATAAAGGTATGCAAAGTTTGTGTTAGATCTATTAATTTGTAGTTATTTATCACAAATACATGTAAACATAACAAAATATGACAACTGCTACTTTCAGAATGCACCTTTTAAGTTTAAATCTATTTTATTATAAATCATGCAACCCCCTACCCTGGTACCTCATAAGTACAAAAAATAAAACAACAAAAATTTCAAAAATAAATACACAGAATATTTATTGTAAATATTACACAAAATATTAGCTACAGTATTCTTGCTGTATGGGACTGATGTTACATTATTAATTACAAGACGCTTCAAATCTACTTATCCATATCTATATCCGGTCTTCAAAAAGAGTTGCTCATCTTTGAAAAGGGAAACAAATAACAACTTTAGATGTGATGGAATGTATTACTTGGGAGGTAGAAGTAATCACTTTTTGCATATGGTAAATGCTGCAGAATCATTAAGACAAAACATTCCATAAGTATGTATATTAGACAAACTCTCTTGTTTTCAACAATAATTTTACCCTCTTTAAATATCAACATTTTGTAATTTATTACTGCATTTCAAACGCACATTCTGAGTGTACTGGTAAAGCAATACATGTCCCCTACCGGGCCCAACAAATGTTCTTATCATCTCCTAAGTATATAGGTCATAACTAAGTGAACAGTGGGTAAATTGCCATCAAAGTCAAACTTGATCTGTAACAGTAGCTAATAAAGCTATATACAGAATTTAAAATCAATATCAGGAGGCACCGCAAAAAATAAAAAGTTCGGAATATTTTAAAAAAAATTCCTAAGTTCAAGTGGAATCAAGAGCCATAACCCTATCAAAAATGAGTAAATCGCCATGGAAATCAAACTCGATCTGTGACAGTACATGATAAACTATACACAAAATCAAAATACTATGACGAAACAAAAGTTCTGAAAAGACTGAAGGAGGGACAGACAGATAGACAGAAGGACAATGAAAAAACCTATATACACGTAGTCCCCTCTGGTTGGACCGGTAGGGGAAAGACGGAAGGAGGGACAGACATATAGACAGAAGGACAATGAAAAAACCTATATACACGTAGTCCCCTCTGGTTGGACCGGTAGGGCACTAATAAATGATAGTAAGTAAAAAGATAAAATATAATTAGTTTTTTTGCACTAATAGTAATACAATATATATATATATATATATATATATATATATATATATATATCTGACCATACAAACATAAATTTTAACAAACAGTTATCCCAGAAAAGGAATAAAGTTAACAACATAACCAAAAATAAATAATGAATGTTATGACGGTCCCTGTAATTCTAAGGATAAATACTTGGAACAGTAACAAAATACATACATTAACAAACAAGAAAGGACGGACTTTTGATGTTAAAAACAATCCAAATATATAATGCATAAATAAATTAAATATAAATGGAATTATGGCAACAAAAAATAGACAAAACAAAAAAACAATTTTAAAGAAATTTTTTTAGTTTTAAAAGAAACTAGGTCACTTGTGAATATAGCTCAAACCAATAAATTTCCATTCCCAATAGTGGCTAAAAAGTATAATGTACTCTACCCGTTAAATTCTAGACGTATGGATTTTAGAAGTTGAAGTTTCAGGTAATCACAAAGTTAAAGTAGCTTGGCAAATATCTAAATCCTGAAACGATTCTAAAGTTTGAAAACTACTAAATGTACAGGGACTTTGGTTTGAAAATAAACAATATAAAATTACCAAAACAATACTACATGACCTATATGTACATGCATTTATAAAACAATTGGACGGAAGTACAAATACAATTAATTACAGAAAACTTAGCTAATCATCTCTTTTTCTTGAATACCGAACCTGACCTCTGGGTTATCTACAAAGATATCCATTATATACACATAGTACATAATAAATGAATCAGTTACTTTGAAACAACACCTTATACTGGTGTACCTTTACTATATATATACATGTAATAACTATAATATAATATACAGTATTACATACAATATCACAGTTCACTTTACACATCAAATCACATTTAGCAGTACATATAACAAACTGTAACAATACAAAGACAAACTAACGGAACAAAGTAGAAACATTGTACCTAAGACATTATATTGTCATGTTTCTAATGTATGTTTTATTTTCCATCTGATGAGATGGAGATACACCAACTGTAATTTCCGAGATTACATTCAGAACCCATTGTTGGGATTGCGTTTATGAACACCCAAAAGGCAACCATCCTATGAACAGTAAACAATTTAAGGTACACAATATAGAGCAATAAACTTCTTTTAACTGTTCCTCTATTAGAAATAATTAAGAATGGATATTAAAACAGATAACACACAATTTATACAGTTTAAACAGTTCAAGAAGTTTGTAGCAGAATGAACAAAAAGTAATGTCCTTTGTTAGAAATAATTAAGAATACATTAAAACAGATAACGTACAGTTTATACAATTTATACAACTCATGAAGGTCCTAGCAGCATGTACAGGAAGCGATGGTCACAAATACATTGACAAGAATAATGAAAATATTTATAATCACTATCAAGATAGTAAATAAACCATAGGTTAAACCATGGATACAGGTTTATATAAATCTAAGGATAACAGTTAATAAGGTAATGGTGCATAAGCCTTAAATAACATCGAATCTTGATCAACTATAAATAATAAAAGGCAGGGCTTGAAAAATATAAATAAAATATGGCCAGCCGTTACTTTTTGTTTTTAAAAACAGCAGGCCATCAGAAATATGTCCTGTTACAGAAAACACATGGTCTGTTAGAAATAAGTCAGCAGGCAGTGATGGGACAGTTAAGGATAAAAATAACGACTCCAAGATGAATTTTAAAGAATTATGCTATTAGAATATAACAGCTCTTTCAAGCTCTGATAGCTATGAGGGTAAAAAATATCACTAGATAGTATTATTAGACATGTAATGGAATGGTAGATATATGTATATCTGTATCATCAGATGATGGATAAATCATGAAATTTTTTCAAATAAATATATCTTCGATTAAAACGTGGAACAAAATAAAATAACGTAATTTTTTCAAATACCTGTATTACTAAACAGTTGATAAATAATGAAATAATAATTTACAATGGAATGGTAGAAATATCATTAATGTAAATAAACTACAGAGTAAAAGATAAATGATGGAATGGCTTGTGTATTTATTTTGTCTGTGATTAATGTATTACACTATAATGGCCATGTGCTACTGATTAAACCAAACAATAACTACATTTACAGTTGTCTGTAACGTCCAAATTGATGCGAAGTATAATATTCAGTCGATCCTACACTTCAGTTCTTCTTTTTTTTCAGTGTTTGATATGAAGTACTCACTAAAATTTTAAGTCAATATGTCACTTTTTTTGCATTTTGTTAAATTTTAAGAAAGCTAATATTTTATGATTTACAGTAGATGGAGAATGAATCTTTGGATGTTTGATGAAGGAAGAGATCATACAACATGAAATCCAACAAGTACTATATGTACTTTCTAGCAATACTGGTACAGATGCTTAACTAAATGTAATATGTGTATAACTAACGCATTGTTTTATGCTGTGCTGTATCCTATATCTACCAACAGGAAAGAAAGAAAGGAAATGGTTATTTAGCAATGCACACAACACTTTTTATTTATGGTTACATGGCGTCGACATATAGTTAAGGACCACACAGATATTGAGAGACGAAACCTGCTGTCGTCACTTCATGGCTACTCTTTTTGATTAGCAGCAAGGAATCTTTTATATGCACCATCCCATAGACAGGGTAGCACATACCATGATCTTTGATGTACCAGTCGTTTTGCACTGGCTGGAGCAAGAAATAGTCCAATGGGGATCGATCCCAAACCGACTGCGAATGAAGCGAGCACTCTACCAACAGTTCCCATGTATATAGAAAGGCCTGCTTTCAGTTAATACAACTAAGTGATTTATGGTGCATGGAAATCTGCTTGTCCATATTTGCATTTTAAGTATACTTTTAAACTACCAGTAAATACTTGTCACTGAAAAATCACTCATCAACTGACTTTCCTTCAGTGCGCTGAATGCCTACAGGTGAAATCATGTACATGAAAAAGGTACTGTGTTTATGTATTCTATTAATAAACTTGTGCGGAATCGTGTTAATGGAAAATGTACTGTGTTTATGCAGTCCTCTACATTAACTTTTCTGTCTAGGAGCCATACTGCACCTAGTTCAAGTTTGTTTGGAGCCAAACAACGAATTTAGGAGACATGTTTTTATACCGATTGTATGTATGTACTTGTATGTATGTGTGTGTGCTTGTCCATTTTTATAAACCATTGGTGCAAATATTAAAGTACTATGAAATGCATAATGCGTATCAGAGATGCAATTTATATACAATGTATGTATTCAGTGACTAGCACGTGAAAGTATCTATAACTGTGTGTTGTGTATTACACCAGGAAGTATATTTTAAGTCTCTACCATAACACTTTATTAAAGCCATCATAAGGCACTGATTGTAATAAATCTGATGAAACTACTAAAATGCCATGATAGTTTCCTGCGAACCCACCCCACACCACAATAACTTGACAACCCCCGAAACCATCATGGCGTTAACTTGCCATTTGGTAAGTACATGTATGTAAATTAGCATTTGTGACGTAGACTTCACAGACATCACTTCAACATCACTCAGCAAACATTTCTTGTTTTTCACTGATTAATTTGATTAATTTTGCCATGATTTGATTTCTGGACATGTATTAAAACCAATAAAACCTGTTTAGTACTTCAGACATGTAACATTTCTTTTTATACACTAGAATATAAGGAATATTAGTTTCAAACTCTTGTATATTAATGCATATTACTGACATCTGTGTCATAAGGTGAGAAAAAAAGAAATCCAATAGAAAAAAAAAGAAAAAAAAAGGACACGTCATGCCAAATCAACGAGATCTAAAGCCCTGCTTTTGGTCACTTGACAATGTACTGTTGTACAGTTTTACCTGCTAGTCAATGGGGATATACTACATACTGCTAGATTTTAAAGATGTAGTGAATTGGACTATACTGAAAACATACGTGTCCTGAAACCTGTAAATTGTATATTCTGGCACTGGTGTCTTCTTCCATGAACTGTTATGACCATTCTAACAGTAATGCTGACTATTCTATTACTAATGCTGACTATTCTAGTGTTAATGTGGACTATTCTAATACTAATGTTGACTATTCTAATACTAATGTTGACTATTCTAGTGGAAACTGTCAGCTAATTAAACCCCAAATTTAATTATTCTAGAGGTAATGTAGAGCTGACTGGACCCAGAGTTTGACTACTCTAGTGATAATGCTGACCATTCTAGAAGTAATATTAACCATTAAAGTGTTATGTTAACCATTCTAGAGATAAAGCTGACTATTTTAGCAGTAATGTAGATCTGACTGGATCCCTAGTTTGACCATTCAAATGGTAATGTTGACCATTCTAGCAGTAATATTGACCATTCTAACAGTGATGTTGACCATTCTAGCAGTAATATTGACCATTCTAACAGTGATGTTGACCATTCTAGCAGTAATATTGACCATTCTAACAGTAATGTTGACCATTCTAGCAGTAATATTGACAATTCTAACAGTGATGTTGACCATTCTAGCAGTAATATTGACCATTCTAACAGTGATGTTGACCATTCTAGCAGTAATATTGACCATTCTAACAGTGATGTTGACTATTCTAGCAGTATGGTAGATCTGGTTGGAATAGTTTGGCCATTTTAATAATAATATTGACCATTCTAACAGTAATGTTGACCACTCTAACAGTAATGTTGACCATTTTAGTAGTAATATTGACCATTCTAACAGTAATGTTGACCTCTTTAACAGTAATGTTGACCATTCTAACAGTAATGTTAACCATTCTAGCAATATGATAGATCTGGTTGGAATAGTTTGACCATTCTAATGGTAATGTTAACCATTAACAGTAATGTTGACTATTCTAGCGGTAATGCCGTGCTGACTGAACTCTGAGTTGTTGTATGGAGTTCGGGGTGGTGCGCTTGGTGTAACCACTCTGTGGTCGAAAGTGACCAGACTGGGGCAGCTGGTGACCTCGGAAACCGCTCGACTGAAAAAGGAAACACAGCTCTTGTTAATAAGGCACAAAAGTCAGTTATTGACACTATATTATTTATTAAAACATTCAGATAACCTTTCGATGCTTTGTAAGTACACAATATAAATAATAAACTGAAGCTCAACATAAGAACAATGGAAAACTCATTTGGGTTATTCAGTTTCAATCTTTCATCTCCACTAAAGTGTCTAAGCTACTCTGCCAAAAACTGTATAGATGATTCAATGGGAATAACGATTATACATTGTTTGAACTCTAGCTGATTGTTATTATAAAAATATCACATTAAATAATTGTTACTGAATGTAAATACTGTTTTAAAATAATATATTACATTAAAACAATTTGAAAAATAAATGTACAAACAGAAATAATGTTCAGGATAACACTAATTATTCTACCAAGTGCAATGCTCAGTGGATCATATATACCACTAACACAATGAGATCATTTCTAATACAGCCACAAAGAAAATATGCAGCCATTTAACAGAGTATTAATGGTGGCCTCTAAAGACAGGTGCTTCATAACACATACACGTATGTACTAAATCATAATTAAATTTGAGGCAACATTAAGATGGCATCTTACCAAGGCAGATGGTCATTTCTTGTTGTAGGGTACAGGATGAAATGCCAATACTTGTAGTTACTGTATGGTATGTAATGTCTGCCTAACAAATGTTCTTTCAAAATACTAATAACTTCTATAGTCCATTTGCATCAAAAGGGAAATGATGAAATGATACTTAATTCTACAATGCAAACATGGAAACGCCTATAAAAACATATTAGTAACTTTTAAACTCCTACCAAAATATTTCTAACACAGCAAAAAATTTCTTAACAAATTATCATAAAATGGTATAGATAAAATCTTCTTTTTAGTTCAGGGGTGAAGAATGCTATAACAGCCAAGGAAGGTAGAATTATTAGTAATCGATAATGCAGTACACAGACACTAAAGGTAGAATTGCACGTGCTTTACCTGGCTGTGTCATCAGCTACCTTCATACCTGTCTCAAAAAGGGAGATTTAACACATGGAATTTGATGGCAATTTGTTAAGAAAGTTTTTTATTTATACTGACAATGTTTGCAAAATTGGTTGGCATGGGTTCAAACCTCAATATTATATTTTTAATGTTATTCATTATTCAAGTTACATGCCAATTCATCAGTGTCTCTTTGACAAAAATGAACTATATTAGTGGTTTTTGTCAAGCAAATTTTGAATGTTTTACCCTGCTAACTAATCTCTATATGTCACAATTACTGGTACGTGTAGCTGATGATTAATTGCTCAAAGCACTTTAGTGGTGTCATTAAACAAAGTTTTAACTTTTCCTACTATTCTATATATACTATATATATATATATATATATATATATACACACACACACACAAACACACACACACACATATACATGTATATACATATATATACACATATATACATATATATACACACACACATATTTACTAATAGTCTTTTTTTTCTAACAGTTAGTATTAACAATCTGAACACATAAAATTAACTGAGGTCAAAATGTGAATCAACTGTAAACATGAAAATATTCATAATAAACAGTAATTTAAAATTTCAGTCTCAAACTTTAAATATCAACAAAAAAATGTAGCTCTAAAATCTTCATTTTAAAAATCATTTGGTACTTGTTAGATCACGATTTACTACTTATCTATTAGTAAGTGAATATTTATCGATACATCGATTTATGTTATTTGTGGTGATATTGGTATTCAACGTGTGGAAAAACCCAAACATGAAAGACAAAACATACTAACTGGAACTTCACATTCAAACAGAACACTGAACGTGATTACACTGGTAACAAATCAATACATTATATTTTTTATTATTACATGTATTATTGAAAAAGAAAAGAAGAGTTTAATACAATAATTGAACAGCTAAATCATGCCTACTGCAAACTGGCATAACAAACGTGCTGAAAACAGAAGTCAAACAGGCAGTACAAGACAAACTTGAAAACACAGCAGTCAAATGCAACAAGTGACACAATGAACATATCTACGGAACTCTTACATGAGTCAGAAGGGGCGGAATCCAAATCTCTGTGAATTGTACTATAAATAAAACAACACCTTTATTATGATGCATCACACCCGAGTGTTAATGGCGGTAAACATCTCGTATTACATGTGAATTGTACTATAAATAAAACAACACCTTTATTATGATGCATCACACCCGAGTGTTAATGGCGGTAAACATCTCGTATTACATGTGAATTGTACTATAAATAAAACAACACCTTTATTATGATGCATCACACCCGAGTGTTAATGGTGGTATATATCTCATATCACATATACATGTAAGTTGTACTAAACATAAAACACTTTTTTATGATGCATCACTTGAGTGTCAAAAGTGTTATAATATTGTATCACGTGCATTGTACTATAAATAAAACACCTTTATTGATGCACCACATTTTATAGTGTTAATTGTAGTATACATTTTATCATATATAAGAACTGTACTTTAAAACAACATCTTTATTACGATGTTTCTGATATCTTAGTCTGAAAACAATATCTGCTTCCGATATCTTAGTCTGAAAGCAATCTCTGCTTCTGATATCTTAGTCTAAAAGCAATCTCTGTTTCTGATATTTTAGTCTGAAGACAATCTCTGTTTCTGATATTTTAGTCTGAAAGCAATCTGTTTCTGATATTTTAGTCTGAAAGCAATCTCTGTTTCTGATATTTTAGTCTGAAGACAATTTCTGTTTCTGATATTTTAGTCTGAAGGCCAATGCTAAAATTCAATAAAAATCTGCTTTGTACATTGTAGTTAACAAACCTAGACAGTATATATAAACAACTTAGTGTGGTTAACTCTTTAAGAACCTGGCTTTGTCACAAATCTGAACAACCCACTTAGTCAATTTTATAATACAATCTATTAATATCTATAGACCATTTAATTATTTTTTTTTAATGCATTTTCTCTTTTTGATGAGTAACAAGAGTATCAAGTGTGAAAAAAGCTGAACAATATTCCATTCAAAAACTGTGCAGCTTTTTCAGTTATGCATTTTACAGTCATGAATAGTCTAGATGTTTATACCGTATTTTCCAGCCTATAAGCCGCTACTTTTTTTCTGTGAATTAGAAGGTGCGTTTTATAAAACAGTGCACTTTATTTATGAATTTTACAGTAACCGCCATGCGTATAAAGTGAGACTGTAAATTGTAATGTTTTTATTATAAGTCGACATTTCCCTATTAATCGGCCTGTAAACAATGGGTTGATTTCTATGGCTTTTATCTAAGTAACGCCGTGGATAAACATTTTTTCAAAATGTATTTTTGGTTTTGTTTTGACAGTTGAGGGGTCTTCTTGTGAATATTTGTTTAAGTTTTTGGTTAGGTGTATCAGCAATTTAGACTGGCAAACTAATACTGTACGATCGAACTATATACCTGTCTTCAGTTTATACTCATGCTGTAAAACATTCAACATGCCTCCTGTCAAAAAAAGAAAGAGTTACACTGCATCGTTTAAACTACAACTACAAAATGGCAATAGAGCAGCTGGCAGACAATTCTCTATTGATGAATCGATGGTTAGAAGTTGGAGAAAGCAAAAAGATGTTTTGCAATTGACAAAAAAAGACCAAAAAAGCCAACAGAGGACACAAAGCTAGATGGCCAGAACTTGAGAAGAAGATTGAAGACTGGGTCCTGTTACAACGAGCAGCATGCCAAGGGTTAAACACGGTGACCATCAGACTAAGAGCCAAGATGATTGCCAGAGAGATGGGAATAGATGATTTCCAGGCTGGACCATCTTGGTGTTTTCGTTTCATGAAGCAACATTCCTTGTCAATCCGTACTCGGACAACTGTTTCACAAAAACTGCCTGAAGATTTTGTAGAAAAGCTGGCACTATTTAGAAGTTGCTGAATATAACATAAACCACGACAACATCATCAACATGGATGAAGTTCCCCTGACATTTGACATACCCATGTGTAGAACTGTAGAAACGAAGGGTGTAAACACTGTTAGTGTACGAACAATAGGGCATGAAAAATCATCAATGACGGTAGTACTGGCATGTACGGCATCTGGGAAAAAACTTCCACCTATGGTCATTTTTAAACGAATAACAATATCCAAAGAAAAATTTCCATCCGGCATTATCATTTAATGCAACAAAAAAGGATGGATGGATCAAAATATGATGAGTGACTGATTAACTCTTACTACGTGAAACAACCTGGTGGATTTTTTCATCAAAAGAAGGCCATTTTGGTAATGGATTCTATGAGGGCTCACATTACGTTTGACATGAAGGATCAAATAAAACAGTTGAATTCTATCCCTGTCGTGATACCTGGTGGGATGACGAAACTGCTTCAACCCCTGGACATTTCCGTAAACAGGTGTTTCAAAGCACATCTTAGACAACTGTGGGAAACCTGGAACTGAGTTAATTTCCCATTCACCAATTGTGTGAATTAACTACTTTGTGGTTGAATCATATATACCGGTACAGTTCTCTTTGTTTTCAATGAGATATCCATTTCCCCATACTTACGATATATGCACCAAGTTGTAAAAATGTATTTATAGCTTTCAACATTTCATACACATAATTATTTTCCAGCACCACACAGTTAAAGTATATATGATGATGGCATGGTTTAGATAACACTTCAGCTTGTTAACATAAGAAGGGTTAATGGTCAACACAGCACAGCAGGTTCAAAACTCACCCGTGGACCAATGTATTGCTCAGGAAATGCCTGGAAATCAACCCTAATGTTCTGCAAAGCCAACAACAGGCTATTGTAAAATCATTTTAAATAATTTACATGCTACATGTACATTACTATAATTATAGCATAAAGACTTTTAATGAACAGTTTTAAAAGGAGAAGCTCTGTTTGTTTATACAAATTCTGGAAGTGATGAACACAGGAATTCATTGAGGTGATGAACACAGGAATTCATTGAGGTGATGACTGCAGGAAGGCTGTACAGTGGCAGATCTTCCATTTGAGGTGTGACAGATCCTCTCATTACTCCCATTCGATTACATCCAGTGCTAATGCTCAGTGTTTACTGCATCAAAGGCTGGAAATTGATTTTGTGGAATGAAAAACAATCTCTGCTTCTCACATCTTAATCTGAATGTAAATGCTAGAAACTGACTATCAGTTTAGACTGCTTGTACTGATATGTACTTTATTTTCATTTTTTAAAATGTTTTTACAATAAATAAATATTGATCATTCTAATTTAGACATATTAGTACAGTGTAACTGTAGTTGGCACTAATGTAATCTGAATAGCTGTACAATGTATTTTGAGCGACATCTTCCTCTTGTACCATATAAGTATTGTGCCTTGTTGTGTGTGCCATCCTAAGTAAAAATGTAAAAAAACAATTCCTTGCTGCTTTGAGAAGGAATGTAGTGATAGGATGTTTCTTCTCTCATTCTCTAAACCAGGTGTCACATTGTGGACACCCTACATGTATACAACAACCGATTAAACCATGTGCTGGGGTGTCAGTACGCCCACCACCTGTTTCAGTTTATAATGCAGTGTTTGGGAATTAACAAAATTTCATGAGTTGTACTTGCGTTTTATAAAATAAATATACTTACTTTGATAAAATTTTACTACAATTGTTTGTTTGTAAAACTGCCTCAGAATTGCATGCATATCCATCTCCCGAGAATCTAGGGTTGTTCCATAACTGATTACATGGGGTGGGGGTGGGGGTCTTGAGGTATATTAATTATTATAATTTCAATTTATTCTATAATGGGCTTGGTGAGTCTGCCATATTTTCCCCTATGCATACTTCATCTAAATTAGAAAAAAAACCTTTTTGGATGATGGGTATATAAAACATGCTGCTTCGGCTGGTCCAGCCCCCACCCATGATTAATTCTGGAACAGTTCTTAAGAAACACTGGCACAAATGAACAACTGCAATAACTGACTATAGCTACAACAATGAACTGAACACAGTATGTGGCACAAACACTTGAAAATAAAAGAATACAGTGGATGTAGAATGAAATAAAATTAAAGAAATAAAAACTTAACATAACTACACCAATGAAGAACAATAGAGCAGAATGTGTTAGAGTTTCAGGACTACTCACATGCACAAACATATTCTGTTGTGATGGCGCCACCTGCTGAGGAGTAGACCTCACTGGATACCCGGTGTCATTAACTAAAATACAAAATGACAACATGAAGTGAAGGATTAACACAGTGTCTTGTATGTGCATTGTAACAAACAGGAAGGAAGGAAGGAAATGTTTTATTTAAGTACGCACTCAACACATTTTATTTACAGTTATATGGCGTCAGACATGGTTAAGGACCACAAAGATATTGAGAGAGGAAACCCGCTGTCACCACTTCATGGGCTACTCTTTTCGATTAGCAGCAAGGGATCTTTTATATGCACCATCCCACAGACAGGATAGTACATACCACGGCCTTTGTTACACCAGTTGTAGAGCACTGGCTGGAATGAGAAATAGCCCAATGGGTCCACGATGGGGATCGATCCTAGTGTAACAGACAGGGTCAAACTATCATGGCTATCTATCTAAACTACTTGATATATATGACCAGACACACAGTTTTAGCAGTCAGTCAGTAGACATCATTCATTTTAATCTTCTTCTTTTATTACTGTATTCTGACAAAAAGCTGTAAATCATACACTGGTAGTTAAAAACAATTAAGTCAGAGACAACTTTATGAGTCATTTGGGTTTTAAAAAAAAATGTAAGTAAGATCGGCTTAATCGTGGGTATAAACTTGAATAATACCTAAGACATGGATGCCAGTCAAACGGGCAGCAGTAAAGAATTAAAATAACAAATTATTAATTAAAATAGTGATAAGTCTATAAACCTGCTGATACTCACTCTTAAGCTTTTCGTTGAGTCGGTCTAAAGATTCTAGTAATCGTTGCTCTTCTAAAGAAAGAGCAGAAGGACCTGTAAGAAAGCAATATAATACAGATAAAGGTCACCAGAGATAATCAGTATTACCATTAAAATGCAACTACAATTTGAGCTTATATTTTTAAATCTTTACATTTTGTGTTCACTGCCTGCTTCGTTTTGCTCAAGTGGGATAAATAGGCTTCTTAATACTTTAGATTCTGTCTATACCAAACACTTTGTTCACAAATCACATTCTTTCAATTTTGGTAACCGAAATGAGTGTCCACAATATTTTTCACAGCAGTGTGCAGCGCCCTCAATAGTTTAAGAAGTAGCAGGCTACAACAGTGATGATAGCAGGGGGCAAAGCGGGGGAAATTCCATGCTTATATATACTTTGGCAATACTTTGGACATGCCATATTCGTTTAAGTCTAAAAACGACATCTCAAGGCTTCACATTTGGTGCAAGAACCAGTCTATGAAACTTTCAGCCATTTTAATCATCAAATTATTACCATTTTAAACAAATTTCTCATCAGACATGGGTAATTTACGAAAATGACTCTGAATGACAAAAACCCTGCAGAAGATTCTTATCCACGAGTTCTACCTAAGTGGTGATTTTAAATAACGAAACAACATGAACTGGCTGCAATGTGCTTTAACTAAAGAGACAAACCTGTAGGACTTTGTTGTTTGACCTGCAAAACCCGTCTGCGATGTCTTTCATCAAACCCCAAATCAACCGGACTCTCGCTTGTTAATTCATCAAGATTCTCAGCAACCATGAATGTTTTTAAACTCTCTGACACTGGAAAATAAACAGTCATGTAATGCTAAATCTTGTAAATTAATATTATAATTAAACTAACTTTCAACCTGCTTACAAAACCTTCAAGAATCCCACCCACAACTCAAAATTAAAAGGACATTTTAAGCTACTTTTTCAGACCTGATGACACCTGACCAACCTGTTCACATTGTAAGCTCTTCAAATTGGCATTTACCACCAATATTTCATCCTCCCTTATGAAATCATGTACAACCTTGTACCCATACCGTCCAATTTAAATAAAAAGTTAAAGTTTGTGTTTTGTTTAACACCACTAGAGCACACTGATTTATTAATCATCGGCTACTGGATGTCAAACATTTGGTAATTTTTATATAAATATAGACTTAGAGAGGAAACCTGCTACAGTTTTCCATTAGTAGGAAGGGATCTTTTATATAATGCACCATTCCACAGACAGGATAGCACATACCACGACCTTCAATATACCAGTTGTAGTATACTGGCTGGAACAAGAAATAGCCAATTGGCCAACCAATAGGGATCAATCCTAGACCGACCGTGCATCAGGAGATCGCTTTACCCACCTTCCCATTTAAGAAACACCTGTACTTAGTCTAATATGAACCAGGCTCTGGGTTCTTACCACAGTATCAACTCTAACTGAAAACAGAATGGTTTTAACAGCTCGGTGGGGAGGTGTAAGACCAATACACTGACTTCTCTTTCATTAAGAAGTGCCCATCAACCTGACCTGGACAGATAGCCCAAATAGCTATGGTGCTGAACCTGAATTGGATATTAATATGGCAAATAAATAAAACAATTTTTACCATCCTCTTTAGTCTGGTAGCTGGTCCCGGCTTGTGGCCCCTGATGACTGACAACGGGCGCACTATGAACAGAGTTTTGGTGTGGCGCCAGTGGGGGCCTCTCTGAACCAGGTCTTCGCTGGTGCAGCAGTGCGTACCTCCTCAAATACCCATTTGCTGTTGTTCTCGGTTTCCCATTTGACATGTTGTTCATAGCTCTGTGCTGAACACCGCCGTGATTCAGATTATACCCTGCAGAATGACTACCTGCTGAAGCAACCCGCGTGTTGCTCGTCAATCCTAGAGAGGCACCATCCATGTATTTGTTAGACAGTGACGGCGTGTATTTGGACCCGTTGGTCTCAACCGACCCTTCCATCTGACTCAGTCGGTCTGAGCTTGTCGGGGTGCTGTCCAGACATGTGCGGACGGTGTCCCACAGAGAGTTGATCTCCTCGTCGGTCGGCGTTCGATCGATCCTCATCCCGTTCTCGTTGTACATAGCCGGAGGGTGCTTAACACTGACAGCTGGAGCTCCCGTGTATTTCAGATTCGACCCGTTCTCGTCGGTCTTCTCTGCTGCAGTCCCCTCCATTCCTTGCTCACTGTCATACCACTCTGGCACTCTGTATCCGGCATGTTGTGATATTGCAGCTTTCTGCTGAACAGGCACCTTCTCCATGAAATTATTATTGACGACTCTGATCTTCTTGTGTTGGTCCGAGCGGCTGTTACTGTTGATTTCCTGCAGGAATTGGGCTCCCTCTATGGAGTGTGTAATGATGTGAGCAGCTGCTCTCGGCCGGTCCTTGGCATGCTGCTGGATGTCGGCTTGGTGAACCCGCGGCTGCAGTGTCCCCGTGCTAGTTGGTCTTGTTGTTCGGTTCTGTACATCCGGTTTCGAAGGGTTGCTCCCCTTGGCAGATATAACTTTGGTCCTCGGTTTCGGTTTGGGTGTACCTGAACAAACAATCAGAGAATTAGACCAGGTGTGTCTGGCTTTAAAATACTGGTTTGACTAGTCTTTTGTGCTACAATAATTTATAAATTAATTTTTGGATTCAGTCATTCTGCTGAAAACACATTTAATATATACAGGCAAACATGTAAAAATCACAATTCAATTCATGAAAACTGAGCTCTTCCAAAAATGCAAAAGCAATGCATAATGTAGTAGTCTGAGGTGATATTTGCCAAGGAATTTATAGAACTTGAAATTATGACAATTTTATGACTGCAGTCCAGTGCCGAATGTTTCAAACTAATTTTACAACAGCACTGCAAAGGTAATTAAAAAAGGGTACACACTGTAATGAGAACTGATATGTTTTTATGTGATCCACTGAAGTGAATATGTCCTTAAACATGATATTTCATTAAAATAAATCTCACAAATAAAGTGAAAGCTAACATCTTTTTTATTAAACATGCTTTAAATAATACATTAAAGTAAAATGTGGTATAAAGTATTAAGTATTATAATATAAACTAAGATATTATTATTATTATCACATATTATTAAAATATAAAACTCATGAATAATAGTAATCTTAAAAAAATAAACAAATCAATGTGCATAACAACTTGTTTGTGTATATTATATTCAGTTAAACTTCAATAACTCCACTTTCAATCTCTCGAAAACTTCGATTTGTCAATCTGAAGCGACAGTCCCACCTGAGTTGCTATACAAACTAGTAATAACGGCCTTCGAAAACTCAAACTTCGAAAACTTGACAAACTCGATCTCTCGACCTAATTCTTTGGGCCCGCCATAAATATTTAATGGAGAAGGCATCTCAAAAACTTGACGCGTGTGATTTCCGATAGTATTTGAAAGACGAATGTATTGTCAATCGTGTCAATCAAGCGAAGCGTGCCTGTCTCAGGTGGTCTTGGCTGTTGAGAATTAAGGTCACAATTACAGAATAATAGATCGCCGACAAAGCGGAACGAAATGATACTGTGTTTGGTTGTCAGTGTCCATCCATGGTGGAGTGCTTCGCTCTGTAATGCATAATTACAGAATAATAGATTGCCGACTAAGCGGAACGAAATGATCCTGTGTTTGGTTGTCGGTGTTCATCCATGGCGGAGTGCTTCGCTCCGTAATGCATAATTACAGACAGTCTGGTTAACTCCCAAGAGCATTTGTAATAAGTATTAGTGCTGTTTAATTTTGCTCTCAAGGGCATGAATCGTGTCAAACTTTAGCTATTCTATTTATGTATCAGTTAATGTTTATCAATTGCCAGTCATTTAGCCAAGTTAAAAAGTGATATATCACAGATCGAGCAATCAAGGGAAGGACCCGGTAACGTGGAGATAACCAGATCAGTTTTAATACGTTTATCCAAGCAATTTCATGTAGGTCCCAGAAACGGAAAAAGAAACTAGAGGTGCAAAGCGTAAATAATTTTGTGTAAAACAAATGTACTTAGTGTTATTTGGCATTGTGTTTTATTTGTTAGTTACGTTCCGCCATGTTTTGACATGTGTAAAATATGTCAACATTCATTATGTCATTTACTTGGTGTTATTTATATATCAGGGTTGAAAATTAACATGAAAACCATGGTCACCAGCATGGCCAGTTGAAAAAAAATCTTACTGGCCCTTCTCAAATGCAACTAGTCCTCCAATTTAACTGTACAGTGGATATCAAAACAAGAATTTTCTTTGTTGAATAACAACCATGTATAATAATAACCATATAGTCTGCGTCAAAAGAAAAACGATGAATTGGCATGTAACTGCATAATGAATAAAGTTAAAACTCATGTAAATACATTTTATTCAGTTTTAAACTGATACCAACCCAAATAACATTTCTGAAAAAAGAAATCCATTATAAATAACATTTTGTTTTACAAATTACCATTAAATAATACAGATTAAATATAATTTTTAATACAGGTGTAAAGAAAAATGTTAGAACAGCCAATTTATGCAGCTTCACTTGCACTGTCTCTGAAGTAATCGATACTGCAGTACAAAGATACTAAAGCCGTGAAAGGTAGAACAGCGCGTTAGTAAATTAGTATGGGAGTGGCAGTCCTCTTTATGGCGATGCAAGAGGGATGAACTCTCCAGTAAAGGATTTGCTCGAGAGGGCTGTCCTCCTATAGACACGGCACTAGGTAAAGATTGATGGAATCGTCCACTATTTCGCCAAATACCAATTCGACTCTGCATTGTGCAGAGATACGGTCCTGATCTCTTATTACGGTTTTGTCGTTCAGATTACCTTGGATGTTTTATAAATATTTTTTTATTATTATTTACAATAAAAAAATGTTATTTCAGATGGTATGAGTTTAACTTTACAATTTAATAAATTTATATGAATTTTATATTTATATGCCAATTAATTGAATTTTGGAATAATCCCTGTAGTAATGGACAATTTGATTGTTAGTGAGTTAAAACTACAAGATATATTTAGATTTTTCCCAGAATAAGATACTAGTAAGCTAATTAAGAGGATTAATTTGTACCATAACATTTAATAATGTCAAAAAGTAGGTCTGCTAGATAATTATGGCATACCCAGTCCATCACAATAAGCCGACGACTTTAAAAAAACAAACACAAAAACACAAAACAATTCAAGTGTCTGTAATACGTTTTGAGCTATATGTGTTTATAGCCCCAGACCAAATCGCAGGAGCTGAGATTGAGTCTGGTTAGTCCAGAACTGTTAAAATATAGAACATGGTCTATAATATCGTCTCCTGTCAAATTTGTTGTTCCCGCCAGCTGAGACAAGGTGTGTTTTGTCACATTAGTCATTCGATTCAGTTTCAGTATGTTTCTTTTTTAACTGGTAGTACCATACTTGCCAGACTTTTTAACCCTGATATATGTATGTAAATGCCTTCTTCTTAAAGTTTTTTTCTGTCAATAAATACATGTAGCCTATATACCCAGCTGGGGTGGGGTGGGATGGGATCGGGTGATGTGGGGTATATAGTGACAGTGATATATTAATTCGCATTTCAACTGGGGATGCATAGTTTTCAGAGTTCAGAGGTAGGCAGGCAAGTGCATGCTTCTTACAATATTACGCAAAATCAACCAGCTGCAATGCAGTTTCAAATTTGTACTCTTATATACTCTTACCGGTATATATATATTAATTTCAAAAACTCGAACTCCCTTAAACTGGAACTATTTAACTATTTCCTCGTCCCCTTCAAGATCAAGTTATTGAAGTTTGACTGTGTGTATGTATATATATATATATATATATATATATATATATATATATATATATATATATATATATATATATATATATATATATATACACACACACAGTCATATCCATATATATCCATGTTTTTAAAGATTTTCTGTTATTTCTTTGAGATTCATTAGGGTATGAACCAAAACAAAGTATACACAAATTGTGTGAATTGACAATGCCCAGTCTTGACAATGCAGACTTGATTATTGCAAGATTTCACTTTTGTATGCTTCCATACCAGAATAAGCCGAATCAAGTACTATTACTGAATGGCAACATTCGGAAAAACTCTAATGATTACGGTATCTACAATATTTCTAATCAGCCGAGAAGTTCGTAGTGGACACATATTTTTCTTCTTAAAAGTAATAAACTTTCAGTTTTATGACGAATTTAAAACACTGTTGCAAATTAATTTTAAACAGCTATTGTGGTGACATTGCCGATTGCATAGCTGAATTTAACAGTGTGCTTTTTCCTCTTTTAAGTTACTTCCCCTTGGAAGTACTGTAGCAGTAATATAGATTGAAGGTTTCATGACTGGTGTGACAACCAATAACATGGAGGAATTAGCTTCCCACATCATTAATTTTTAATACATGTCTATTTGCTACTGACAATATTTGACCATGGCAAAAAGTAAACAACACACAGTGTTTTCCCCATGGTGTTTTAGCATGGCATCCTGCCATGCCTCAGTAGTCTGGTGCCATCTTGCCCTGATCTGCACCACCTTGTTTTCAATCAACACCATGCTGACCTAAGATTTAACAAGCCATTAATTAACTTTAAAGTGACCTTTATAAATCACCAAGTAACACATTTGCATACAGTCCACTACTAATCAGAAGACATTTAATCTATTACTACCATAAGTATGATATATAGGTGTTTATGAAAAAAAACCCCATGTATGTGAGGGAATTCAAGCATGACAGCAATCTAATTAAAATTAGCTCCACTATTACATGTCGATCTAACACCAGCCAGTTGGAGCTCATGTCCACCAATCAAAACCTTACTTGCAAAATCCTGCCAGTGATTTAAAACTAATTTGAAAACATTCCGAATTATCCTGAGGGTATACGACATGTTTCGTGTGAATTACGAATGCCTTAAAACATGTTTTATTTCATAAAATAAATAATTTGTAATGTAAAACTGAAGACTGATTTAGTTTTTCAGTTTTTTTTAAAATAATTAAATAATTTTTAATGTAAAATTGAAGACTGATAACCCACCCCGTAAATATTGGTATGGTTCGCTGTACTGTGGCCACTAAAATAGACTCGCCCGATATTTTTAGAATTTGTATGCTCCCAAATAACGTTATAAAAGGCGAAATGTGATTGGTCAGTATTTAAATTATTATTTACAGACGAAATGTTACCTGGACTTTGGGGACTACGCAGTGTTGTTAGTTTTAAATCACTGGCAGGATTCTGCAAGTAAGGTTTTGATTGGTGGACATGAGCTCCAACTGGCTGGTGTTAGATCCACATGTAATAGTGGAGCTAATTTTATTTTTAATTAGATTGGCATGACAGTCATTGCAGCTGGTACACCTAGTTTCCACATTTCATTTGAACTTATTTTCGTGCTTATATCCAATTAAGGTTCAAGCCCGCTGTCCTGGGCACACACCTCAGCTATCTGAGATGTCTGTCCAGGGCAGTAGGTTAGTTGTTAGTGAGAGAGAAGGTGTAGTGGTCTTACACCTATCCACTGAGTTGTGAAAACTCACTTTGGGTGGGAGCCGGTACTGGGCTGCGAACTCTGAACCTACCAGCCTTATGTCTGATGGCTTAACCACAACACCACCGAGGCCGGTGTTTGCACATTCAATTGTTGTACATGTATAGACATGTACTGATGTAGTGATGTCTACAGTTTGCACATTAAATTGATCTGTAGACTAGTATTGATATCATGAAGCCGCTGAGCCGCGGTGTAACACATTGTAGCACACATGCATTATTCACGACATTATATGATGGTACAGTAGTTTTTAGAAACCTGTCAGGTTAACATTAAACAAATTGTCGTAGCCACTGACTACCAGGCCACTGAGACCTTACTACAGTGTTAACAGAATAATCATTTCACAATATATAACAATGTTTATAGAATTTGTTCTGACAGACATTTGTATTAAAAATCAAAATCAATAAACAAACCCAATTCTAAATTTTTACATCAGTCATCGGCACAAAATCATACACATCTTTCAAATATTTGGTTATTTGTTTTAGTGTTTTATCTAAATATTTGGTTATTTGTTTTAGTGTTTTATCTAAATATTTGGTTATTTGTTTTAGTGTTTTATCTAAATATTTGGTTATTTGTTTTAGTGTTTTATCTAAATATTTGGAAAGGCATGGTAAACTAGTCACTTTGGGGGCATTTTCACCATTGTCAAGACAGCTTTTTTTTTTTTCATTATTAACGAAAGTGTTTAAAATAAACTTAATTCTGCAATTTCCTAGCATATGAATTTTTTTTAAAGAAATATTTTAGATAACAATTTTTGGTTTGTATTATTACCAACAATATCTGGCCCTCATGTAGGCACACCTTGTATATCCCTTGAGAAGTCTGTTCAATACAACGCTACCAGGTGTTATACCACACAAACAAATTTCGTATCAAATTAAATGATTTGCAAGACTTGCAAGTCTGAGTAAGATGAAATCAGTGGAACTTGTGGATCATTCTGTTGAGTATCGTGTCAAGGTTCACTATGCAACTTTCAGAGATATCAACACAATTGTAAGGGCCAAAACACACCAAAGCTGGGTCTGGGTCTGGCAAGTATAGCGTATCTCAACACCTGGGTCTGTAACCGACATGAGTTATCAATATACTGTAAACCGTGAAAAAATGCGTGCGTATAAATTTCGTGTCGTTCGCGTCCAACCTTATGTCGCGAGATTAATATGCACGCACTATTTCCCAGTCTGAAGTGTGCTTAAAGTAATTTGTTTTGTTTTGAAATATTTTATTGAGAATAAAATTCACAAAAAGATTCACTCAACAGGCACAGCACAGCCTATACACAAGCTCTCCTTGATGGCGACTAATCATTAATTGTTTTATGTAACTTCAATCGATGGCGACTAATCGTTTATTGTTTTATCTACCAAAGGGTGCTAACAGTTAACAACTGAAGCTGTGAGTTGTGATTCTAATACAGGTGAGGTGGGTAGGGCCTAATCCCCTCTATAGACTCTGTACCATGCACAATTGCTTGATGTAGGATAACAGAATATTGATTTACAGACAGTAACTTTATAACAATTACAGTGAGCTGTCTTTATCCACTTTGTTTTTTGAGCTGTCAACGGTCATTCGCGAAATTTACACGTCGCAAACATGCGCTAAGGTATACATTCGCAAAAAAAACACGTCGCAATATTAATACAGTTTACAGTATATATATATATATATGTATGTATGTATGTATGTATTTAAGAATGAATGAACGCACTGGCTCAGGAATTTTTTAAAACTAAAAAATTGTTATTTTCTAATTTTGCCCCAGGGATTCGAAATTGATTTTAAATTGACCGTTGTGATATACAAAATATAACTGTTTTTCGGTCTTGTTTTAAATTTATTTGGCTAGTACTATGTTTTGTTTACAGCCGGATACGATGTATTTGTTTTTAAAAAATTGTTAAGAAAGGGATAACAACAAACCAACCACTGAAAAATGGATTGGCTTAGAGGCTTAAGCGGCGTGTAGTCGGGTGGAGACTAAGATATCCTTGAGACTTGGATTTTTTCTATATGCAATAACCGGACGTGCTGTAATAGGGTTTTTCATAACAGTTTGCAGATTTAAAAACTCCTCCTTCATAAGTATGTATGTATGTATGTATGTGTGTGTGTGTGTATGTATGTATGTATGTATGTCTGTGTGTGTGTGTGTGTGTGTGTGTGTGTGTGTGTGTGTGTGTGTGTGTGTGTGTGTGTGTGTGTGTGTGTGTGTGTGTGTGTGTGTGTATGTATGTATATGTATATGTATATGTATATGTATATGTATATGTATATGTATATGTATATGTGTATATATATATATATGTATACATGTATATATATATATTAACTGTGTTCATATCTTTAAATACATTTTTACAAATAAATATCAACAATAATTTAGGAAATTCCATGCTCTTCCTGTTCTTGTTTATTAAGAAACGTGAAAAAATAAGGCTCGAACATTGTGCAGCTGCCAGTGTGAAAATATAGCGCATGCTGTACGATGGGTGATTGATAAGTTTGTGGCCTATGGTAGAAAGAGTCAGTTTTAGAAAATCAAATAGACATTTTTCAACATAGTCTCCTTCTACATTAACACACTTAATCCAGCGGTCATGGAGCAGACGGGTCCCTTCTGTGTAGAACGCACCATTTTGGGCCCTAAGAAAGTGGTTCACAGCATTCATAACATCATCATCTGTGGCAAAATGATGACCACCGAGCTCCTTTTTCATTTTTGGGAAGAGGTAGTAGTCAGAGGGAGCCAAATCAGGAGAATAGGGTGGGTGTTCGACAAGTTTGAATCCACATTTCTGGATAGCAGCCATGGACACTGTGGACCCAACGTGCTGACACCTTGGACATTTGAAGTTCGTTGTTGATGACTGCATGGATGCGTTCCTGGGAGATACCCAACTCGGTGGCAATGTAACGCTCCATTACTCGTCTGTCTGCCATGATGATGTCATGAATCTTGGCAATGGTCTCCTGTGTGGTAATGGTGACTGACCTTCCCGGATGGGGGTTGTCTTCCAGACTCTCCCTGCCACGTTTGAATACAGCAGCCCACTTCTTCACCATGTTGTATGAAGGGGCATCCTCCCCTAGTGTGACCACCATGTTTTCATAGATCTCCTTGTGTGTTAAGCCCTTGAGACTGAGGTAGCGGATGACTGCACGATGGCTGATGTTGTCCATATTATCAACAACCACCGATGCTCAATGTTTAATTATATGTAACAGAAAAACAACTCAAGTTAGTAACTTCAAACATTCTGTGTAATCATTCAACAAGTTGAACTGCTCTCAAATTCAGTGAAACATGTGCAGCTCATGTACTTCTGCCTTAGGCCACGAACTTATCAATCACCCATCGTATGTCATCTGTTGCCAGATCTGTAGTTCAGGCAAGCTTAAATTCTGTGTGTTTTGTCACATTTGAGTCTGTGCATTTTGTTTGTCTGGTACCATATATAACCGCCAGACCTCGACTCAGCTGTAGCATGATAAATGGTAGTTGCTAATCCATGGGATTGTGCAGATCTGCAGATGATCCTCATCCCCGATTGAATACACTAAAAACAAGATGACATTTGAGACTTCTGCTGGTATACATGTACATAACCTTTAGTACTCTAGTGGTGTCATTAAACAAAACAAACAAAAAATTACCTTTGGTACTTCCAAGAAATCTTATGTTCAGTTCTTTTTTCTCAGTCTCTAATCCACCATCGCCAGTCGAGATCATCTTGTTACAATTCCGGTCAAGGTCAGAAAAACGAACTGATTTCTTTTTAGGCTTAATTAAGAACAATAATAATTTTTAAAATGTGTCATTAAAAAACCCACCCACCTTTTATTAACAAGAGGCAGCTAGATTTTACTAATTATATCAAAGAAATAAATGCTAAATGAATGGATTTTTTTTTTTTTTAAACATAAAATCAAATTTACTTTTCAAATAAATAAATTCATTTAAAAAATTTGAAACTTGTGAAAAGCTTGAAATATGAATGGATGAAACACATGGAATAATGTTTTTAATTTCAAGACCTACAGTATGAAAAAAACAACCAAAAATCAAAAGGCATGCTTAAATCTGATTTTCATGTAGCAAAGTGAAAACAGATATGTATCAATTTCAACTTTGTTACCCTCCCCCACCCCAAAATAACAAACAACAAATCCTGTGCTCAAATTTATAACTCACAATATCTTACAATGACACAAATAAAACGGTTTCTACTTAAAACCACAAGGTCAAATTCTCAATGTTTTGGTCAACGGTGACCAAATTGTAACATCTTCAGGATCAATGCAATATAATAAAGAAAATTTTACAATATTAAACAAAACAAAAACCTCTTCAAAACATATTCAAGTGTGAACTCACCAATGAATCAAGCTGATCAAGACTATGTTGTTTAAGGTGTTGCCTGGCAACCTCTATGCTGTCCTTGACATTCAGATTTCCTGTGGAATCTGCTTTCTTCATAACACTCAAGTGTGGCTTCTTCAAGATGCTGCGAATTCCCGTCTCATTGTCACTGCTTGTCTCCCTCATAGCACTTGGCCGTGGAGGTTTGTTCGATACACGGGTAACAGCTTCCGTGGTCTTACTGCTGTCCCCAGTCATCAGAACTGTCAGCTTGCCATTAACCAAACCAAGAGTGCCATCCGATATACTACCACCATGCTTCTCAGTAGTAACACTCATCGCCTCATCCCTTGTCACTGGCAGATTCCTGTTTCCAACAAATGTCACTTTACTACCAATAGCCTGTTCAGACACGACAGGTTTCTTCGACATGGCTGCCACGCTGTATGTACTTACATCACTAGTGACAGAAAGTGCAACCGTTTTACAATTCACAGTAGAACTCTGTGGGTTAGTGTTCAAGGATTTAGGCACAACTTGCGGAGTCATTGTACTGTATGAATTATCGTGTCTAGTATATGAAGGCATAGTGACACAATGTGATGACACAGAAGGCGCCACTGTGAAGCTGGTAAGGTTAGTCGTGTTATTCAGTAAATGAGATGTCAACACGGTATTATCACATGAAAGATTAACACCTGTATTAGGTGGGAGACAAGACTGGCGGATCTGAAACTGTTCAGTTGGAAGCTGACCATTCTGACCCTGCCAGGTCTGCAGTTCTTTACTTGTGGAGGGCGACTCTGAAGTAATCCATTCCCTGGTTTGGTGTGTTGTCTTTGAGGCAAGCTGGCGGGGACCGATTAGATACGTAGTGGTGGAGGTTGATGGAGAATTGTGGGCTGCTAAAATACTGGAATAATGAGATGTTGTCGAGACCGGAGTGTCAGAAAATAATTTGTTCATTTTTCCAAACTGATCAGAAACAAGTGGACTATGGTTTTGAGCCAGGACAAATTGTCCTGGTATTCTATCCTGGGTGACTGCACCTGAGGGAACTGTGTTAACAGTTCCCTGAGAAACTGCATCCAACCCATTTGAGACATAATGTGCGGTATGCTGTAAACTACTTGGAGTTGTTGTCGACATTTGAGGAATAACACGGCCCCCAGGCTGTATTGATGACTGAGGCCTAACATTACCTGCAGACTGGGATGATGTCTGTGGCCTAAAGTTACCTCCAGACTGAGTTGATGACTGAGAGTTAACATTTCCTCCAGGTACATAGGATTGCTGAGACTTCTGTGAACTATTTGGATGGGCGAGACCATTACTTAAAGCTGCCTCAGAGTTCAAAAGATTGGACAGAAAACTTGAACTGCTATTTAAACTGGACGGACTTTCGATATCACCACAGTTTCGATACTGCATTACTTCTTCTAATTTCCGAGACTGTGACTGAACTCTAGGATCCTGCTGTTGTCCCGCCGCTCGATTTGGTTTGTCTGTCATGACAAACAGTGGCTTATTTTCTTCACCACCACCCATATAACTTAAACTAGTGGGAGCAACTGTGAACACTGGAGCAGAATGAGATGGCTGTTCCAAATCATCAGATGCAACAGCATCACAGGACGGACTTCCATGATGGACATCCGCTGGTTTTTCCCTGTAATCCTGATCATCCAAACTGTCGAGGCTTGACAAGCTGTCGCTGTGAGCAATCTCTGCATCAATGTCCATGAAACCCTGAACTCTCTGGTCTCCCTCTATTTCGTTCATGATGGCCTCATTGAACTGGTGAAGTGCCTTCTTTTGATCCTCCACAAGCAGCTGTTGGTGGTGCTCTAGCTGAGTCTCGAACAGATTGCGACTGGTGGTCATGTTCCGAAAACTCCGGTTCATCATCAGCGCATGCTCGTTCGCCAGGTTGTTCACATGGTCTTTGGCAGACCTGGGTCTGTAATGGTCGCCATCGGAGAAGATCCGATTAGCTGCTTCATGGTGGTAGTTGTTTGAGCTAAATGCTCTTGGACTGGTCCGACCCGTCTTACCAGAAGAACTGGTCTGTCTGGAGTAGAGGCTGGTGGTTCCGCGGATTAGTCTCAGAGCTTCGTCGATGTTGGCCCTCTGTGGGGAATTTTTTCTGCTACCGGGTCGACTTGTTGGTATGTTTGCTCGCTGAAACTTTTCTGTGGCTTTTCTTTGTTCATCTCTACGTTTAGCTAAAATATCATTTCTCCGTTTCTCTTCTCGTCTAACTTCCATTTTCCTCTTTAGGATTTGTTGTCTGAAATGAATAAATGTATTAAAAATAATTATTTTCACTTGAGCAAAATGCTTTTTACATGACCAACTGCTCAGTAAATAAAAAAGAAGACACTACATATCTCTTTCCATCTGGATTATAAATTTTAATATTAAATATCATGCGTTTGTTTTCTCTGGAATTTGGTAACATTCCCCAACTAGATTGCTTTTGTCAGAGACTTCCCAATTATGAATAGCAGAATTTTATTTTATAAATTATCTTATTTGATGTTTTGCAAGTTAAAAAAAAAAAAATCACAATTTACATAAAACAAACCATATATCTAAACAAATGTACAAGTACAAAAGTCAACAGATATGTACATACGTACATGTATGCATATATGTGTGTTACAAATACTTTTATAAGCAATGATAAATACATTCTAATGTGTACATACTTGCGCCTCTTGTTGGTTTCTTGAGACAATCTGCGAGCCCTTGCAATGGAGTCGGACTGGTCAATTTCAGCAAGGTCCTTGAGCGTCTGTACCTGAGACTTTTCCATAGTCTGGTAATTTTTACTTTTGTAGAATTAAGGAATTCACCATTAAACAAGAAAAATTTAAGAGAGTATACAAATTGTGACACAAGACTTGTTTTTCAGATGCGATTTAAGATCAAAGTGATGTTGTTACTGTGTTAACAAGTCTAGATAGATGGAAATAAGCATACTTTTTTACTAGTCGACAGGACAAGTATGCGCATCTATAATAAGTATAAATCTACTTCAACTAAGAAATTAAGAAAATTACCACGGCAAAAATAGTGTCCATGACAATTTTACTGTTAACCTGTTTGCAACTCATGATAATTATAAGTAAATTTTAACATTTGTTTTGTTTGCCAATATACTGTAAGATTCATTTATACAGTGGCAGTATTTGCTGACTAAAAGTGACATATCAGTTAACTCACAAATGACACATGCACGATCAAGAACAATGGGGTTGCAAGGGGATGGCAGTTTATCATATACAGTGTAGCCAGTCTGCACTGACATGATAGTTATATTACTTCAAAGTGTAGTGTTTTCCCTAGCTTGTTTTAGCATGGTGCAGCACCATGCCTCAATAGTCTAGCACCATCTTGCCTTAATCAGCACCATGCTGCCCTGAGATTAAACAAGCCTTTTTCACTAATTAATTCTAAAATTGCCTTTATAAAACACCCAAAAAGGTATTATTAATTAATAAAATATGCCTTTTATATCTTTTGCCATTCATTTATTAAAGCAAGCACATGTTTATTTTAATACATTTTTGTGTATTTTTGATGAAAAACAAGTGCCCCGAAAATGGTGAAAATGCCCCAAAAGTGTTTGGTCTACCATGCCTTGCCAAATTTCTAGGGAAATCAATAAAGTGTCAGAATATATTTAATTTTAATGTGATAGAGAATTAAAATAATGTTCTTTAATAACGGCATAATTTCTGTAAGGATATCTGTCACCAAGACCGAATGTCCCCCTTTCAACCACAAGTAAATCAGCAATTTAAAAAAAAAAAATTATTAGGCCACTCAGCACCAGAAAACGGTAGCATATTTTGGCAAAATACATGACGAAATTTTGATTAAACTATCGGTACGTTCTCTCTCTCTATATATATGTATATCTATAAATATCTCATAATCAGGCTGACCATAACACATCAAGATACTTGTAGGAGTGTATGTTTAATATTTTACTGAAAAGAAAACACCCGTAATGCACCATAACCAAGGTTCAACAATGTACAAGTTGTCACCCCATCTGCCGTGCAATCCAGTGATCCATGCAATGCACATGCTATGAACAGTCAACAGAGTTCAATGACCTAGTTGATATTCGCTTAATGCTGGTAATTTACATTAAGTATTTTCGATCATGCCTGAAGGCTCTGAGATTAAAATACATAGTAATAACGGTACATCTTTAACAATAAGGAAAAAATACATCTTGCAAACAAAAAAAATCCAATATAGTCCACGGAAAAAACAAATGCTGCAGAGAATGAAAAACTTTATGGCAATCTCCACAGCATTGCCGACTGCTGCGAGCAATTGCAGGGGATATACTTGTCTGCCAATATTTTCACTTGTCCAAAATAAGTGGTTTATTTTATTCTCAAGTACAAATATGATGATGTTTTTGATTAGTCAGATTACTTGACACTTGTCCACCAGACAACTATGAAGGTGGAGCAGATTTTCACATGTCAGGACAAACCGACAAGTGCTTATTTTGAACACTGGATAAATGAATGAAAATGTTGGATGTAAAGTTTAAAAGGGGGAATTGGGTATAGTCCGTCCCACAGGCAATGCCTTTTTCATACTATGGAATTTACAATTTCTGAGTCAAATGATTTGTAAATTAAAAAAAAAAAATGTTATTTCCAAAACACTTTTACTTTTCTTCTTACATCAAACCAAACTGAAATTATTTACAAATAGGGTGTTTTTTTTAATAGAATAGGCCTAATGGGACGGACTGTAAGTTTTACTTTATTAATACTTGTATCATTAAATATAATTTATTTAATTCAATTTAGTTGACATCGCCTATGAAAATATTGATATACTGTGAACTTTCAACTTAATAGGCAATTCTTGATCCAAAAAGCAAAAAAAAAAAAATCACTTACCGAGTCGCTGTCACCGAGTGATTAGCGACCATCTTCTCAGACTTTATGAAATTATGAATCGGGGGGGAAAAAAAACTACTACGACAAAAGGATACGAATAGCCGCCAGACAACATCTTCACTATTAACTATGAGGTGTCTTATCTTTGGTCTTCACGCCAGCCGAAAATAAATAAAATCATATCTAAAGTTTCACATCGGTAGAATGTTGCTGACATATACCGCCATGTTGTTTTTGGTAACAACATGCGTAGGTATGTCAAATCATAACATAGTTTGCGCATGGTTACTGGTTGTTTCCCTTGAATGACATTTAGGCCCTTATTTTAATTCGCTCTTAATCACGGAATGAATGAAGGAAAATGTTTTATTTAACGACGCACTCAACACATTTTATTTATGGTTATATGGCTTCAGACATATGGTTAAGGACCACACAGATATTGAGAGAGGAAACCCGATGTCGCCACTTCATGGGCTAATCTTTTCGATAAGCAGCAAGGGATCACTATCCCACAAACAGGGTAGCACATACCACGGCCTTTGCTATACCAGTCGTGGTGCACTGGCTGGAACTAGAAATAGCCCAATGGGCCCACCGACAGGGATCGATCCCACACCGACCGCGCATCGAGCGAGCGCTGTACCACTAGGCTACGTCCCGCCCCTAATCACGGAATAAGTTCATCACAATGTTATGCCCAGTAACCTAAAATATGAAACGTTGATCCTGTTTCTACAACCGTATTTAAAATAAATTCAGTTGCAGATATATCATCATGTACTAAATCCCTCCAGCACCTCCTCACCCAAACAACAACAACAAACAACAACAACAAACACAAACAAAAAACGCAACCCTCCCCCCCAAAAAAAAAAAAAATTCGCCACCACTACCAAAACATCTTTTAAAGTATTAATTGGGATTCATATAAGTCGGTAGAGATATAGAGAGTTCGCCTAACGTGCTTGCGTCGTAGGATAGTACTACACCAATGGACCCATTCTCTGATTGGGTGTTTCCCGTTCCAACCACTATATCACGACTCTTTATATCAAAGGCCGTGGTATGTTCTGTACTATCTATGGGAAAGTAGGCATATATATAAAAGAACCTTAATTACTGCTAGATGATGGGAAAATATAGCAAACATTTGACACCCAATAGTTACTAATTAATTAATATGCTCTACTGAAAGAAAGAAAGAAATGTTTTATTTAACGACGCACTCAACACATTTTATTTACGGTTATATGGTGTCAGACATTGAGAGAGAGAGAGAGAGAGAGAGAGAGAGAGAGAGAGAGAGAGAGAGAGAGAGAGAGAGAGAGAGAGAGAGAGAGAGAGAAAGAGAGAGAGAGAGGAAACCCGCTGTCGCCACTTCATGGGCTACTCTTTTTGATTAGCAGCAAGGGATCTTTTATATGCACCATCCCACAGGCAGGATAGTACATACCACGGCCTTTGTTACACCCGTTGCGGAGCACTGGCTAGAACGAGAAATAGCCCAATGGGTCCACCGACGGGGATCGATCCTGGACCGACCGCGCATCAAGCGAACGCTTTACCACTGGACTACGTCCCGCCCCATGCTCTACTGATGTCATTAAACAAAACAAACTTTAATTTATGATAAACGATTAGAAAAAAGCGAGAGCTGACAATAGCATAACAATAGTAATAAAACAAAAACAATAACAACAAAATAATAATAATAATATCAAATACAAATATACAAAATACAAAATAAACAAAAATCAAAACAAAATCAAAATCAAACAAAACAACCAAACAAAAGATACCCCATAGCAGACACTACCACCCCAAAACAAACCCATCCCTCCTCCCAACCTCTCCACAAAACTTCCCCAAATTAGCCAAATGGGATTTTTTATTAGCCATAATGAAAATGCTTAAGCCCAAATTGTTTTGCGCAGTACTTATATATGAATGTAAAAATGCTTTTTTTCCCCAGTTAATTATGTACAAACTGGAATAAATCTGAACATCAAAACCGTATTCTCTGATCAAAATTGTATCTCTATCAGGTGCATATCCTTAGGAGGACCGCCACTCCTTTAATGTTATATTTGCTATATTAAAAATACTAGTATACAGAGATCAGTTGCTGTCACAACTCTGCATATAGGTATCCAAAGACAGAAATTAAGATAGGGGCAGTTAATACAGTACTTTAATTTTTTAGCTGGGGGTGGGGGTGGTGCAACTATCTTCAAAGTTAGTGGCCAGTTTCCCATACAACCACCAAACACGCATCTATTATCTAACAACGTTTGTGACAACCGAATAGTCACCAACTACATTGCATATTAAGCTGTATTTTAAATAGACATATTTTCCTGAATCGTAATTGTCTGATTCATTTGGAGTTTACTCTTAACATTTTTTAATAATACAAAAACTATGAGAAGAAACCCGACACCCCTATCCGAAACCTGCTGAATTTGTGTTTTGATAAGATCTGTGCTATCAGATTAAAAAAAAAAACCTGTGTACATTTTAGACGCCCCAAATTGAATTCTTTTCGAAGACTAATCCACTTTAGTACATTTGAAAATTTTAGGGACGAAATCAGCCGGGTTAGATAATCTAATCGTTATCCGAGATGTTCCGAATACTATTGCAGCAGCTTTTCGGTTGAAATCGTAAAATAACGAGATTACTGGAACACATTTTCTCCTTACCGAATATAGTCGAGCTTTTCCGATTGTTCCTGCCTATAAACGTAATCAATTCATGTGTCACATGCTGATGACTTCCGGGAAGACGATAGTGAAATCTGTATTTTGTTGACGAGTTGTTATTTTTGTAAGAAGTAAAGATGGCTTTAAGCGATGCAGACGTCCAGAAGCAGGTAATTTATGTCTTTTGTATTAACACATTAAATAGTTCAGAATTGATTTACGTTTGTTTCACAAACGCACACGGTGTTCGTTGGAAGGGATGTGCCTACCCGGCAAAATCGATCACGAGTGAAGAAATGTTTAATGTCAGTGAAGATCATGATCCAAGATCGCATTCTGAACATGTGTGGTATTACAATTCAGTTAGTGACAGTCATACATGGAATCAAACAATAAATGCACTTACTCTATTGAACACATGCGACTCTGATGTTCTAATTCTTCTTCTACCTGGTGTTAGCTAGCCCGATAGCCGGAGTACTCTGACTGTAAGAGAGCTAGACGGACATTTGGACATAAACACGCTCTCATTACAGTCAGAGACCAACCTATGTCTTTTTTTGGCAATTCCTGACTACCAAACGGTAGGCAACGAGTCCCGCTCTAATACCACAACAATCCTATGTTTGACGTCAAATACCTTTACATCAATCATTTTCGAGTTAAGTGATACATAAAAATCCACATATTAATCACTAATACACTTACTACAGAAAGAAACCTGACAGCACCCACATTCAGCTACGCTTTGTGACACTCCGTCGCAACAATTGCAAAGCTCGGCGATCTATTTCGAGACGTAGACCACGTGATCGCGCACTGGGCGATTCCGCCTTGTGCAGCAGTTACAGGGGCCGTCTCATATCAAGCGGTTATTATTTTCATAAACAAATCGTCAGTCAAAAAAGAACTTGTAAATCAGCGACAAATATCATTGTCGTACTGTTAACTGCCAATGCATATTGATGGGTAATCTCATTAATTGTGGCTACATTCTACGCTGAAAAAAGTTCTAAACCTTTTTTTAAAACTCCCACACACCCTCTCGTTCTGAGTACAGTTTGTGGCCCTGATCAGAAATCGTGGTAGCGTACTTGAACATCAAACTGATATAAGCAGGTTAATTCCCGACATCGGACCTGGCAGTCATTTGTGGCCATACATGCATACGGCGAAACTCATCGCCATCGGTCCCTAGGCATCAGCTTGTCTACTATGACGGAACTCCTGTCTACAACTGATCATTGAGTATTGTGTTACAGAATCAGTCTTTGTTCAGTTGTTGAAAACAATTGGGCTGTGTTCTACGTAGGTTAATTCATTGTCAATAATTATTAACTACCATACATATATGTGATTTACATTTGCTTGGATAAAACGATCGTTCATATGAAATTAGTTATTAAGCAAACAGAATACTTACAACCAACTCAAAAAAAAATTTGAACTATTTTTATTACTTAATTTACTAGTATCCTACCGCCTTTTTCTTCTTTATTTTTCTTTTTGCTTTTTAATGAGATATTACACCACAGTTTCACATTTGAGTCATTTCCGCATATTTCTTAGGGAGTGGGTTTCAGCTCAGTCGTTTGAGTGTTCGCGTCGCAGGATCGAACAACCTCGATGGATCCATTCAACCAATTGATTTCTTTGTCGTTCCAACTAATGCACCAGAACTGGTCAGTGGCCTGTGGGAAAGTACATATAAAAGATCCATTGCTAATGTAGCGGGTTTCTTCTCCAATACTCATATCAGAGTTACCAAATGTTTGACATCCAATAGCTAGTGATTAATTAATCAATGTGCTCTAGTGGTGTCGTTGAACAAAACAAATTTCAATATTTTTTAGTTTGATCTGAATAGCAAAACAACTAAGATAAGTTTTAAAGATCAAATGAGCTATGCACCGATTCAATTTTGATTTTGCAGTAACAAGCATTGCCATCCTTCCCCTTAACGCCTCGGAATACATCTTATGATACCCCATCCCCTCAAGAGCGTTACGTAATTGTTGAGAGAAAAAAAAACCCCACACACACACTCTACTACTGTACTAATGACTAATTCATAAAACATAAAATAATCAAATTAAATTACTACTTACTTTATCTTTCATAAGAGGAGGCAGTACGTAGCACATACTTTTGCCGTATCCTGTCGATAACACCCAAATGTATCCTTCAAATTCAAAATGGAATCAATAATGTGTAATTGTTTTGGTTTAATGACGTAATGAAATCCAAATTCATCCAAAACGGCATTAGCCAACTCTTCCATGTTGTAACTTCGCTTGATATGAGACGGCCCCTGTAACTGCTGCACAAGGCGGAATCGCCCAGTGCGCGATCACGTGGTTTACGTCTCGAAATAGATCGTCGAGCTTTGCAATTGTTGCGACGGAGTGTCACGAAGCGTAGCAGAATGTGGGTGCTGTCGGGTTTCTTTCTGTAGTAAGTGTATTAGTGATTAATATGTGGATTTTTTTGTATCACTTAACTCGAAAATGATTGATGTAAAGGTATTTGACGTCAAACATAGGATTGTTGTGGTATTAGAGCGGGACTCGTTGCCTACCGTTTGGTAGTCAGGAATTGCCAAAAAAAGACATAGGTTGGTCTCTGACTGTAATGAGAGCGTGTTTATGTCCAAATGTCCGTCTAGCTCTCTTACAGTCAGAGTACTCGGGCTACTAGCCCGAGTACTCCGACTGTTAGCCCGAGTACTCTGACTGTAAGAGAGCTAGACGGACATTTGGACTGTTATACGCTCTCATTACAATTTACAGTCAGAGACCAACCTATGTATTTTTTGGGCAATTCCTGACAACCAAAAAGTTGGCAAAGATTCCCGCTCTAATACCACACCAATCCTATGTTTGACGTCAAATACCTTTACATCGATCATTTTCGAGTTAACTGATAAAAAAAAATCCACATATTAATCACTAATACACATACTACAGAAAGAAATCCGACAGCACCCACATTCAGCTACGCTTCGTGACACTCCGTTGCCATAATTACAAAGCTTGGCGATCTATTTTGAGACGTAGATCACGTGATCGCCCACTGGGTGATTCCGCCTTGTGCAGCAGTTACAGGGGCCTCCCTACCCACCTCTCGTCCTCTGGCAACTAACTTTTGCTTAGTCCGGAGGGACATAGTAATTTTACTATGTCTGGATCTCCATAAATACCCTTAATTATAATATGGCTGGTATTTGAAACTTGTGGCACCACATTTCGATTGTTTCTCAACTGAAATAGTGCAACAAATGGACACACAAACCAGAAAGGTATAACCTACCCAATTGAAGAACTTGCATCATTATTAACAAAATAAATCTTCTAACAAAAACATAAAAAATGTCCGTGCCATTTTAAATTTCCTACATAGAGGGAAGTAACTCGTCGTGCACGGTAAGAAAAATATTGCCTTAATGTGCCCCGTTTACTAACATTTACTAAGGTTGACGATAGAAGTACTAGATTTTCATCAAACACATTCATGTGCATTAATAATGTGCAAACAAAAACTTTTCAAAAGCAATTTTGCATTAGAATTTTTCCAGTTTTCTGAAAACGGAAACATCATGTAAGGAGATGGAAAGTAACGTAATTCAAATTCAAAATTAGCTGTGTTATTACAAAGCTTTGCCACATTAAAACAAAACTGGTCTATTAACCTTAACTCCTCTCAAAATTCTATAACTAACAGACAACACTGTTTACAGGTTGTTATGTTTTTATTTTTCATAATTCCGGAGAAAATATTAAGTTTAAGTTTTAAAAGATAAAAAAATTAAAATTACCTTTTGTCAAATATATAATATAAAAAAATTACTGTAGGATATTTTTATTTATTGTATACGAAACCAAAACAAGGGTGCGAAGAGTGACTTTATCGACCATAGACCGAACATTTCTTTTCCATAAAGCTACATTTGATATCTTATATTTATTTTTTGATTATTTGTCTATTTAGCTTTACACACAATAAATAATTCACCACTATAATGTGTTTTATGTGTTGTAACGTATATTTTACGGAAGTTAAAAGTTTTTGCTTTTATTGATGTCTTCACAGTATGAAACTAACAGGTTTTTTTTATTATCTCATTATCATTTTAGTTACAAGCCTTAGAATATTGTGCGAATAGTTGTTTTGTTTGCACAAGTCTGGTTTTGCATAACCTACATACATGCGAATTTCTTGTTTGCTCATTAAATTTTAGACTTGTTTCGTATGATTATAACGGGTTATGCAAAATGAAATGGGTTACTTAAATTATTTTTATGTGAATTCCTGTAAATGGGTTACGCAAATTTTCAATTCTCCATGACCTATCATTAAAGGTGCAGACCCTCATTTTGGCCGGTGAAAATTAACACTAAGTTTAGTTAAATCTACAAACCTGCAACACATTTGAATGAAGTTATAACAGAGTCAGTCTAAAGTCTATGATGTTTGAAAGGGGAAATACTTTCTAAAAATAGCTTGTCTCGATATCCATTACTTTTCAGATGACCATGCGTTTTTAGAATTATGAAAAATACATTTTGGTGTATTACAAAAACCTGGATGACCAGAACCAGTGTACAAAAATGAATATTCTAAATAATAAAATGTAAGTACTTCTAAGTTAAATGATCAAAAACTGGTTTTAATAGTGAAACATATGTCATAGAGTCTGTCACCTTACTATTAACTATTAACACCATGCTATTACTTAGTACTTACTGCTATGTGGGCTGCTGTCTAATGGCTGTAACCAAGAACTCCGTGTATATAGCCATTATTGTGAAATACAATTTCTTTGAATGTTTTATTGTTTCTTTGTAGATCAAGCATATGATGGCTTTCATTGAGCAAGAGGCCAATGAAAAAGCTGAAGAAATTGATGCTAAGGTATAATTTTATTTTACACTATTACAGTAGGTTTATATGCATATAACAATGCATGCCTGTATGTATTTAAACTTGTACTCTATCCTCTACATGTAAGTACTGTTTACACTGTTAGATAGAGGTTCTTATAATACTGCTAGCAGTGTTCGAGATTAAATTTCTTGGCCAGTATCCCAATTGGATACTAACATTCCAAAATCTGGTATCCCACCTGGGTTCTTGAAGTCTGGTATCCAAAATTAAATTCTGGTATCCCCGGGATATCGGGATACCATTAATCTCGAACACTGGCTAGCCACATAGACTTAACAGTTTTGTCATAGGTGATAAAATACCCTAGATATTGTCAGTTATTTGTTTTGGTAGCCATCTTGGAAGCCATGTTGAATATATACATCAAAATGCTCAAGGGTGCCAAGTTTGCACCTCTCAGATCCTCAGTCAGCACCTTCCAAAGATTCATAGAACAGTTATGGGTACCAAAATGTGAGATTCAGCCAAAAAATGAGGGTTTGGCAAACATACTACATGATATGCGTGATATGACGTAACATTTTAAAACCAGTGTTCTGACAGGTTATAAGGAAAGAAAAGGAATATTTGTTTAACAACACCTCAGCACTATTGTTGTTTTGTGTCTATCATTCAAAATGGGTATATTCGACACTTTGTAGTGAGAAAGATAGAAAGGAAAAATGCTGCCACTATATACATACAAAGGTAGACTACTCCTGTTTATTAATAGAGCAGCAAGGGATCTTCTATATGCATTTTCCCATAGACAATCAGAACAGCACATACCATGGTCTTTGATATACCAGTTATGGGGCACAGTCACTGGTTGAGATTGGTGAAAAACTAAGTTGATAAATGGTAATTAATCCTCTGACCCATTACACCCTAGGTGAGACCCTGTATCAACTGACGTATTAAAGTATATAATATATCCGTATTTATGTTATTCCAAGCCCCTTACCAATGAGAACTGTGGCAGTACATACATGTTTATGATTTATGAAACAGTAGTTACCATTGCCGATCAGAATTGGGTTTTTTCCACAATACATTTTACTTGCCTTCTACATGGATGGGGTGTTTGAGACAACACATTTTTTTCAATATGCATAAAATAAAATTATTTGGCATAACGTATATATGTATTAAAAAGATTTCCTTGTGACCTTTAAAATAACATTATTAATAATTCATGTGCTGCCCATCCTGTCATGTAATACTTTCTGGAATAACTTAAAATGTGTTGATTTGTATCTATAAAGTTCCACCGTTGTGTATGTTTAGGCGGAGGAAGAGTTTAACATTGAGAAGGGCCGACTGGTCCAACAACAGAGAGTGAAGATTATGGAGTTCTATGAGAGGAAAGAGAAACAGGTCGAACTACAGAAGAAAATGTGTGTAGCTTAGAACTACTTTACAGTTATATCACATATCACAATATTTCTAAGGTTTTTATAACCATAGGTGGAAATTAAGAAATGTTTTCATTGACTTCAGTGACAAATAGCCTAGACAAGTTACTAGACTCGGCACAAATTATTAGCCCCTCCCTCCACCTTTGATTGGTTGAGACGAAGTGACTGATCTGTAATCTAACATTTGTCATCTAAACTTTAAAGTTTTGTGTTTAGCTCCATTTCTCACAAACTATAAGTTCTCGATCAATCAAACTTGGTTTACAGCTACATCTATGAATGTTCATCTCAATGCAATTGAAATTTGTTTTTAAATTTAATTAAAAATTTTAATTGAACTTAAAGGGACATTCCTGAGTTTGCTGCATTGTAAGATGTTTCCGACATATAAAATATTTCTACGATTAAACGTACATATTAAATATATTTTCTTGTTGAGAATATCAGTGTCTGTATATGTTTCTGGTTGTCTTAATGTTTGTAAGAAGCCCAAACTGGATTTTGTTTTTGAGGAATTAAAATGAAATTTAACCTAGTACAAATATTACAACGATCAGAATCACGTTTAATAAAAAATAATATACAGCCACTGATATTTTATGCAGAAAAATATATTTGATATGTAATTACAATAGTTAAAAAGTCTCTGAGTTGATAACATTTTACAAATTGCAGCAAACTCAGGAATGTCCCTTTAAAAAAACATTATTTGTTTTAAAATGTTTTTCTTTTCTAACATGCATTGAGATGAATGTCTATGGAAGTAATTATCAAGACACAAGATAAATATATGGTATGTGAGACATTTAAGTGACACAATTTGTATAAATTAATTAAATCATCTGAATAATGTATTGTGTAACATTTTGAAATGGGTTTAGAATGTATTCGATTTTTTCATAACATGTTAAACTGTTGTGATGTTTTGTTTTAATAGTCAGAGCTCGAATCTGTTGAATCAGGCCAGGTTACGGGTGTTAAAGGCAAGAGAAGATCACATTCAGGTAAGCTTTATAAACAATATATCAGTCATTGTCAGTAACTGATAAATAACATTCAAATTGTTAAAAAATAAATATTGAAGTTTTGTGCTTAGCTCCAGTTTTATTTTTACAAACTATAAATCCTGTATCAGTGAAACTTGGCTTATAGTTACACCTATGAATGTTCATCACAATCATGTGAAAACAAAATTAATTAAATTAAATGATTTTAACTGAATTTTTAGTTTAATTTGTTTTTTTAACATGTATTAAGATGACCATCTAGGGATGTAGCTATCAATCACATTGAATATGTTTATGGCACGCCATACATTTAATTCCATAGAATGCTTTTTCATTCCTGTTACATTGATTACCTAGCTGAACTAGGCTAACAAAGTGTAACTAACACACAGATATGTTTGTTTTAATTGGGATTGTAAAACGTTTTATTGTGTTTACTGATTTCAGAGCTGTTTGGAAGAGGCAAGTCGCAGGCTGGGTGAAGTAGCACACGATAAGCACAAATACAAGAACATACTGGAAGGCTTGATCGCCCAGGTATTGGTCGAGAAACAATCTGTGGATTGACGAGTAATGCAAAACAAGTGTTATGATAGACACAGTAAAATATTTATATTTGTTCTCAACAGTATTGGATGAAATGTCATTGTATTAGATTTCAGAAAGCAAAATTCAGACAGAAAAATAAACTATAATAGCAATATTTTGTTTTTAGTATTAATATCTTAAAATACAATGACTCAGACTTGATTTGACAAGCTTTATCCTCTAGTAGCAGTCTTTTAATAAGATGGCAGCTATATACAAAGAGGTAATTTTAACTACCCTTAGCTGTAAGAATTTTTTTTATTATTCTTAGAAAAACCACAGCAGTAAATTATTGACTGTATAATTGAAAACATATATGCCGATTGTTTCGTGTTTTTTTTTTATCAGTTTCAGCATCAAGTAATGTAATACAGTGTTGCTTTACCTGACTATCAATGACTTAATTACATTGATTTAAATGAAATTAATGTGTCTCAAGTTGACTATATGATATTGACTGATTTGTTATTGATGTCTTGTCTTTCTAGGGCTTGTTTTTGTTACTTGAGCCGGTTGTTATTTTGAGGTGCAAAGAAGCTGATGTGGATATTGTCAAAGTATGGAATTATAACATTTCTTCTTTCTTTCTTGAAATTCACACATTCAGGGCAAGCAACCCAATATCAGTATATGCATACATGCTAAAAGATGACATTTCTTCTCTTCCTTTTCTTTTGTCTTTCTTCTTTCTTTCTTTCTTGCTTTCTTGAAATTCTCACATTTGAGGCAAGCAGCCAATTCTCAGTATATGCACACACATGCTAACATTCTGAAACTTAGCAGTAAAAATAAGCACTTTGACTGGATGTATTGATAGAATACTCTCTAATGCTCCTCTTTATCACTGGTCTAAATTACTGAACACTTTAAAACAAATTTGTAACAAGAAGTGCTTTAATTCCCATCATCAGCGTCACTAACAAAAAATAGCACTAAATCTTTCAACTTAGAGGGCAGTACGTAGCCCAGTGGTAAAGAGCTCATTGATGCGCACTCAGTCTGGGATCGATCCCCATCAGGACCCATTGGGCTTTTTCTCACTCCATCCAGTGCACCTTGACTGGTATGTCAAAGGCTGTGGTATGTGCTATCCTGTCTGGGATGATGCAATTATTATTTTTAATGCATACTGTCAATACCAACAATATGCTTACTGATGTCACTACTGTCATTCATTTTGTTTTTTTGGTTTAACCTCAAAAGCATGAAATTAGGTTAAGAGTTGCTAAATATCACCAAACAAAGAATACAGAAAAACTGAGTGTGCAGAAAGTTTACCTAATAATAATATATTGTAAAACATTGTTACAGTCTGTGATCCCAGCAGCTGTGCACAGCTACAAAACAGCCACGAAGGGTCGCGAAGTGCAAGTGACAATTGATAAGGACCACTATCTCACTCCAGACATGTAAGTACACGGCTTCTAGAGTATGGTAGCCTCATTCCATGGCTAGTGATACTCACTGTTAGGCTAGTAAATAACTACTATTGCTATGCCCAATGGTTAATGAGAAAAGAGTTATCAAAAGTTGCATTTAAAGGTAGGGTCAACTCAAACAAGAGCCGTATGTGTTGGAAAGATGCTTACCTTGACCACCAACACATACTGACACTTTAGCAAATGAAAAACGCATAATTTTAGAGTTAATAAAAAAACATGATTATTCCTGCTAACTGGGGGCAGCCATTTTGTATCGTTTTTGTGACGTCCAGTGGGTTACTTGGAGCGAAGTGACGACAGCTCCTGACCATATCCTGTATGTACAGTGTAAACAAAAGCAGTAAATGACGTAATAATATAATAAACTATTTAACTAAATATATTTCAAGTTGCATTAACGGAACAAAATGGGGTTATAGTATTTTTCTCTGTTAAATAATCCAAAGGAAAAATGTACACTATTAGGCCTATTGATATGGTACGTTGGAGCAAAAATGACAACCCACGATACCCAAGAGATAATTTTCTTTTCTTTGTGACTACGTAATTGGTCAGTTCTGTGGTTTTAGATGGAAAAGTCTACTTAATCAATAGTTTTACAGAACTATTTACAGTAATAAACCGTGTCCATTACCATTTCAGGGGCGACAGGTAATATTCCACAATACCAGTATGTATTTTGTGTCTAGATGGTGACAATTAATTGGCTTGTCTGGTTACCAATCAAATACACACCTGCCAATCAGGAATCACAGGTAGAAGCAACTAACAGCATAGACCAATTAACTAAGAAAACACTCCGTGTATCATTTCAGTACGTAGGACAAAACATTGTTAATTATTTCAACTTGTTGTGTAGCCACTTTGACAATGGTATTTTATTTTATATTGAAAAATAATATATATAGTGCTGGATATACTTATTGCTGGCTTACTGGGATGTGTATTATTACAGAACATTGCAATGTATGACTATATATCATCCCGCAAAAATCAGGTAGATTGTGTTTCTCTAGTTCTAAGGCTCATTCCTGACGTTACGCGTTAAGTATTACGTAACCACCAGCTCGCCAGAGGGCGTACTCACTGAGATGGTACAAAATGGCTGCGCCCGTTAATATATAATAGCCATCACATTTAACCATTTTATTAATTAACGATTCGATTATACTTGTTGATACTAAGCAATAATGTGCATTATATATCGTTGAATATGCACACCAGGCCAAATGCCTTAATTGTCCCTTCCTTTAAGTCTTATTTTGTAAATATGAATAATTCTCCCCCTCTCTAATCTAAAGGATTGTAAGGTCTATCTCTTAGGTGATATATTCAGTTATTCCTATTATTTATTTCAAGTAGGACTAGTGAATTTTTAATCATGGCTAGGTCACTTTTACCACTGTTAAGCATGTGTGTCGATTGGTGGGGGACGGGGTACATATCCCCCTCACTTTTCAACATCAGGGGACAATCTATATAAATGCCCTCCCCCCCCCCCCCCCCCCCCCCCTTTTTCGTTTAGCACACACACACACACAACACACATGTCCCCCACACTTTTAAAGCCGGATTGACGCCCATGCTGTTAAGTAACACTAAAATGTGTCCTTGTTGTGACATTAGTTAGTGGCTTGGATCTCCATTTATATTAAATGTTTTGTTTATATATTTTATGGTGTTGAATAGAAATGATATGTTTTAAGTAATGTGTCTCTGGTGACTTCTTTTCGTTGACCCTTTCAGTGCTGGCGGAGTAGAGTTGCGTGCACAAGGACATAAATTCACGATTGACAACACCTTGGATAAACGTCTTGAACTTATTAGTTACCAGGTAAGATATATGTATGTTTAACTCAACCGTAAGAGAAGGTGAGATGTAGATATACAGATGTAAGTAAGGAATATCAGGCTTTATATGCCGATGATCGTCTACCAAACTTTCCTAGCATTCCATTGAATCGTGCGCTCTGTAGAATCGGGAAGTAAGAAAAGTTTGTTTTAATGACACTACTAGAAGACATATTATTTAGTCAGCAACTATAAACATTAAAACATGTGTAATTCTGACATGTAGTCTTCAGAGGAAACGTGCTGCATTTTTCCAAGGCTTTTATATGCACTTTCCCCACAGATGTAGCAAGCACGTACCATTGCTTTGATAGGTCATTGGTTGGGACGGGAAAACACCCCAGTGGGTCTGCTGAAGAAGTTTGATTCTATGACTCAAGCTCCTGAGGTGAGCACTCCAATGACTAAGCCCCTAGTAGTAGTTTTTGTGATGTCTGGTGGTATAGCTTGGGGCGAAGTGACGTCAGCTCCACCCATCTCCGTTCATCTCCTCTATACACAGTGTAAACAAATGCTCTAATTTACGACAAGGCGCTTCGCTTTCATCAACCTGACTTGTGAAACAACATAAATGACTTGATTGTGTAATAAACTATTTAACTAAATATATTTCAATTTGCATCAATAGAATGAAATGTAGTTATAGTATTTTTCTTTTTTAAAAAATCCAAAGAAAAAAAAAGCATATTATTAGGCCTATTGGTAGGGTACTTTCGAGCAAAAACGACCACTCACGATACCCAAGTGATACTTTTCTTTTCTTTGGGACGACATAATTGGTCAGTTTTGTGATTTTAGATGGGAAAGTCTACTTAAGCAAGGATTTTACAGAACTACTTACAGTAATAATGCAGGGCAGCTGGTAATGTCCATTATAAATAGAGGGGTATCCGTGCAGTTACAACACAATACCCTGTGATCTTAATAAAAGAGGCACGTCTTTTTAGTGTGTCTAGACACAGTGTCTGGGGACCGTCTAAATATACACCTGCCAATCAGGAACCACAGGTACAGGCCACAGAAAGAAATGACCAGTTAACCATGAAAACACTCCGATTATTATTTCAGTACATGAATTAATTTATGTACAAAATATAATACAGTTATTTCAACACTTTGACAATGGTGGTTTATTTTGTATTGAAAAATAATATATAATTGTCACTGGCTTACTGGGATGGCTATTATTACAGAACATTGCGATGCATCCGCAAAAATCAGGTATGTTTTGTTTCTTCAGTTCGAAGACTAATTCCTGACGTGACACGTTAGGTATTATGTAACCACCAGCTCGCCAGAGGACGTATTCACTAGGATGGTACAAAATGGCTGCACCCGTTATATATAATAGCCGTCACATTTAACCGTTTTATTAATTAACTAAAGAGTATATTTGTTGATATTAAACAATAATGTGCATTATATATCGTTGAATATGCATACCAGGCCAAATGTCTTAATTGTCCCCGCCTTTAATGTAAAATGACCAGAATAAGGCAGGGACCATTCTGCTCATTAGCAGAGGCTCGTGGCAAAACATTTATTGGTGTTTTCATCAGCTGGTTTTAGCATGGTGTGACACCATGTCTTATTAGTCTCGTGGAATCTTGCCTTAATCAGCGCCATGCTTCCCAAAGATTAAACACATCAATACTTAATGCTAAAATTGTTTTTATGAAATTTATTATTCATTAATAAAATTCCCTGTTAGATATTTTGTTATTCATTTATTAAAGCAAGCACATTAATTATTTCTGTAATTATATCTGTAATGAAAAAAAATGTGTCCTGAAAATGGCAAAACATATTTTAGTCTACCATGTCTTGCCAAATTTCTATGGAAAACTATTTGTACTGAACAGTCCATTTTATTCTAAAAGAGAGAATTAATTCCATGGCATTCTTATCCTTCAATGAATTCCAAAGGTAGTTGTAGTAGAATATGATATATCTCAAGTGTTTTGTCTTGATCCCTTCAACTTTGAGATAACAAAGTTTTACTGAAGACATATAGTTATTAATACATAACAAATATAATTTTGTTTTCAATTTCAGATGCTGCCAGAACTTAGGGAAATCTTGTTTGGTAAAAATCCTAATCGTCGATTCATGGATTAACTGCAATATTTGCCAAATAGCAACAAACAATTCCACAACTCATGTAGCTATTACAGACCTGGTTTAGTGCACAGTTCCATTTCAGATCTATTCCTCATTTAACTTTTGTTTATAATGAAGTTAATATTTTTTTACTGTAAAGGGGAAATATTAGTCTTCTTAAAATTTATCTGTGGTGGACTTCAGGATCACTGCTTTAAAAAAAACTTTAATTTTAATTGAATATAAGCAAATATTTATTGTAGTGAAGACACTTGGATGCATAGTTAATTGTTTAAACAGTTGATGTAATAGAAAGATTCTTATGAAAATAATTGGTAATCATTATAGATTTTGGTACTAAGGTGTTTGTGAGTCCATATTTGTAGTGAGAAACATGGAAACGGTAATGACTCTTTTGTGAATTTGTTTCTCCACCATTTCTTTATTTTACGATGTAACAACTTCTGAAGGAAATGTAAGAATTTGTTTCTCCACCATTTCTTTATTTTACGATGTAACAACTTCTGAAGGAAATGTAAGGAATTTTGAGTCTGATACAACAAACCTTTGTGTAAAACAGCATTTTGTAAAAAAAAATATTCTTCAGTTGTTTACCAAAACACTTGAGGACTGTATCTTTCCAGCCTGTTAGCAGCTGAGATTGTTGGTGTTGTATTTAACACTCCATACTAGGCAGTATTCTATTAAGCAGTCTCACCATTGTTCACTAGTATGGACCTGCTAGAACAGAGAGCAGGTATTCTGTAGGTCAGATAGGTCTAGTTAGTATATATAATTGTGTATATATGTGAGTGTATTTAATAACCTAGTACTGCACCCAGGATGTGTGTAGTAGACTCGTGAGAGGATAGCTGTATATTACTATTTCATTATCTGTAAAGTAGAACAAGGAAAATGGTCGCTCATCGACACTTCTGTTTTAGAATGAATGACTGAATGGTTAACGACACCCCAGCACCAAAATAGACATAGGCTGGTGGATGTCAAACAAACAAAGGTCTTCTGTTTTAGATGTCATCCTCTTTCTCTCAATTTTTATTACTTTCTTTTGTTTTAGTGTTGCCCTATTTTCTGAATTTTCATTATTTTCTTTGTAAAATTTTATTATTAATTATGGGCTATTGAATGTCATTCTTTTGATAATTCAGTCGCATTGTTTTCATAGAAAACATGATACATTTGTCCATTATAGCTATGAGTCTTTAATATTCACACAAACAATTATTGCCAGAATGTTGGTTATATCAGACAAACTATGGTTTGTATTTAACTCGACCACAATGATGGTGGTGGGGGGAAGTGGACATCTTCATACATACTTTTATATATAGTGTGAGCCTCCCTCTTCCTTTTAATCCCTTCTGGATGAGAACCATGTTTCTGTTTATTGTCCAGAATCTTTCCTTGTGGTCTGTGGGTGGTGATGTGTAATAGACATACAAGTCATTGTAATTCTAGCGGCATCATAGTCATTCTCTAAGGCTGAGTCTGTCATAAACATGTTTGTATATTAGTACTATAAGCAATTACAACGTATATTAATGTGAACAGAGACATTTTATGTATTATATGTGCAATGTTTGATTAATGTCTGTGATTAGTCCATTAGTCCTTTAAAAGGCAGAACCGAACCTATTACACGGTTCTTTCTTGTCTGTTACTGGATCATAAACAAAAACTATATTCACGTGGCATGCTAGAAATCACTATTTTACCACCCAACATGCTTCCTTCATCTACAGCAAACAGAATTCTTTTCAATGTTTTTTTCATATATTTGTAGCAATTGTTTGCTACATTGATTTTGTATGTGGGTTACTGCCCTTGTTTTATGTTTGGTATGTGGGAGTTTTATGTTGTAGTAATTTGTAAGTAAACCATGTATACTGAACTCCAGATTTGTGGTTGTAAAATGGATATGAGAAGAAGGAAAACGCACCATTTAACTGATTTTGTATAACTGGATGTATTCTGTTAGGCAAAACCCCCAAAGTTGTAAACACGAGTTGGGGATAGTGTGTGTTTTATAGCAACCTCACACATGCAGTAGCAATAACAACTGAAAGTTTGTGTGGTATTTGTTTTTAGTGGAGTTCAGTATATTAAGACCTAGTTTATTGGTGCATGATGCGTCTAGTCGGGTAGACATTCAGATATTTTATATAGAATAAGGAAATGTGAACTGTTATACTCCATGACGGACTACATGTTTGCCCATAACAGAAAATCACACAATTAGGGGCAATAGCAAGACAGTTATTCTTTAGATTAACTTTGATTGGAATTTTAACTGGGCAGTCTTTTTTTTTTTGGTCATGTTTTCATTAGTTTTAAGGCTTGTGGGGTTTGTTTTTGTGTGTGTCATCCATGGCATTGGCTTCAATACAAATTGCAAGCTCACTTAACCTCTATCCTGGACAAGCAAATCAGATAGCTGAAGTGTATGCCCAGGACAGAATACTTGAACGTCCCTTAGATGTACTCTTTCTCGTTCCAGCCAGTGCTCCACAATTGGTAAAACAAAGGCTGTGGTATGTACTATCCTGTGTGGAGGATGGTGCATATCGGCATCGGAAAGAGTAGCCCATTGAGTGGCAGCATCAGGTTTTCTCTCACGTTTTGTGTGATACTTTAACTATGTCTGAAGTCATATAATCAGAACAAAAATGTGTTAAGTGTATCATTAAATGTAAGGAATTTATGAATGAATGTTTAACGACACCCCAGCAGAAAAAATAATTTGTCTGGTTAAATGCAAAAATTAATAAATGTAAGTAAATTAATTAAATTAAAATGGTTAAGATTTGGAACCAACAATCTGCAAGATAATTTTTGCTTTCCTTAATGAGTTTACCCTCCTCTCTCTCTCCCCCCCCCCCCCCCCCCCCCCACAACAAACCTTTGTTTTTCTCCATGATATGAGCGTAAATTGTGTGTACTTGTTTGTGTCCATAAAGGCACATGTCTTGGTTTCATTTCCATTTATGCTTTGTTCAACTATTCATCAGTGATATGTGTGTTTCTGTATTTTGAGTATTTTATAATGGTACTGTTGGCATCTTACTACTCACTGGGTGATTTCTCTAGAACACCGGATTTCAGTAATCATGTTAGTAGATTATTTTTATGCAGTAGTCTGTTTACAGTAGTCTGTTTACAGTCATCTGTATCAAAGAGCTGTTGGGATGTTACAGTTACTGACAAACATTTTAAAAAGTGGAACAAGTCTATGCATTCAAAAGGGAAATACGCTTAGAAAATAGACTAGAGCAAGTCTATATGACCATTACTTCTCAGAAGTATATGCATTTTTAGAAACATGTCAAATGAATTTTGTGGTATCAGAAACACCAGGATGACCAGAAATGGAAATGGAAAATCTAAACAATATATAACGTCTGACTTCAGTTATGAAAAACGGCTATATTAGTGAAAAAAATATGCCATAGTGTTTAAAAACTAGGGTCTGTCACTTCAAAATTAAATTGTTTGAAAAAAAAAAATATATAAAAGAAAGAGAAGATATTACAGAATTTTAGGCCTGTCACAAATCTTTATTTTCGACCTCATCTCGCAATCTAAAGATGGAATGTCAGATGGGGTAAAAAGTTCCTGTGCAACAACTTGCTAACTAGTATCGGCTCTGGCTAATGTCCTTGACTTTGTATTTCCCACTGATCCATCCGGATCACTTTGTCACAATAAACATAAAACAGTTTTGCAGAGAAGAACATTCTAGATTTTAGTCTTACTCAAAGTTTTTCAAGGTTGTAGATTTTTTGTTCAATATCATTTCAATCTGGTTTTTCAACAACAACATACAAATGGATGATTGAGTTTAAAGCACATTTTCATTAGTGAAATAGATTGAACAAGGAAAAAAGAAAGATGTTTTTACCCGCATGCTTTACTGTTGTCATTCCATGTTCTAGAGTCGTTATTCAGACGAGCGTGTTTGCCTTCTCATCACCTCGGCTGTGATTCATCACTGTATTTCACCGTATATTAACTATATCATTATATATGTCCTGATTATAGCTGGTTATAATAGCTAATACAGGTGCCTGTGCAGGGGTGGTCCGCGTGAAGAATTATTTTTTCAATATATTTTCCAGGGTAGCATGACTTGACCTTCTCTAAAACCTTCGTTCGCCACAAAACAGAACCCCCACCCCCCCCACCCCCCACCCTGCGCAGTTTCCTGCACACGCGCCTGTAATAACCGTTTTATGTATGCCATGATGTTAAGTCTTTGAAAACTAAAACACGCATAATTCTTCAACTGTTGTCTACTTCATTTAGTCGATGTTGTGGGAAGTGTAAAACAATTCATAAATAAATACATTAAACCATTTTATCTTTGTGTTGTTTTTGTTCACTGTTCTATGAAAAGGATAGTGGCATCGTAAATGTATATCACGTGCAGAAAGAACTTACATACCCTTTTATTTTAAAGCATTTGTACGTCTGTTACATTCAACTTCGTGGTGAACACACACATACTAGCAGAGAAGGAAGACGAGAGATAGGGAGGGGTAGAGAGACGCAAAGACACACGAGTGATACCATTGTGTTAACTTGCTGTCCCTGTAGATTAGGGGAGATGTGGAGGAGAGTGAATGTCATAGCAATCCTGTGTGCAGGAGGGGTGGGTGGGGGTGGTGGGGGTCGGAGTTAAAAAACCCTCTGATCGAGTATTATTTTAAACATATATCCGTTGAAGCGTGAACCGAAACGCCTAGTATACAAACTTCGCCCGCCAGTTTAGAACCACCACCACAATTCCTTGCACACGCTTATATCGGGTATTATGTGACATGTGACACTGGTTTAGAACAAAAGACAATTTATCAATATGTTTAGTGATTCAAGAAAGATCACATAAACAGCAACAACAAATAGTGACTGGAAGCAAAGCTTTCATCCATAGTGTCGGGAACTTAACAGTGTCAAACATTCTCAGTATCAACAAATAGTGACTGGAAGCAAAGCTTTCATCCATAGTGTCGCGAAGTTAACTGGTAGACATTCTCAGTATCAACAAATAGTGACTGGAAGCAAAGCTTTCATCCATAGTGTCGGGAACTTAACAGTGTCAAACATTCTCAGTATCAACAAATAGTGAATGAGAGCAAAGCTTTCATCCATAGTGTCGGGAACTTAACGGTGTCAAACATTCTCAGTATCAACAAATAGTGACTGGAAGCAAAGCTTTCATCCATAGTGTCGGGAACTTAACAGTGTCAAATATTCTCAGTATCAACAAATAGTGACTGGAAGCAAAGCTTTCATCCATAGTGTCGGGAACGTAACAGTGTCAAACATTCTCAGTATCAACAAATAGTGACTGGAAACAAAGCTTTCATCCATAGTGTCGGGAAGTTAACAGTGGTAGACATTCTCAGTATCAACAAATAGTGACTGCAAGCAAAGTTTTCATCCATAGTGTCGGGAACTTAACAGTGTGAAACATTCTCAGTATCAACAAATAGTGACTAGAAGCAAAGCTTTCATCCATAGTGTCGGGAAGTTAACAGTGGTAGACATTCTCAGTATCAGTCGCACAGTACTGACATTCAGTCCCACATTACATCTGTGTATGTTATACAGACATTACCATACTCGTAATGAATTACATTTGACTCTTTATTTTCATCAGTATTACCTCGGCATACGCAACACGAGGTACTGTAATATGTACATACACAGATATAACGTACAGCGAACTTAATACCATAATTAGTGTTTCCGAGTGGTCGGCCATCCATGGTGTTGAACGTAAACAACCAGACAGACACAGACTTTCGTTTTTGAAAAACCCACGAGTGCTAAAAATCACACTCCTCAAAATGCAGAGGACGAAAAAATCGCTCCCCTCAAAATAATCAGAATTAGAAGCAAGAGACCGAGAGGAATTGCACCCATGAACATGATTAAGTTTGAGCAGTAATAGTTTCTAAATTAAATAGCTTAAGGGTTAATGTTTTGTGTTTTCAAAATAAATATCCTAAATTAACTAATATACTGGTTGAAGGAAGGAAGGAATGGGTCACTGCAGCCTTACACAAGAAAAACAACACCATGAACACAACATTTGTCGATTTCTTATGTATTATATGCATATCATGTTGCATTAAAATTCCGAATCATGATAATCTGTTGACTATTTATGAATAAGGAATTGAAACTGATTTGTTTGTTTCTATTCTGTTTTATTTGAACAAGTACAATAATTTTAGTTTTCATCGCAGGATGATATGATTTCTCCATGGACACAAACCTGTGAACTGAATGTAAAAATGTAACATCCACATGGCACAAGGTTATCACATTTATCATGATATCATAATATACATGTTATGTACCTGCAAATTCTCTATTTTAAATAATAATAATAATGTCATAACAGAAAATGTCAACATCTATTGTTTTCTACCCAAATATATCTTACTACAATTTTTATAAAGATATATTTTTACAAACAGGATTAACTTTGATTATCGGTGTACTGTACAGTGTTCGAAATAAGCACTTGTCCGTTTGTCACGACAAGTGAAAATCTATTTGGACAAGCAAAATTTGCCTCGGTGGTTGTCCAGTGGACAAGTAACCTTTTTTCAATGTAGTTTCATTATTAGCAATCACAAACATCATCCTGATACTTGAATTAAATAAACCATTTATTTGGACAAGTGAACATATTTCTATCACTACACGTCATTTATTATACTACTAACTCGAATCATAGCAACCCATCAAAAAAACAAACACCCCCCCCCCCCCCCCAACAAACAAACAAACAAACAAACCCAACAAAACTGACTCTACCAAGATCAATGTCCTTGGCTTTAAATCACGTGGCAGTATCGTGAAACTATTAAAGGGACACGCCCTAGTTGTTAACCATTACGCCGTTGTTTTTCGCTATTAAACCCATTTTCTAACAAATAAAATTGCACTTTACTTACATTTTATTATTTAGAATATACAATTCCATTCACCTGAAGTGTTTTTTGGTAATCCTGGTGTTTGTAATACCACAAAATGCATTTTTCGTATTTCTTAAAAACGCACGCGCGTCTGAGAAAGAAAAAAAACGTTGAGCAGACAAGGTCTAATCTATTTTTAGAAGGGATCTTCCCGTTTCAACGTCACAGACGTTGGTATACCACGTGACCGTTATCATATTGGTTCGGTTTGTTTTCTCGTGCACGGTTCGCGCAATCAACATCTGATGTGCTGTCATTTGCTTGTCGTTCATTTGTGAGGTTTTTCTTCACAGTTCGTGAACATTTTCATTAACAATAAAATTCAGACAAGTAAGTATCTCAATACCAAACGTTACAAACCCTTAAAACCAATAATTTTGCTAAGTCTTACGATATCTGGAGAGGGGATACAACCTTGGGGGTGGAGGGGGGGCACAAGCTATATTGTTACCTTTATTTAAATAGAGTAGGACAAAAAAAAACCTTACATTTTCGTCCTGAGGAGGGGACGTGCATCCCCACCTCTGGTTCCTACAGACTGTACTACTACTACTGTTACCACCACCACCACCACTACCAACAATAATAAACGGTGCATCTAATTGCTAATAACAATAGGTTAGCCACTTGTACCCGGTGCCGAATAGCAAATGTAGGCTAATTGCGGTTTATATATAAAACATTATGATTTCAAACACTAGTATTGTCAACATGATCAGTGACGGACTATCATTGTCGTCTTATTCCGATTCAAGTATCATGATTGCTGCAGCAGCCACTTCCTCAACAGAAGCACCCATGTTGGTAAAGTAACTTCATGTTCCAAACTCATTCCTTTCGCTGTCCAGGACAGAACAGTTGGAACATGCCCAGGAGAGGTGAAAGGAACGCGACATAGGCATTTCTGTACTTCGAGCGACATCTACCCGTGACATCAGAATACTAATTTTCAAAATTATTTCAAGTAATTGGGTCAGGGGGATTCCCATGGTATTTATCGATATAGGACCTGCTTTTTCACTCTATTTTATAAAAACGTGATCAAAGTGTGTTAGTTTTGTAGATTCACCAAAATTAGAATTAATTTTCGCGGGCTGAAACTAGGGCGTGCAACTTTAACGAAAACAAAACCTGCTTTAGGCTACTAAAAAAAAGAAGTTTTTATTGGTGTACGCGTTTAATGTGATATCAAAATGTGTAAACATTATACACATCATAGAATTATTGGACAACGCACCTACCGTATTATGTTTTCTGTACGTGATCAAAACGACGACAGTGTAAAATACATTTTGCGATGTTACCTGTATTGTACGAAATTAAACAAAACAAAACCGACGAGATCTTAATAATAAGTGAACTCCTAGCTGATTGGCTCAGTGTAAAAAAAAGACAAAAAAAAAAAGACAACCAACCAATCGTGTTTCAATTTATAAAAAGTATTCTCGGAAGTTCATTGTGAACAGAATGGAAAGGTTGTGGATTGTATTCAATAAACAATTAAAGTGGCAGAGTTAAAAATAAAAAAAATAATACCAAAAAAAAAAAAAATAATACAAGCGTGATTTGTTCGATTTAGGGGCGCGTCAAAAACGAAAGTCTGTAAACATTGTAGTAACTATTATCACAATTATTATACGTTTTAACCACTTCACTGCTGCTACCTTCATAATATATTCTTTTGATTCAGTCTCTGCTCCACCTCTTTATTTTAGGATAGATATAACCAAACAACAGTACACTTATTTCGGACATTTTGCGAAAACAAATTAACCATAAACACCATTTCTTATAAATTATAATATTTTCATCCTTCAATAAAAAAAGTTTACCCTCTTTGTGACTGTTCTGTGATCATGGTTTATTCAGCAGATAGACGCTGTCTAAGGCGAGACCAGAACATCTCTCTGATGTCTGTGTCCTCGACAGGCCATGCTATATAAGTTGTCGTCTGCAGCAGAGCGTAAAGCGAATGGGTCAAGTGACGCGTGTCAATATCTTCCAGCATCACCACCACCAACAGGTCACGGCCGTTCTCCAGCACGTGCGTCTGGCACAGATTCATCTCGAACTGGCACCACTGATTCACAGCAAACGCGTTTGAAAGAACGAGAATCACTTTTCTGCTGGACAGCAAACTGTCGACGATGTTATCCACGATTAACGCACCGGGGATGAAATCGCGTTCATGCACGCACAGTTTCAGTTCGCCAGTGTTCTCCAAGTTGGGTATGGCTTCATTGATCACCCAGTTTTTGTCTTCTAACGAGTAGATGACGAAGGCGTCATAGGAGTACTCCCCACGTTCACAATCGTCAAAGTGTAGGCCCTTCTCGTACCTCATCATGTAGATGTAGTGTTTGATGTGCCAGCGCCATCGATACAAGAGACTCGAGACGGTCACGATGACGATAAGGATGACGACGGTGACGATCACCAGCATGGTCGTCTGGTAGTCCAGAAGACAAGACTCCACGGAGACTGTCCAGTCAGTGGTTAAATTTCGGTTCGTGTTGAAGCAGATGTAATTGTCCCCGATGAATTTGGATGGGTCCTGCCTCATCCATTGTATAAACCACAGCAGCTGGCAGTCACAAACGAACGGATTATCGGACAACTCTATTATCTTCAAGTTTCGTCTGACGTTTTCTGGAAAGTCATCTTCATGCAGAACAGATATCGCGTTTTGGTCCAGAATCAGATATTTTAGATAGGGAAAGTGGCTAAGGAAATCTTTTGGCATCTCTGTTATGTGATTTGAATACAGCTCCAAAAACTGAAGTTTAGAAAAGTTGTTGATTACCCGAGGAACTTCGAATAATAGCATATTCCCTAGGGCTAGCAAATGTAGTTGTCTTAGATGGCCAATCAACGCCATCATGTATTCTTCCATGTTTTCCTGAATGAATATGACATTGTTTGAAAGGTCAAGATAAACTAGATTTGTACATCCCCACAAACTTCTCACATTCATATTGTGTTGAAGATCAATTCTGTTGTCTTTCAGCGTCAAAGCTTTCAAATTGCTGTTGTTAAATGCAAACGGTTCAATAGAGTATATCTGTCCTTCCATATTCCGCAAGGTGAGGTTTTCCAGTTTTGGCAGCATTGAGAAAGAATTTGTTTTGAACTTAAATAGCTTATTTCTGCTTAGGTTGAGGATTTTAAGCCGAGTCAGACACTGAAGCTCGTTGGGGGAGACATGATTGATATAGTTATGGTCTAACGTGAGTTCTTCTAGGTTGGGAAAAACGGACCTGTTATTATCACAAATTGGCAAAAAGCTTCTCATACGATTGTAGGCCAGTTTCAGAACCTGTAGCTGAGAGGATTGCACGAGATGTACGTGTTTAATGTCATTTCCTGATAGAATCAAATGCGTGAGGTCTTTAACGTTAGCGAATTTACTATGATTGTATTTAGTGAGATAGTTCTTTGAAACGCATATCTCTTTGATGCGCGTTCCGTTTAGGGTATCAAAGAAATGTCCATTCCTATCGCTGATATTTAAATGACGTAAATCTAGATAGTCTAAACGAACTGACCTCAGCCCTATGAACGATCTCGTTAGAACGTTTTCCGGAGCGACGTTGTGGCTGATGTTGAGTCGAACTTGAGGAAAATATTTCAACACAGAGAACGCGTCCTCCTTCATGTTTACGATGGTGGAATTTTGAATATTCAAAATCGACAGACTTCTTAAATTCGACAGTGATGCAAACGTTTCGTTGGTGATGTTCTCGAAACGAAACGAAAGAAGATGGACGCTTTCTACGTATGGCGGAAGTTGAGGAAGTAATTTAAGTGTTTTACCGTTACCATTGCACCTCGCAGTGTTCAATGTTTTGTTACACACACACAGGCTGGTTATCTCGCCACAGCCAGACACGTTGCTGTCAATAACTTCTGACATTAGCGAGGTCAGACACAGCATAGTCGCACAAACAGCCCTCATACTGCAGTATCCCATGTTTGTTGTATAAGCTGTAAAGGGTCGCCTCACTTTTTACTTCCTGATATTACGATTACCGGTATATCTATTGTAACTTAAGAGTCACTGTCGAAACTCTGATCGTTATTTCCGGTCAGTACACATACAGGTTTTAGAGTCATACTGATTCGAATATCTGGTTAACCCCAGAACTAACACGTTTCACTTGATGTAATCATGGGCAGACTGTTGACCTGGTACACACTGTAACACAGTAAAAATCACATGTATTCATTTGACCTGGTTTTAGTAAACACGTTTGTTGGACAAGCAAATTAAAACTGAAAGTAGGTCTATATCTGAAATACTTCCTTATTAGGTCGAGCTCCATAGGCGTCACAAGATAACATTGACTGCGGAGGCCAGCTAAATATTGATTTGATTTTCAACTGTGGAGACGATGTATTATCTTCAGAGTTGGGACAGTGCCCCCTGCCCCAACCCTTCCGCTTCCGACGCCTATGAGTGTAGTATTCACCTGTTTGTACAACAACAACAACAACAACACAAAACAATAACAACAATTTAAAAAGTAAATCAATAGAAAACCCCACATAATGCACCTCAATCCCCCCCCCCCCCCCCCCCCAAAAAAAAAAGCGAGTTTCCTCCCTCATTACCTTTACGGACATATGGTGAAGGACCACACAAATAATGAGGGAGGAAACTCGCTGTCGCCTCTTCATGCGCTACTCTTTTCGATTAGCAGCAAGGGATCTTTTATATGCACCACCCCACAAACAGGGTAATACATACCACGGCCTTTGATATACCAGTCGTGGTGCACTGGCTGGAACGAGAAATAGCCCAATGGGCCCACCGACGAGAATCGATCCCACACCGACCGCTCATCGAGCGAGTGCTGTACCACTGGGCTACGTCTCGCCCCATCCCAATAGTCAAAATAACGTCTCTTTTTACTTTGTCAGGTTTATTTTGCCATATAAATTTGTAAAATCGTTTATGTAATGTTTCAACTAACTCTTCTGACGCAGTTGGTAATGAAATTAATAATTTTGTTATTTATGGTAATATCAATGTTTTTAACACTGTGAGCCTGCCTTATGGTACAGAGGGAGCAGATTGACTACCTTCACCCTCAAATATGAATATAGTAAATATGTATTAATATAAATAAGAAAGACGAGGTTCAGGATCTGAAGGGCTTTAATAATAGGGTTAATTAATTATAAGTAAATTAGAACACTGGGGTTTCCATATAGGATCATTTATCCCCAGGATCTATAAATCAATATACAAGTAGTGTATACCCCACAGGTATAGCCCTAATATTTAACAAAATAGAAAACAGTTATATAAATACATGTTCAACAAAAGTGTAGGCTAATCAATTAAATAGCATTAGTAACCAAGCTTCATCTATCAAACCAAATACACATAATCATTAATATCAACACTCTTCCACAATATCATTAAACCATGGCTTCAAGAAGAAGTAACATGAATAAGACATTTGTAATCATCCTCAACCCATATAAATTTGGCCGGCACTAATGCAACAAGTTAACAATACAAAATAGATTATTTCTAAACACTTAATAAGAACTGTCACTCTATTATTAGAAATGCATTTTTACTTTAATATTATCCTGATAAACATGTTTTCCTATTCTAATTATGTAAAGTTGTATACGTTTCTTCTCTAGTGTACATGTATATCCTTCACATAAAAACAAAGTGAGAAAGCCATTCTCAAACAAATACAAACACATTACCAAAGGTTATTCAGCTTAAGTCAATTAATTTCAAGCTGAGACCAATGTTTATGTTGCAGCTGAGGATTTAATAGATATCGGTGTCAAACTGGTCGTCTGCTAAAGGAATGACCCCCGGTCATTCTGACTATTTCCCAAAATTCCAAGTGCTTTGTTCTCTTAGAGTTAGAGCTGTTGGTGCTAATTAGGACACACACCATAATCCCCTACTGAGAGAGAGAGAGAGGCTAAATACCAACTGTTCCCTTGCAGTAATCGTTTACATGTGTGATCATTTGGTGATAAAATATATTTTGCTCACTAACTCAGCTCTTTCCTTTCAATACTAACAATGTCTTTAATATATTTTATCCCAGCATAAACATTTACAATAATCAAACCATTAACCTCGTTAATGAATACATATGTATGCAATATTCTAATATTAATTATTCAAATAAGTACAGAGATGAGCCTTTTACTAAAAAGGGCACCTCTATTTAAAAGCATACTAAATATGTGTCCACTAAATACAGGTTTTGTACTGTCTACTTGGACATTCGTTTATAAAAATGATTGATCACATATGTACCATTTAAGTACAAATTATGAAAATTATAATATACATATCTGTAAAAGTATAATATGAATGAACAAACTAATATGTAATGATGCCAGTATCACTTACCCCACACGACCAGAGTCCAAACCTGAACAAAAACAAGCAATTATCAGTCGCGTTTTACAGATAAATAAATGAAAGCAATAAGGCATTAATTGGATCTTTTTAAGATTCCCTCTCACCAAGAGTTAATATAAATTGCTAAAGCAGCGGTTTATCTCTTTTGAGCTAACATATTTAATAAAACGGCGCCAACATATTTAATGTCAAATAAAAGCTCCCAAACTATACAGTGCAAGAAAATGTCGATAATTATGATACATCATGATATGGAACCTTATGACATCTTTGTTCTTTCTTTCTTAAGCATTATGGCAACAGTACTAACAGGAAATAAAATGATCACTTACTAATCGTTAATATACTTTCGGGAGAGAAACCAACTTTATAAAATACTATAACTATGCATTCAATCTTATAAAAATTATCAATAGCTTGATTCCTAAAATAGCAAATATACTTCCTTGTAACTAAATGTAATACGATGCTTACCTTAAGATGGCTCGAGTAACTCGGTGTTGATTGCTCGGTGACCAGAGTGGAATGCCTTGTGTGAGATCCACACCAAGAACAAGGAACTTTGGCCCTTTTCCACATATGGTCATGTCACATGACCACGAAAGCTGTCCCCTCTGGCACCAGCCTTCCAAACATAATAATGTAAGCCCTTAGAGAGTGGTTGGTTGTGTTCTTTTTATAGAAAGGGAGGAACTATACATGCAGTAAATGAAACAATGATAGTGCATTTCCACCACCATATGAAGCAGGCAAATCCCGACCTTCAAGATATAAGAAATAATACACCATATATATTTCACTATCCTACACACTTCCCAACTTAAAATGTTGCCATCCTCGGCAACACACAAAAACATATAATAACGGTATTCACAAAAACATTGGTCTCCCACACACATGCCAACCTAAAATGTTGCCGTCCTCGACAACTCAAAGCATCAGTCACTGCGGCCCCTGCAACAGTAACTGTGCCAAGAGCACCTGGGTCTGAGCCAAATCTCTTATGGCTTGAGCATGTGGCGAGCTGGCTGATATAGATATTGCTGCTCTCTCCTGTACAACTGTAGAGACTGGTAGACGATGAGGGTTACTATGCTGTCCAGCACCCGACCTTGTAGAATGTCTCTGTGGCTGGGGCTGAGCCAGTGTAGTCACCAAAGATGGAGGTGTTTCCTCTCTTCTGTCGGCTGGTGGTTGGACTATGATAACTACATCCTCCTCAACCTCATTGTCCGTACCGGAACTAAATGAGACAGGAGCTGAGATCATGTCAACAACCTCATCCAATGGAAGTGGAGAAAGCAGATTCTCATCATTGGCATTCTCAATTTCCAATTCGTGCATTCTGCTTGGATCTGGAGAATTCAGTGCCTGAGCTACTGCATTCAGGATAGGAATGTCCATATCCTGTGGATGGTCGTCACACTGGATATCAGAAGATACTTCGACAGGTATGACTGTTGGCACTGTCTCAGTAACCACAATGTCTTTGGAATCTAAAATCTCTGATCGGTGGACATTTTTCTGAAAACCATCCCCATCCATGAGCTCCAGAGTATAGACATGGCCATCAGAATTGGGTTTGGCAACCACTCTGTATGGTTTTGGATTCCAAACATCCTGCATTTTATGTCTACCCTGGTGGTGATGTTTTATATACACACGGCCACCAAGTGGGATGTCACAAGTTGTTGACTTGGCATTCCGGCCTTTCTGTCTTTGTAATGCCTCATGTTCCAGCCTCACCCCTGCCTTCTCGAATGACTCCCGCATCCTCTGATAGTGGAGTGCTATCCACTCATCAATATCTGGTGTGCCTTCTTCTGCCTCATCAAGATCATCGAAAAGTTGATCAAAAAGTAGTTTTGGCTCTCGACCGAAGAAGAGGAAGTATGGTGAATAACCAGTTGAAGAATGTCGAGTGGCATTATAGGCATAGATCAACTCAGGAAGATATTTTGGCCAGTGTTTCTTCTGAGAGGGATTTAATGTACGAAGCAAGTCATGCATCGTACGGTTAAATCTCTCTGCCTGAGCATTGCCCTGTGGGTGGTATGGTGTGGTCCGGCTTTTCTTAATACCATACATAGTGCAGAGCTCTTTGATTAGGTCAGACTCAAAGTTTCGGCCTTGATCACTATGAATTCGTCGCGGAATCCCATAACGCACAAACCATTCTTTGACCAGAACTTCTGCAACTGTCCTGGCTTTCTGGTCTCTTGTTGGGACAGCTTGAGTGAACTTAGTGAACACATCTGTCATCACCAAGACATTTTCTCGCCCATCAGTTGCAGGTTCCAGGAACGTGAAGTCAATAGCCAAGACTTCTAAAGGTTTCTTGGCTAGAAAACTTCCCATTGTTGGTCTAATCTGGGGTCTAGACTTTGCAAGCAAACATCTGTTGCAATTGTGACAATATTTCTCAATGTCCACAGTCATTCCTGGCCAGAAACATCTTTTCTGTATCAATGAAAGGGTTCGTTCATACCCTTGATGGCCAACTTCATCATGAAGTGTCTGCATGATTTTCTCTCGCAACACTTGAGGTAAAACAAGCTGGTGCTGAGTATTGATTCCATCTTGTATAACGCGATACAAGACACTGCCCAATTCCTGTACTTTCTCCCACTGTTTCACCAAAACCTTCACGGACCTGGGTTCCTTCTCCATCTGTTTAACTGTAGGCTTGTGGTTAGTTCTCCAGAAGTGAAGAAACCTCTTTATGTCAGGATCCTGCAACTGCAACTGACAAAGGTCCTTACTTGAATACGATGGGAGTGTCTTAACTGCCACAGGCTTTGGAGCAAGAGCATTAGCTCGTGTTGTAACACCTGATACAGAAACTCCCAAGCTATTCACTTGGACTGACACTTGAACCATAAGTTCCTCAATCCGTAATTTTAGATCACTGGGAATGATTGAGCTGCTAGTGGATTTAGCAACTTTTCCTGCAATCCATTCCTGATCTTGATTCACATCACTATTGTGTCCTTTGACACACCGACGGCTCAGGGCATCAGCATTTGCATTGCTCTTGCCTGATCTGTACTTTACAGAGAAGTCAAATTGAGCAAGTTGAGCTACCCAGCGCATTTCTGTTGCTCCTAGCTTTGCAGTATTGAGATAAGCCAATGGGTTGTTGTCTGTATAAACTACAAATTTTGACCCCAGCAGATACTCACGAAACTTGTCGGTAACTGCCCATTTTAATGCCAAGAGCTCAAGTTTCATTGAGCTATAATTTGCATCATTGCGCTCAGCTGGCTTCAAACTGCGACTGGCATAACATACCACAACCCGTCGTCCCTCCTGTTCCTGGGAAAGAACTGCACCTAAACCCTGAAAGCTGGCATCTGTTTCCACAATGAATGGTTTCCGGAAGTCGGGGTAGCCAAGGATTGGGCTTGTTGTCAACTGAACTTTCAGGTCTTTGAAAGCTTCATCACAAGACTGATCCCAGCATTCCTGAAAGGCTTTTTGGGTCAACGAAGTCTTTCGAACTTGTTTTCCCTTTTTTTCTTTTTGCCTCCCCCGAGAAGTGCATGCAGCGGTGCTGCTATTTGGGCAAATCCCTTGATAAACCTCCGGTAATAACTGGCTAACCCAAGAAATGACCTCAGTTCAGTTTCTCGGTTAGGTGTCTTCCAGTCCTTAACTGCTGAAATTTTATCAGGGTCAGTAGAAATACCTGACTCAGATACAACATGACCAAGGTACTTCACCTCCTTTTTGAAAAGATGACATTTCTCTGGTTTGACTTTGAGGCCAAATTTTCGCAGACGATCAAAAACCATTTCCAGTCTTTGGACCATTTCATCAAAAGTGCGTCCAAATACAAGAATATCATCAAGATATACGATCAAAGAGAGAAGATTTTGGTCCTCCAGACAAGCTTGCATTAGCCTGGAAAAGGTAGCTGGAGCATTACACAAACCCAGTGGCATTCTGGTATACTCAAAGAGACCAGATGAACCTGCCCGAAAGGCCGTCTTTGCAATATCTTCTTCTTCAATAGCACACTGAAGAAATCCATGGGCCAGATCTATTGAAGAAAAATACTTGGCTCCTTTCAGTGCCTCAAGTCCTTCTTCTACCCGTGGTAGTGGGTGGGCATCTTTAACAGTCTTAGCATTTAAAAGTCGAAAGTCACCACAGATTCTCAGTTTTCCATTAGACTTCCTGACCAGCACCATAGCTGATGCATAGGGTGATGTGCTGGGACGCAGGATGCCAGCAGCTATCTGGGTCTCCAGATACTCCTTCACTTCTTCCCACTGATTGGGTGGGACTCTGCGATAAGGAACTTTGAAGGGTGTGTCATCTGTGGTGACAATTTTGTGTTTGATGACATCACAATATCCCAGATCATGATCACCTTTGCTGAAGATGTCATCATAATTGTGGACAAAGTCCTTCATTTTCTGTTTTTGGGCAGAAGTTAAATTGTCTCCAATATCTAACTTCTCAAAACCAAACTCGTCATTCTGGACATTTGGTAAACTCGTACCTGCACTTTGGACTCCCACATTAAGTGGCTCTTTTGGTAAGTGTTTAACAACTGTGCCCATGCTCAACATAGCCACTCTGGTACGTGGCTGTAGATACACATCCTCCTGACTGAAATTTGTGATTTCAACCGGAGTCAATCCATTTGCTACTGTTACAAGTCTAGGACTTGCAACAATACCATTTGGTAGATTACCATCTACCTCCATTAATTCTTCCAAGACAGCTGTTTTCTGAACACCTCTAGGATACCGTCTTGTTGACCCAGTAATAACTTGCCTGGAGCCAGCTGGGATCCTAACAGGTTTCTTACCAGCAACACGGACAAACCCAAGGTTTCCTTCCATGTTGCCAGCATCTTTAACACTTAAGGCGGACATCCGTTGACAGTACAGTGCTAAAACATGGACCCATTCTTTGTTAACCACTTCCTGGGGAAGTTTGGTTAAGAAATCAGGACCCATTTCCTGAGTTAGTCTCTCCTGAATAACTCGCATAACATTGCTGCCTATTACTCCCGGTAAATGGCTTTTCCTCAAGGACATTGGGGAGCTGGCTAAGTCAGTTACAACCAAAAATCCCATCTGAGGAAACATTCTACCTAACACACATAAATCAACTTCAATATAACCTTTAAAAGAAATACTCTGACCATTGGCAGCAGAAACATTAATGAATGGAGAGAGGTCAATCAGCTCTCCTACCTTACCTTTTAAATTGGTTTTGTAAAATGTTTCCGTGATGGTGGAAACCTCTGCACCAGTGTCTAGAAGGCATCTGACATTTACATTACCCATTTTAATAAGAGCTTCTGGACAACTGCCGATAGCTTTCCGCAGAATTGAGTCTACTTCCACATTTTGACAGCCTATTGTTTGACTCTCTACAACAGGCCCTAATCGTTTAAAGACCCACGACCATGACCATAGCGTTGCCTAGGACAGTCCACTTGGAAATGACCCTCGCTACCACAGAAGAAACAGCAACCCCGCCCTCTGTGTACCTGAGTATAGCGTCGACCCCGTTGTGGTAGGAACTGTAGAGGCCTTGAATTCGCATTGATTGGAGGCTGCCGGTTTGGTCGAGACTCATGGATACTAGATGGAGTACCCGTCAATGTGGCTCCTTGGGGCGGCTGAGAATTGTCTACTCTCTGCAGAAGCTGTAGAACTGCATCATTCTGCTCTCTCTGTGCCGTCATATGCTCACGGAGCATGTCCCCTTGTTGCTGCAGTATTGAGAGAATACTCTCTGACGATGTTGCCTGAATTTGAGCTTCATGTGGAAGACAGGCACACCCTACAGCTTCCTTAATCATGGTCTGGCGAATAGATGGATCCCTAGATCCACGTTTGTGCCAGTCAATAGCCCAATCCCTCAGCTTGAAGAATGAGTCATTGGGATTGGCCAGCATCTGTCTGTTCAATTCCCGACTCAATAGACGATCTCGAACACCTTTAACAAAAATGGCTGCCAAATTTTGTTCTTTCTGCTCCTGATAATGTTGTTCGTGTTCCAGAGGTTGATACAATCGTATCAACTTATGGCTGTAGGTCAGAAGAGACTCGTCAGACTCTTGTTTTCGACCAAAAAGTCGCAACTGCTTCTTCTGATCATTGCCATAGTCACTGAAAACGTTACGAAGAATTTTGAAAATATCTTCAGGATCTGCAATATCGGCATGCCCATCTAATTCCATCCGAGCTGGACTTGCTAAATATTCTCTGATGAAACGTAGAGAATTTTCACCTATTAGATGTCGGCACTGAATATGAGACTTGATGTCTCGAATCCAGTCCTCCAAGTAAATATCTGATCCAGGTTTTCCCTGGAACCGACCAATGTGACGTTCCTGAGCTATAAAAATTACCTGTGATTCAGGACGTGATGGTGGAGTTGGTTCAAACCTGGCAGATTCTCTTTCAGTATGCTTATTCCGCAAATACCTAATTGTGTCCAAAAGAGTTTCATTTTCTTTGGCCTGATCTCTGAACTGAGAATCAAGTTGCTCAAAATCATGTCTAAGAGACTCATACTCACCTGCATCCTCGTTTGCCATAGTAACTTAATATAATTTGTTTTTCTTCCCTTAGAACAAGGGGGGGGGGGGGGGGGGGTCCGAGATAAAATGGAAGGGAGAAAAAAACGAGGGAGTGGAATAAAAAGGTCCCACCACAAACCTTTACGTTGACTGATTAAGTGATAAAAGCATCCCCTGAAAAAAATAAAAGTCTAGTCTTCATAAGAAAGGACCTACCATAAACTAATACTTCCCTATTTATTACTTACCTATATGTTTGTCAAAGGATCCAGTATCAAGACTACATATGAACACCTCTTGCACCAGTTTAAGCTTACAAGCCCTTACTTTAAAGAAATATGCTTTTTCAAATTTAGAATAATTCGGTTGGAACAGATGTAATTAATACTTAATCAATTTTAACTTTGAACTTTAAACTATGATACTGACATCCTAATTAAAAGACAAAGATATATTATTCAGTACTAAATAAAACATCAACAGGGTTCTGTCCTTTGTAACAAACAATGTTCAAATGTTTTGGGGTTTTCTTCTTCCTGGCTGCGAAGTATCAAGCTTTAAGTGAACTGTTCGTCTTTTGTTCTACACCATGAAATCCTGGGAATCTTGTGAATCTTTTTTAATCTTGTGACATGTCCCTTGGTCAAGTCTTGGTCCGTGTGGGGGCTTCTATCTTCTGTCACCTGTGACTAAATATTGGGGCTATAACTCTATTTGCCTTCAGATCCCACTTCTGACACCAAATGTAAGGGGGGGGGGGGGGGGGGTTGCAGTAATTTATGGTCGTATGGTACAGAGAAAGCAGATTGACTACCTTCACCCTCAAATATGAATATAGTAAATATGTATTAATATAAATAAGAAAGACGAAGTTCAGGATCTGAAGGGCTTTAATAATAGGGTTAATTAATTATAAGTAAATTAGAACACTGGAGTTTCCATATAGGATCATTTATCCCCAGGATCTATAAATCAATATACAAGTAGTGTATACCCCACAGGTATAGCCCTAATATTTAACAAAATAGAAAACAGTTATATAAATACATGTTCAGCAAAAGTGTAGGCTAATCAATTAAATAGCATTAGTAACCAAGCTTCATCTATCAAACCAAATACACATAATCATTAATATCAACACTCTTCCACAATATCATTAAACCATGGCTTCAAGAAGAAGTAACATGAATAAGACATTTGTAATCATCCTCAACCCATATAAATTTGGCCGGCACTAATGCAACAAGTTAACAATACAAACTAGATTATTTCTAAACACTTAATAAGAACTGTCACTCTATTATTAGAAAAGCATTTTTATTTTAATATTATCCTGATAAACATGTTTTCCTATTCTAATTATGTAAAGTTGTATACGTTTCTTCTCTAGTGTACATGTATATCCTTCACATAAAAACAAAGTGAGAAAGCCATTCTCAAACAAATACAAACACTTTACCAAAGGTTATTCAGCTTAAGTCAATTAATTTCAAGCTGAGACCAATGTTTATGTTGCAGCTAATGATTTAATAGATATCGGTGTCAAACTGGTCGTCTGCTAAAGGAATGACCCCAGGTCATTCTGACTATTTCCCAAAATTCCAAGTGCTTTGTTCTCTTAGAGTTAGAGCTGTTGGTGCTAATTAGGACACACACCATAATCCCCTACTGAGAGAGAGAGAGGCTAAATACCAACTGTTCCCTTGCAGTAATCGTTTACATGTGTGATCATTTGGTGATAAAATATATTTTACTCACTAACTCAGCTCTTTCCTTTCAATACTAACAATGTCTTTAATATATTTATCCCAGCATAAACATTTACAATAATCAAACCATTAACCTCGTTAATGAATACATATGTATGCCAATATTCTAATATTAATTATTCAAATAAGTACAGAGATGAGCCTTTTACTAAAAAGGGCACCTCTATTTAAAAGCATACTAAATATGTGTCCACTAAATACAGGTTTTGTACTGTCTACTTGGACATTCGTTTATAAAAATGACTGATCACATATATACCATTTAAGTACAAATTATGAAAATTATAATATACATATCTGTAAAAGTATAATATGAATGAACAAACTAATATGTAATGATGCCAGTATCACTTACCCCACACGACCAGAGTCCAAACCTGAACAAAAACAAGCAATTATCAGTCGCGTTTTACAGATAAATAAATGAAAGCAATAAGGCATTAATTGGATCTTTTTAAGATTCCCTCTCACCAAGAGTTAATATAAATTGCTAAAGCAGCGGTTTATCTCTTTTGAGCCAACATATTTAATAAAACGGCGCCAACATATTTAATGTCAAATAAAAGCTCCCAAACTATACAGTGCAAGAAAATGTCGATAATTATGATACATCATGATATGGAACCTTATGACATCTTTGTTCTTTCTTTCTTAAGCATTATGGCAACAGTACTAACAGGTAATAAAATGATCACTTACTAATCGTTAATATACGTTCGGGAGAGAAACCAACTTTATAAAATACTATAACTATGCATTCAATCTTATAAAAATTATCAATAGCTTGATTCCTAAAATAGCAAATATACTTCCTTGTAACTAAATGCAATACGATGCTTACCTTAAGATGGCTCGAGTAACTCGGTGTTGATTGCTCGGTGACCAGAGTGGAATGCCTTGTGTGAGATCCACACCAAGAACAAGGAACTTTGGCCCTTTTCCACATATGGTCATGTCACATGGCCACGAAAGCTGTCCCCTCTGGCACCAGCCTTCCAAACATAATAATGTAAGCCCTTAGAGAGTGGTTGGTTGTGTTCTTTTTATAGAAAGGGAGGAACTATACATGCAGTAAATGAAACAATGATAGTGCATTTCCACCACCATATGAAGCAGGCAAATCCCGACCTTCAAGATATAAGAAATAATACACCATATATATTTCACTATCCTACATTTGCAAGGAAAAACCAGATTAGAACGTGTATTGTCTGAGGAGATTCAACCAAACTTGGTCCAAATGATCATCGCACGGCCCTGACAGGGTTTACCGCCCAATACTAGTGATTTATTTCTAATTTTATAAGTAGGCATAAAATTACCGTAGGTGACTATTTTGCTTATGTCAAAACGCTTGTCGTAGATAACAAATTCAAGCCCTGAATGAATGTGAACAAGACAGTATTCAATGATATACTGGAAATCATTATTTCAGTTTTGCAGCATGGACGGACGCAAGACCCCAAAGAGGGGTGGGAGTAGGAGTGGTAGGTGACAAGGATGCAATACATTTTATTGCAAATTTATTCAAAGCATTTTATTATATAACATTTAGTGAAATATCTTAAAATATCAGTGAAATAAAAGTGTTATCAGTCACTCAGTGACGATAACACATTTTAGAGTGAAAATTTCACTATTTCATTCTAAAATGTGTTATCGTCACTGTAGAAGGTATTATCTTCACTGTAAGAAAGCCGGAACTATTTTGCTGCTGACATTTTAAAAATAAAGGTAAACTGCCAAAAGTTATATAATAAATAGAAAATTTCGTGTTTTTTGTCAAATATGATTTATATCTCATCAAGTGAAGTTTGCAATCATATCACTCTCTTGACGAAATATCCTCTATTTATTACATTAGTTTTAATTTTTTTAAATTTTCTGTCTTATTTAGATGGTATCTGGTCCATATGTACCGTTAGATCAGGGTACGACACTGACTCCCCCACTCCTCTAAGCCTGGCGTATCTCTGAAATCAAAGCCAAAGGTTTGACGGAAAGGGGACACAACTGGTAACGGATTACTTTGGTGGTGTTATTTACCTTTGCTCGAACTAAAAATCACCTTGTTTAGGTTTCACAAATCACTATATTGCTGATAAAGGTGGATATTATTATTATTAGTATTATATATATATTTATTTTTTTATCAAACTGATATAAGTAGTGTCTCAACCTACTCGGGCTGTAAATTGTGATTCATCATATTATGGTTTGAAGTACCAATGCACGTTTTTAACAAATGATATTTAATTGGTTTTAGAGATGGGGTGACTATATGTTATGAGGAAATGACTGTGTACGCTATGTTAACACGGCGATATGCGATTGTGAAATGACCTGGTGTATAGTGTGTACTATCAATCACCAAATGAAGGTGTGTATCTGCGCGCCTCTGTGTTTCAGTATATGTGTGTCTATGCGTTCGTGTGTGTACACATTCATACATATTCTCGCACGCTCGTACATATACGTACGTACATGAGTGATACATGTATGTATATATGTATGTATGTATACATACATACATACATACATACATACATACATACATATATATATATATATATATATATATATATATATATATATATATATATATATACAGTGTGTGTGTCCGTGTGTGTATATGTGTGTCTGGCCGTGTGTGTGTCTGTGTGTGTTTCTGTGTGTGTATGTGTGTCCGTGTGTGTATGTATGTGTTGGGTGTGTGTGTGTATGTGTGCGTCTCTCTGTGTGTAGGGTGTGTGTCCGTTTGTGTGTGTCCGTGTGTGTGTGTGTAGGGTGTGTGTGTTTGTATGCGTGTGTTTGTGTGTCCGTGTGTATGTGTCTGTCTATGTGTGTATGTATGTGCGTATGTGTGTAAAGTGTGTGTCCGTGTGTGTCTGTGTGTGTCTCCGTGTGTGTGTATAAATATGTGTGTAGGGTGTCTGTATGTGTGTGTATGTGTGTGTAGGTGTGTGTGTGTGTATGTGTGTCTGTGTGTGTGTGTGTGTGTGTGTGTCCGTGTGTGTGTATATATATATATATGTGTGTGTAGGGTGTGTGTGTGTCTGTGTGTGTGTGTGTGTCCGTGCGTGTGTATATATGTGTGTGTCTGTGTTTGTGTGTGCGTGTGTCCGTGTATGTGTATGTGTGTGTATGGTGTGTGTGTGTGTGTGTGTATGGTGTGCGTATGTGTGTGTAAGGTGTGTGTGTCCGTGTGTGTATGTCCGTATGTGTATGTGTGTGTGGGATATGTGTATGTGTGTAGGGTGTGTGTGTGACTGTGTTTGTGTGTGTCTGTGTCTGTGTGTGTGTGTGTCTGTCTGTATGTATGTGTGCGTGCGTAACCATGTGAGTGTGCGTACGCGCGCACACGCGCAACCCCTTAGCCACTCCAACCCCACATCTTGTAGTTACATTGTAAATGTATTTCAAGGTAAAAAATGTTAAAAGATGACTCTTACGGCAATAAAACAAGAGAAGGGTAAAGTGTAAACTGAGACCCCTCCACGTGAAGAGAAAAGCGATTCACGGGGGCTGCCATTTGTCACTGTCACTGGAGGATTAAGTCAGAAACAACAAAAATACTTCTTTAGATATCCATTACACTAAATACAAAAATAATAAAAATTAAACATCCCTCAAAATTCTTTATTAGATTTATGAGGTTTATAACCATAATATTTTATTTCGATATTTAATTTTACTAAATAAACGACGCCCAGAATGGATTGTGCCATTAAACTACCCGGTCGTTTCGTACATGTGAACCGCCACTATATATGTAAAAGTAAACACAATAACCATTATTAAAGTTCCAGTCTTTCTTCCTAAAGCTTATAACATTGTGTCCCAATGCCAAATACAAACACAAATATTGTTTTTATAAACCCATGTGTTCGCTGTTAACGTCCAATATAATTATGATCAAATGCCTTGATACAACAAACAAACAGATCCTCCGCCATGTTTTTAACACATAGCTACAGGTATCTTACAATCATTTAAATGGCGAGACAATACAGTTTAACGACTGGATCTGAAGTATATCGAAGAATGGCGAGTCTCTGGAAGAAAATACTGTTGCTGATCTATTCTAAAGGCATCTTTCAATGTAAGCCTGCGGGCTATAGAAAACTGAAGTACTCTCTTTTATTTTTAATTTTTTAATTTTACAAAAATATTTATTGGCAATGGTACAGTTTACAAAACATATATTACAAAATACAAAGAAAAAGAACAAAACAATATACACACAGCACGTAATTAATTACAAACTAATTAAAGAAGTATGTCCAGTTGATGTTTCTGGACGGTATAACACGTATTTAAACACATGGGTTATTTCACAACAGATCTCCTGTTTACACAATTTATATATTTGCATAGTTATATATATATATATATTATTTGTAGATACATTAAAAACCAGTTGATTAAATCAACCTTAATTAAAAAGAAGCGGAGAAGAAGAATATTTATTCTCTGACTTCTACACTGAATTACACTCAACAAAATTAAATAATGGCCACTAAACATTTTGTTAATTTTTTTGCTAGTATTATATATTATCAAATTAGCATGTTTTGACCACATGTATGATGCTGAACGTTGTTTGAGTAAATTCTGGCCAGTGAAGCACGCAAAAGTCCTGCGCGCGGTGGTGTTTTCGTGTTTTGGACAATATATGAAGGAAAATGCCGAACATAGCTAATGTTGTTGAGTATATTATTATTAAATTAATGATCATATAATATCTCTAAGTGCAACGGCGTTTTTATTTGATACCATGCACATTCGTATACTATTATTATTACTATATAAGAACTTCTATAATCAATGTGAGGTCACTCAGTGCTAAAGCTGCCATTGACGTTCAAGAGGTTGTACGATCGATTCCTCTCGACAAACCTATGGATATTCTACACGTCGGTTCAGCCAGTACCTGCAATATACATGGGTGTGGTCAGCTGCCATTATGGATGTACGCTCTTTGTGACAATGGCTATACACGAGTGGTGATGTGGTTTAATCAATTGTAGAGCTTCGTCTAGCACAAGTTACCGGAGTTACTAACTAGAACACACACTGACGTATTTACAGAAGCGGATTTATGGGGGGAGGGGGGGGGGGGGGCAGGGCCGAAAATAATATATTATAGGGTCGTCTTCAGCTAAACATTAAGGCACTCTTTAAATGAAAATGGCACTTGATCGCATTATCGGGGGTCAGTGACAGCTGCCCTCAATACCCCACCCATCCCCCTTTAGGTTTTGGCCTGGGGGCCTTTGGCAGCAACTTTCATTCGATCAACATTGTCCTTGCTTGTATGTAGTACTAATATTCCATACATAATATGTCCACCCCCATCCCCCGGCATTTGTTTAGGTACCCGGACCCCTATCATGACAATTCTGTATCCGCCCTGCTTCCTGTAATATCACGTTTGTTTGTGAATATGAAAGTGACTTGCCGCATGGGCATCAGACCAGACCAATGGAAAGCATTTGTATGAATATAAATACTCAACAGGAAATGTTATTGACAACTCAGTTAACAAAACATGATGCGTATAATGATGGTAATAGAGACAACTCCACTATTTTGATTTAACCAAGTTAAATAATTAAGAAAAATCGTTTAAAAGATTTAAAAGATTTTTAAATTTTCTTTTTAAACAACTAAATTATATTAAAATAATTTTAGGTTTTCATATATTATATAATATGCACCACCATCGTAAAATAAAACAATGATAATGAAGATTATGACGATGATAATGATGATGATGATGATGATGACGATGATTTGATAAAAAAAAACCCCGACAACAACGATGATGATAATGCTTATACAAATTATTTTTGTTATCAAAAGTAAAAATTACAAAAGTAAAAAGCTTGAGCCTTATTTGTAAATAAATTTTTAACAAAATGTAAAACTTTTTTTTTTCTGTTTTACTTGCATTATAATGAGGAGTATATTAATATAAATTTATATTTATTAATACATGAAATAACAAAACAAAATATAAATAATTAAAAATAATAAAATACCCAGCCCAAGAAACAAACATATAAACAATAAAGAAGAAAGAAAGAAAGAAAGAAAGAAACAAACAAAAAATGATAATGATATTTTTTTAAAAACCATCTCGAGAGAACCTAATAACAAAATACCTAACCATTACTTGTTTACTTTCAACCCACTTTTTGGCGTATTAAGTCTTAAATAAAGGTCTATCATTTCTTAATTACCAGTTACAACTTTAAGTTATATATTGAAACAGTTTTATTACCGTAGTTCAATCGTGGTACCAAGATATGTTTCAAGGTGTGTTGCTACGACAGTAGCAATATCCGGTGTCTGTCCCAGGCAGTGCCGACAGTAAACAGAATTTGTTTTACCATTTCTCAGAATACACTGATTCACCCTCATTACCGTACCATTAGCGCAGCACGAAACGACCTCGGTCATTTAAGGTTAGAATTAGATGTAAATCCATTTTACTTCCAATTAATTAACTCTACTTATTAGCAATCAATAATTAATTTACTCGAATCCTTCGTCTAAGTCCCTACCGATGGCAGACACTGGCTTTAGTTTAAGCGTGCGAACAAAATATCGGATAAGCACGGAAAACAAATGGATGCAATAAACGGAATGTGTCCTGCTGGGTAATGCATTTAAAGTTTTATAGCCAGTCTATTTGATTACTTTAATCACTGATCAAAAGAAGCGTCAACGCTCGTCAGTCGACATTTGTCTGGTGTTCACACTAGTACAGAGATATAACGCTTTTTAAAGAGTATTAGTCTCAAGTGGATGACGGCATTTTAATTTTTAAATAAGGCCATTAAAAGAGAAGAAAAAAAGAAGAAGAAAGAATCTGACGCTCCTCCAACAAAATACTAAGACCACCAACTGATAAAAATAAACCAAAAACCAAAAACAAACCAAAACAATTGTAAACCACAGCCAAACCCAAACCTAAAACCAATCAGACCAAACCGGTACCAAGAATAAAAAATAGGCCTAAATAAAATAAATAAATAAATAATTAAAATGAATGAATGAACGAATGGGTGAATGAATGAATGAATGAATGAATAAATAAATACTTTAAAATAAACACACACACACACCAAAAACAAAAAATCAGACTGGATTGTGGCAAAATGTTATCGTCGTCGTCATCATCAATTATTATTTACTAAATATCAATATCAATATCTATATATATATATATACGTAGTTGTTAATAAATATCTGTAAAATGAGTTATACAAAATATGTATATGTTTTTCAAAGTATGACAGGATTAGCGTAAAGTAAAATAATTATTGGTAGAAGTAAACTAAACGCTAGCAGAATACAGACAGATGTACAAAACACGGCAATCATGGTAAAAGGCATTGTGGTCGCGAGTGCTACTAACCACGATGAAATAGTTCAATATATTAATTATTTAATTATGTCCCATTTTGTGGCATTAGCGGAAGGGATGGCGGGTAACGCCCCCGCAAATTAGATAGAAATACTCATGGATTATTGATTGATGTCAACACACTGTGGATCAGTTATCTGTGGTACGTGGTTTCAGTTCTACAAATACTAAAACATTGTCGTTAATTTAACACAAATACTTTATGAATATCATATAGATCAGAGCATACCAAACGGATGAACGTGCATCATTTTAAGTATGCACATTAGATGTTAAGTAGATTAGATTTCAAATTGGCCCAAAATATAATTACCCTTCTGTCACATGCCCAGCCACTAGCCTTGCCAGACAATGGCCATGGGATAGACGTGCCTGAACCATGCATGGGTAGAGGCACGTTAATAAAATTACCTCAACCTCAATGGAATAGCTTTTTTACTTTCTTTAAAATTGTGTAACATGCATCATTTCAAAAATAAACAGACATTACACAAAATTGTTTTTGTGCAAATTTTCAATGTTTTGTGTTGCATACATTTTCCTCTGTTCATCTTTGACGAATCGCCCGATATAAGTTCTCTTCTATTGTAAGAACAGACAAAGAGGCAGACCGACCGACCGACGCAGACAAATAATATGCGAAAATCAGAATCATCAATAATTGAGACAAGTCTTGCAATGTGTGAAAACATTAATGTATTTCTTAACTAATTGTCATAAAAACAAGTCTGGCTAAAACGAATTTCCCGAAACGTGCTGCTTGGTAATCTGTGTGGTCGAATTACCTTAGGTTTCGTGTCATGTGTTCTGTGAAAATATCACAAACCAGGAACTCATCTCCACGCAGACGTGTTTTTTTTCATAATTGTCAATTCCGCCAGATGAACAAAAGCCACAGTTGAGACTATTTTGTTTATTTATTTATTAGTAAGTGTCCTTTTTTTAAATCCAACAGAAACAAGCCTTTACAAATTTAATTGAAAATCAGAAATCAAGTGACAAAAATCATGTGGGAAGATCTCAGTAGACTCACTGAGTTATTTCGCAATCCAGCCACAACTGCAGACCATACTATGATGTTTTCGTTTGTGCAGTATGGTGGTATATACTCCTGGTGTAATTAACAAAGATATCTTAAGCAATATTGCATTATACCTGCATGTTTGTTTTGTTTTGCACTTTGAGATCGCAAAGTTGCGAGGGTTTGATGAATTATGCCTCTGAAATCTTGCTAACAGCTTCCTAGTTCTGGGCTGGCAATCTAGATAGACATATTTTCAGACTTGGTATTCCGTTATTATAACTAGAACTAAAACATCAACAAAACACCAAAATAAACTGAGATTGGGGCAATGATTCCTTAAATGAATTATTTTGGTCAATACCACCCCTGTAAAACACTATCCTGTACAAATAGCGATTTCCCGTTGTATTGTACAGAGGGTGTTGCCTCGGACCAATATTAGCCACAGGAGGACCGTTACAACTGCCCTCGGACCTATAACAAGGCTAATATGAAACTCCCTATTTAATAACATAATATTCTGAACCTTTTTGGGCCCAGGGTAGTTTTGAGGTCCTGGGCAACGTCGGTCCTTGTGTATCCTTGAGACCATGACAATATGGAACCATGGGCAATTTGCAGATCCTTGGCAAACTGGGGGCTAAGCAAATTGGGTTTTAGTTCCAGGAGCGGCTGAGTAAATTGAGACTGTGGGTAACTTGGGACTCTAGACAGCAGCCTGAGGCTGTTTTCCTTGCTCTGGTGTGATGGTAGTACTGTATACTGTCCTGTAAACATATGCGATTTATAACTTTTCTTTCACAAAGCAAAATGGTCGAGATGTTCGACATAAAAGTCGAATCAGAGCGTATAGAAGACTGACTGGCTGCTGTATTCGTTCCATCCCGGATTTCAATAGTCGCACGGCGTTGATGTGCTGTATCATTTCAACCCACTTTATACCGGGGATTACGTGAAATTACCCCCGTCCATTGTGTTCCCGGCCATCACGGGGCGAGAATGTTCAGCCAGAAATCTTAATGTCTTTTAGATCGACCTGGCAATAATACTCCATTTAGGTCCCCGCGGATTAAGAACCCTACCCTCAAATGTGAGATCGACGAATACCACCCGTACAGAATTGACGAAATTAAATATGAAAATAACAAGGTATTCGTTCTTTTTGGCGACTATTATTTACAATATGTGGGTGCCAAATCCTGGTATGTAAGTACAAGACGTGTACGATTAATAGTATATTGCTAAATGTACTTTATTATGTGAAACAATATATACACAGTTGATATCACGTTGTGTCTATTATTCTTTGTTATCGTGTTCTCTGTTCTGTTGGGAAATAAATAATTAATATACAACTTTAAATAGTGATGATGATATACCTTATTTTGTACCTGTGTGGAAGTTAGCCCGTTATTGCTAGCATTAAAGTGATAGATCCTAGTTTTTAAACACGGGGGCATATTTTTCACTATTAGAGCCGTTTATGATCACTGAAATCATACATTAGTTATATTTTATTGTTTAGATTATCCATTTCCGTACAACCGAAGTGTTTTTGATCATCCTGGCGTGCCTAATACTACAAAATGCATTTTTCATGTTTACAAACGCACGCGCGCCTGAGACGTAACGGTTATGAATCCAGTTCTTGTGTATTTTAAAGGATATTTCCCTTTTTCAATGTCACAGATTCTTGTTTCACTCTGTTGTAACTTCATCAACATGTGTTACATGTCTGTAGATTAACTAAACTTAGTGTCCATTTTTAGGTGTTGAAACTATTGTGATTTTAACGAGAAAAACCTCTGCCAACACGTGCTAGTCTTGCCGACTAGGTGGGACTGGGTTCAACGTGCTAACACAAATTATGGACAGTTTGCAATAACACATAGTGAAAAAACATTGGGGTATTTCTCGTTCCAGCTAGTGCTCTACAATTATTGGTGTAAGAAAGGCTGTGGTATGTACTATCATATATGTGGGATGGTGCATATAAAATATCCCTTGCTGCTAATAGAAAAGAGTAGCTCATGAAGTGGCGACAGGGGGTTTCCTCTCTCAATATCTGTGTAGTCCTTAACCATATGTCCGACGCCATATAACCGTAAATAAAATGTGTTGAGTGTGGTGTGTCGTTAAATAAAACATTTCCTTCATTCCTGAACTGTTCCGCTGAACAGTATTTGATGAACAAACATGTGGTAGCTGGGGCCTGTTTCACAAGACATCGCAAGTTTACGCCTGCGAGTAGCAGTTATACTAGGCATACATCTACAAAAGTTTGGCATTTATTTCACAAAGAAAATTACATCATTACATAAGATGGAGCATTTTAAGAACAAAAGAAAATGAAAAACGTGTACTTTTAACTATATTTTTGTACTATAATAGTAATAAAAATAGTGGTTTAGTACTAGATTTACGTTTACGTGCCAAACTAGGTTTATGATGTTTAGTGAAATGGAGCCTTGGTTTTAGTTATTAATGTAAGATAACAACAGTTAACATGAGATGTTTGTGTTTCAGCGATTTATTGCCGTGCGTACACATATTATTAAACATGCATGTTTAACATGCATTTAAAAAATAATATCGGTCTCTTTTTATGCCCATTGGCAGTTTTGTTCAATACGCAGTGTACGCTCACCTTCTTGCGCTTTGATCATTTTGGTTTCATATCTTCAGTGCGTACACCTGTTATTAAATCCGATTTTCCACATTTGAAATTGTGTTTTGAATACTAATAGAGTGTTTGAACCTGCAACACCTGGTCAGATATAGATCTGTATCGGTGTCACTTTCACCTCTCCACGTATTCATGGCACGATTTTACGAAAACTGCCAGGACTGAATAAACAACCCAGTTCCACGTATTTCTGAAGAAATACACACAATATAGACACCTCCTTCATCCGGATTAATTAAAAAATAACAAAAAGACCACCAACAATTGACACAACTGTATCAAGTTGGCTATATATACACACACATGAGCTTGATTCGACCACAATTGCGCACCACTTTTCTCTTTGGCATTAACGGCTCCACTCAAAATTCCATAGCACCACCACCACCCCCATCCGCCCGCTACCGATTCGATCGGGCTGCTGGTGACTCTTCTTAAACAGAAAACATTGAATTTATACAAAGAAGTGTAACTGGCTTGCTTTTAAAAGTTTTTACTAGGCACTGAAGAAAACACAGCCAAAACAACAACAACAACAACAACAAAATCACCCAAGACAAAACAAAAACACGCATCCACCTCCATCCCTAACCGCACCCCCCCCCCCCCCCCCCCCCCCCCCCCCCCCCAAATCTAACATGAAACAATGACCAATATAGCGTCTCATTATAATAAATTGAGAATACTACATGAGTGGTTGTTGGATACCATTTATCTTACAACGAGTGTAGTATTCTATTTCTAATATCCCCTAAAAAAAAAACTGGTATAAATTTACACAAAATATGAAGTCTTTTACAACTAAAATGTATCCACGACGCTTCAAGGCTAACATACGTCACATAGTAATCAATTTCGATACTGTTAATGTCATTGGATGGCGTGGCATTGGCGTCCGGGTCATCACCGTAGATCATCAGATATCTTTAATTAAATCTCTCCACACACGAGTTAGATACCAAATGTAAAAAGACAACAACAACAACAAAAACCCGTCATTGGTATTGGGTATATATTAGGGAACCAGTTGCTGATGCATGTCTCACTTACCGATTAAAATACAGAGACACGGTTTGGTGTTGATTTTGGACATACACACCTAAAGACAAACGCACACAAGCACGTATTTTTGCGAGTAATGCACTCGCATTTCAGTATAAATTTGCACCATGTCAACCGATTGTGGAATTAATTATGTTAGTGCACCTGATGTCTGTCTTAATTAAAGATTCCCCGAAATCGTCGTACATGACATCAACAAAAATGTGATATCATCTGTCTGATATCAAAGATCCTCATCTAATGTGTATAAAATACACTCGATCTCGCTCACTAATCCCATGGCATACAAATTCATTTATCGTGCTAAATAATTGGGACTGCAGATTAAACTGAATCGCGAATTCGTCACGCACAGTTGCGTCCCTTTATCAAATTACCAATAAACAAAGGGGCCCGACTCGGCGTTTTGTAAAGCGTTACACTTGGTGTCATTTCTGTCAGTAATTTATCTGAACTGTCGAGCAGTTTTTATTTAATCATTGCCTGACGGTAGACATATAGGTAAGCGCCCCCAGAACTCGAGGTGAGAAAGGTTCGGATGTTTTGTGTAATCTAGACGACGTTTGTTCATGCAAGAAGTCGTATTCTTCGTTCGTGTGCTACTTGGCAGGCAGGTGGATCTAGTCATGCAAACAGACAAGAAAGAAGAATGACAAGTCAGAACAGTATCTTGTAGCCATTTTGTCAAACTATTCGATAAAAAAAAAAGCTGTATACAGAAATCATCTATTTTGGGCCAATTTAAGTGTTCTTTAGCGCCAGCCTGCACTGTGTAGGGCACACACACACACAGATATATATATATATATATATATATATATATATATATATATATATATATATGTATTAGACACAATACACCTGTTGACAGTTTGGTTGTCGAAAATGTACAGTTTTTAACACAAAGTACGCTCTAGCCTTTCACCACGACAGAGCTATAGGACTCGAGCTAATAATGTGGGTGTTCCTGTTTTTACATTAGCATAAAGATGTAATTGTAAATGTAAACATATGTATGCATCTTTATTATTACTAGTTTTGCAATTGTATAAATTCACATGACGTTTGACCCATCGCGATTCTTTACTTGTAACAGCACGTGAGATGATAAAACGTGTATATATTCAATACAGAAATTACAGCGTAATTTTGACCACACCCTCATTAAATACATGTAGGTAAATATATCGGATGATTCATTGAAAAGTCCCATTTCTTAAAGTTGCACAGTGGAAGAGTACATATAAAACGTTGAAAGTTTGCGTGAAACCAGTTTGCTGTGTTGTCTATTGTTGGTAGAATGTCAATTTGAAAACATAGTATAACGCAGACGCGTTAAAACAACACAGGACCCATTACTAATTACCTGCCGTTTACCTTGAATAATACATGTAGTAAATAATGGAATAGTCGGATACAATTAAATACAAAACACATAACAAAATTATATAAAATTAGATTTATTTATACACATACATATACCCGGGATACACATTTTAACATGTCTCACGATTCAATTTTCTGTCTGTTCCACAATTTATACTAATTTTAACAGATGTCCAACGGCATCCAAGAACTGAATGGGCGTTTTCTGTTCAAGGGTTAGTTGCGCCTTCATTCTCACGATTCTATTTTCATTCTGCTTATACACTCTCTTTCTTGGTGGTGGGGCAGCTCCAAAGTTTATCTGTCTCAATTTAGCACGTTCGGAGGTCTCTATTCCTTTGATTAATTCTACAAAGCGGTATATGTTTGGATGATGAACTTGGATTGAACGATTCATTCTGGAATGAAATCCCTCCAGATTATTATTTGTTCTTGGGCCAGTGGTCAGATGATGGTTCCATACAATCAAAGGGAATCTGGAGTCATCGTCTACCCATGTTAAAACAACATAATCATTAAATGCCTCCGCCTGTGGAACATCAGGTCCGTCATTCATGGCTTCTAACCATGCATCCTGTACTTGTGCAATGGGCAAAAGTGGTAGTCCAGCAGCCCTCCGAATCCATGTCTGTACAGCTGGATCTTCTTTGTACAAAACAGCAAGACCCAGTTCTTGAGTTTTCCTCCAAATGGCCTGTGTAAAGTGAAAAAAGCACCCTTTTACTTCAGCATGCGGAAACTCCGTCTCAACTGCCTGGATTGCAGCCATCTCAAAATCAGTCTGAACTTTACTTGGAGCAAGGGGTTGGTTTAATAATTGTTGAACTTCATTTTTCAACAAACTGAACAGTCTAATGTATGTTATCCTCTGTTTATCGGGAAGAAGAGCAAACACAAGGGGATACATAGTGGTTCCGTCCATAGCATGGATGATGTATAATTGGTTCCACAATGCTGGACAAGAAGAGAAAGTTCCGTCCATAAAAATGGATTCTGCAGCCTGTAAGCTACGATTTGCTCATCTGTAGAGAACACAAGCATGTTATCTTCATTTCCATCGCTAAATAACAGGTAGCGTCTTCCGTCATTTGTCTGTGTCCATGGTTCTTCTAGGATGACATCGGCTCTAGTCTGTGGTAGGGCAGGTATCAGAACTCGTCTCTGTCTGTACAGTGCACTACTCATACTGGGAAAGGAAGGCAAATGAGGAACAGTTTCTAATGCTTGCTTTGCAACCTCATCATTGTATATTTGCTGCATAGGTGTTGTTTCTTCTCTTGCTCGCTTCCGTAGTATGCTGATAAACCGAGCAACATTCGAATCACTTGGAAGATGGTTGTGTTCCGATGTGTTCCGTACAAATTCGCCGACAGTGGTGCATTTCCCGGTACACGTTTTTGTCACGCATCTCCAGTGAACACTTTCCACTCTGGTGCGATTCTTTGCAAATAAAAATCCATCCAATATTACTTGTGGTGAACCTTTTTGTGATTGAACAAATTCTATCCTTCTAAGACCAGCCATGACTAAAAAATTGAATGACTGTTTTTGGTAGCTACATGCAGTTAATATATAAGAACTTTTATGTTATCTCTGTGCTTAGCTATGGTTTAAATGTATGGTCAATGAAATACAAGACATTGGTCGTCAGAGACATAATACTTATTGATATACAAACAATGTCTATCTGAAGTGAAATGAATTGTATACGGATGTTGCTAAACTCTAAAAACACGGACATCATAAAACACAGTATCTTTACATTTGTTAATTCTGTTTAGCAGATTACAATTAACTTCTCCTAGTTGCCTGTGTGGAATTGGTAGATATAACAATTTTTTTAAATAAGTACTGTCATAACTGTGCGGTAATCATTGATATAAAAACAAAACATTGTCAATCTGAAGTGAAATGAATTGAATGGAGATATTGCAGTGGAAAATCCACCAAGCACTGTATCTTTACACTTATTAATTGCATTTACCAGATTACAATTAAGCTCTCGCTGTTGTTTGCATGAAATCAGCTCATTAATTAAGACTGCTGTTGCACTGCAGCATAGCTTGCTGAGCAGATTGGAGCAATACCATTAACGCAGTCAGGGGTGTACAGGATACATTACATAACCCAATAAAGAGTTTTGTCTATCAAAATTGGCATGTCTGCCTTATGGGACGTCTGTCTTATGGGAGTGAACCGATTCTGATACCCCCAACAATGTTCGGCTAGTTCGAGCTAACTATTCTGTCATTATCGGGAGATTCTGTTACCGTTCATATTTTGAAAGTATTGTTGCTTAACGATTTAAAGCCGAAGTATATTTGTTTATAATTGTGTATGAAATCAAATAAACCAAAACGTTTTTCTCAAAGGTATATACATGTATATATATATTTGGTTTTACATAAAATTTTACGCCACGCACCTTTTTAAAGTAGGATTTAAACAACATAGCTAGATTCGTGCCAAATTTCAGTGTTCTTTTTAAAGTAGTATTTAAACAACAATTTCAGTGTTCCGTGTTGCATAATGTTTCCGTTGTTCAACTTTTTTTTTTTAAATGGGACGGTACCGTTTTAATGAATCGTCTATTGTAAACAAATAACAATAACGATATTATAAAATCAAAACACTTATAAGCTTGCAAACTCCCAACAAACAACCCCAGAAAGCAAGAAAACCCCAATCCCAATGTAGTTTTATGTAAATATATCAATATATGAGTTTCAATAAATTTAAACGCCTCTCCAAATGTATTTGCTACCGAAACTATTATTCGGAGCAGACGTTTATGTGAGCTGAAGAATTTTTGATACTATTCACAGTTTTCGTATGAAGTTATACCCGAGACGTTGCGTGTTCTGATAGTATCAACCATTGTGGTAATAAATGTTCATAATAAAGGAAAGAATGATTTATCAAACTTATCAAAGCTAATCAGTTCTTTATTGTAACACCCAGAGTTCGTTGTTACTGTAAGTTAGTTACGGTTTAATCACCGGAACACAAAAACGTGCTATGCACACCCGGGACACACCAGTTATAAAGTTTAACATAATACACTCCAGCTATAAAGTATCATATATCAAGATCCAACAATATCGGTTTTGTCCGCCATTTTGTATAGTCGTCTGCCAAGAAATCGGTAGATTTTTTTTTATCTTCTTGAAGATCATCTCAAGGGAGGTGACTGTTGTTGTGTTCAATCAGGCGTTTGACACACTTGAAAATAAATGTTTGTTTAACAACACCTCACCACATTGTTCATCAAAGAGAGTAAAATGCATAACGTATTGTAGTTTAGCACGTGATCAATTGTGTTAATCATAAACCTGTCATCATCAAATAGGTTGCTGCTTCCGAATATATCAGCAAGACATTTTAATATGCTCCTGTTTATATTATAGAAAAGTTCATATGAAAGGTCTCGTTCGAATTTTCCGTAGGAGTAGCCTATGTGGCGGCAGCAGGTTTCCTTATTTTTATTTTTCTCTTGATCCTATGCCAAAATTATCATATACATTTAGACTCCAAACTGATATGTGTAGTTTTAAAATGTTCGGTGGTTTAATATTCCAATCCTTTATTACTCACTTTCGCATACTGGGCAATACGACTTTGAATCAAAGTTTGATATAGGCACAGCGGAGCAGGGTGGGAGGCATTGGGGATGGCTCTAGACTACTACCCCCCCCCCCCGCAATAATTATGAATGAAAAATATTGTTGGTAGTAAATATAAAGTCAGCGATGAATTTTACTTGTAGATCGCAGGAAATTAAATTTCTTTTTTTCAAAATTTACGTGGAGGCATGCCCCCAAATGTCGACTTGTTTCCGCCGTGCCTGAGTAACAAAACACTGGTTTGAATGAAAAATACCATCCGACGCACTTGAGGACTGGCGTAATATATATACATGTAAATCATATGTTGATATATAAAAATCATAATATGTTGATATTTTAGGGTCCATTTTGAAACATTTTAAGTAAAGCTCGCTCAAAATTGGAGCGAGGTATATATTTATAATCAAAAAGAAAAAAAATCAAAGTTCAAAAATGTATTCAAATGTACGTCACTTTTGGTGTACAAATTAATGAATAACGCCCTTTTCGCTCAACTACATCTAAACAGAAGAAATATAACTAGTTAATAACAAGCATCCAGAACACATACGTTTCCTAACAAATGTACAACAATACTTAACACCATTTTTATAACCACAACTGCAATTACATTCTATACCGAACTAATTCATTCATGTTTTGTCGACTCGTCGTGGGAGGGTCACAACTTGGTCAGACGGGCGTTCTTTAAATATAGAGTATGGAAATAGAACAGTGTCTTAAAAATGCAAAACAAGTAAGAAGAATGAAAACAGTGGTGTGTGACCTCTCTGGGAAATGTCAATCAGTGCAGGATGTTTGACATGTGAAGAAAGTATGACACTCGGCATCGCTCGAGTGATTCCGTAAAGGTTTTACGTACTGACTCGGTATCCGACAAAACAGCCTTTCATGCGCAGCGACATGGTGGCTGAAAGAAGACAATACTAGCAAACTATAATCACTTAATGCTGTGCAACCTGACGTGGCCTTATTTTAGTTAACCAGTGCTTATCAATCGATATTCAACAACACAATCACAAAGACATTAAACATCAGGGTTTCCCCAATAAAAATGTATCAAAATCCAGGACACATCTCAGATGTTCAGTTCTGTAAAAAAAAGTAGATCTGATTTGTTAGCGACATTGTGTTTGTTTTCTTTAACGACACCACTAGAGCACATTAATTTATTAATCATCGGCTATTATATGTCAAACATTTGATAATTTTGACATATAGTCTTAGAGTGGAACTCGCTACATTTTCCCATTGGTATTAAGGGATCTTTTATGTGCACCATCCCACAGACAGGATAGCACATACTACTTTGACATACCAGTCATAGTGCACCAGCTGGAATGAGAAATAACCCAATGGGCTCACCGACAGGGATCGATCCTAAACAGACTTCGCATCGATGACAGAAATGTTGTTATGTTAAAATACGACGACATCTACATCTAGCCATATACAATAACTTTAATAAATATGGAAACAACAAGTGTCATGTTACAGGTTCCGTACCTACCGTACCAACTTGTATGAGAGGGACGAAGTTTAGAAAACACTATGAGCCTAGTTTTGCACGTAAATGTAAATATCCGACTGCAACACTATTTCTGTAAACACAAACACTACAAATAATAAATAATAAAATACACATGTACATATAAATTATTTTCTTCCGTCCTTACTGTGATGGGTCTTTCGTAATGGCGTAATCGTTTATGGAAAGCAGATTTCAAATATATACATATACCACAGGCTAACCGTTACGTATACATACACTTACGATATTTTAACCATTCGGCCAACTGGTTATCCACGAAAATGAAAACCTAATTAATATCAGCATCAATCTTCCAAAGTCAATGCCATGGAAAGGATGAAAAAGCAGAAAGAATGTAAGACAAGATGACCCTTTAAAGGCCAGTACATTTAATTATTAATGCATCTGAAAATCTCATTGAAATATCTAGATGTCCTTTCCCATTTAACAATTTCCGAATGTTACGACATTGAAAGAATATTTTGTTCAGGTACATGCAATTGTTTATTTAAAGTGACTATCTTGAGTTTTAAGCCGTTTGTTCCCACCACAACACAATAAACACACATCCTGCTTTTTCATGTCTTTTAAAAAAGATAAACCCAACAAAAAAACCCAACAAAAACAATACCTTACCTTAACATGCTTTATATATAAAGCATTATACGGATAAATACATTTGAAATAATCTTCGGCCGAATTATTTCAAATTTCATTTGGCCGTTGGAAAAAATAATAAAATCAATATTGACTACAAAACATTAGGATGTTCAGAAATGCATTGGTTATAAAGATATTCCACATTTTAAGCAAGAAAATTTAAGTAATTTGTAATTTTCATAATTAAAAATATTTTATTTGCCGTAAACCTTTAAAATTGGCTACAAAGTCAGGATAGTCCCTAACACCATAGTAATTATTACTTTTTAACAAACCCAATGCATCGTTTTAATTGCTCTCATTTTGAGCGACTTACAAAGCATTACATTAGGTTTTGCTTATAAAATAGTTTTATTCCTTAATAAAAATGAAAGTACAACTATTTCTAAGAAAAATCAATCCAGGGATTTCTGAAGCTGTTAACCAAAATCTTATGTTATGTCAAAATCCCTTCTACAAAGGGATGCCTCAAAATCTATCAGCTGCCTCCTTTTAATTATCCATTAAAATCTTTATCTAGTTCAATCCCACAATGGCTAACTGCGACCGTGGTCAAAAAACAGTTTACTTTTCTGATTAGATCGCTTGACGAGAACATATTTGTGTTTGTTTTCGGTCAGTCGATGTGTTTCACTGCGCTACAACCTTTATTGACGTCGCATGGAACTTTTAGACAAATTGTGTCAAGTGTTTGTCACCAAACGAAGTGTATTTAAAAGGTGCAAATAATGGTAAACACGCTTAGCAGATTGATCTATTGTATCTGTTGGTGGCTGTGTTTACTTCCAACACTCAACGGCCACTGAGGACCGCGAAACCAAGTTTGACGCAAATCTCTTACACAAAAAGCGGTGTTTATTTTCAACAAGAATTAAGACATCATAAATGTCGATTAGACGCGGGCACAATGTAACAATTTACCTGTCGCAGACACGTCGACCACGTGGTCAGCAGTGTGTACACAAACCAAACAAGCCTGAGTCCAGCGTCGTGATCCGGGCCATGGCGGAATGCCTTGGGCATGGGACACGTTTGGAAACAGAAACAATGCCACCAGCCAAGACAGACAGAAGCATTTTGCTGAATAGAACAATTGATAATTGTCCCCACTGCACTTCCTCCAAATCCATTCGCAAAGTGGGCGTGTCTACTTGACCAGTGGTCATGAGGTCAAAGATTTTATTTGTTTAAAAACAGCAAGTCCAGTTAAAAGTTTAAATCGGTTGGATGAAAACATTATTTAGGAATTTTTTTTGAAAAGGTAATAATCGCGACTGAAAGATTTGCCGTTTTGTCTTGTTGTTTGAACAGGGTGCGGTGAATCAAGTCAGTGATTAGTTTCTCGTGTGTCCGCGTCAAATTGGAAGCGACAGACCTGGTAAACAACTCGTCCAAGTTGAAACAGTCACGTCACTCCGGGGCTCTTAATGTGTAATTTGAGAAACGTTTTGTTAAATCGATAGTTAAATTGCAAATTATACCTGTGCAGTTTGAGTCACAAAGTCATCCAAGAGTATAGAATGTTAAAAGAATCGTAGCATATTTTTCTACGTGGAGTCCTGTATTTAACATACTAAAGTTTCAGTTTTTGTTCTTTTTATTTTGTCAGCTATATCAAATTTTATGGGTTTATAAATGGGTGAGTTGTTTGTAATTGTATGCATGAATAGAGATATTTGTTTATAGGTAAATACCAGGTATGAATATGTGTGTGTGTGTGTGTGAGAGAGAGAGAGAGAGAGAGAGAGAGAGAGAGAGAGAGAGAGAGAGAGAGAGAGAGAGAGAGAGACGGGCGGACAGATTGTGATAGACCGGATGCAAGATTTGTGCAATATTCAAAAGTACACTAACATGCATTATATACCAAGCTGTCGAAGTCCTCCACTGAACAAAAATAAATTCAATAGCTACACAATGGATTTTTAGGGCACTTCAAAATTCGAGAGAGTGTGTACCCCCAACATCCTTATCCTGGATCTGGGCCGATAAACAAGAGAGACTCAGACAGACATCATTTTATTTCAAAATGGTAAAAAAAAACCCAAATCTTAATGCTTACACAAAAGCTTTTTTGTCACCAGCTAAGTAGGCCTAGTGATCAAAGAACATAGAACATGTGTTCCTACTTCCGATAGCGGATGTTTGCGCACGGTACAATCAGATTATTTAGAATAATTATGTGTCAGGTTGCGATGGGAAGCCGGTATTCCCGGGATCAAACCCTGGCAGTGAATCTGTGTAGAACCGTTAGCGCCGAGAGTCGCTAGCTGCAAGGAGCTTACGTTGTAACTAGCAAATATTGGCGAAAGCATTATTCCTACGATTTTTGGATTTGCCACAAAAGACCTTTACCCTGACAGCTATCCAAAAGGACGATCTAATATTGACGAATGGGAGCGATGTCTTTGATATCCAGATTAGCGGTAGACGACGTTGGCCAGGTCGGGCTGTCGGTAAACAGAACGCGGCGTCCAGGGGAGCAATCTCTGAAACAATACCAAGAACGCCAAAATCATTACACATGTTCCTTGTTTTAGACAAATCATCGAATCACCGCCCTTGGCATGTTGTCGTCTGTGGTAGATACTGAATAGGTTAGGCGAGGGTGAGGTTTTTTTGTGGGGTGTTTTTTTACCGTGTTGGGAGGGGGTTGGGTTTGTCGTTAGGGAAAGGTATGTAAAGAGATTAAAATGGTTCTCTGATTTATTGAACAAGCAAAATACACCATTCGTCCGGACGTTTTGAAAACATGGTTGACGTTCTTTGTTCAGAACATTCTTGGCGTTTCTTCTCCTCTTTTTAAATTGTGTTTTGTTTTTCGGTTTTATTTGGGTTTTTTGTTTTTTTGTTTTATATTCGGGATTCTTTCCGGGGTTTGATGTGTAGGTTTTTTTAGGGGCATTTCGGATAGCGGAATGCAGTCCAGTGATAAAGTCCAGTTTTTCATCATGCGCGGATCTAAGGGCAAAATGTTGGAAGTGCGCCCCCCCCCCCCCCCCCCCCCCCCATCAAAGACCCACGAACAATCCATTGTGTAGCAGATGAATATAATTCATTTATTTATTATTTAATTGTTTAGTGTGCAACATATATACTATCTTGGTCTGCTTGATATTTGTATAATATATGTTACTGTACTTTGGAATACTGTAGGTGCCTTTTTAAAACGTTGCACCCCCTCCCTGAATATTAGAGGTGCCTTTTTCAAACGTTCATCTCCTCCCTAGAAAATTCCTACAACTGCATCTACACTAGTATATAAAACTGTTGTGTTTCTATTACATATGTGGGAAAGAGTATTTAAAAGACTCAATTGCTACCAATCGAAAAACAATGGAACACTTTATAACCGGGCTTAGTTGCTTTAACCTCCATATTGGAACCGATACTAGGATACGAACCCAGTACCTAAGAAAGTTAACACCGATGGCTTAAGCACTACTCTACAGAGACGGGAAGTTTGATTGTTGGACTGACTCAATAACAAGAGTAGATCCAGGGCTAGGTGCTAAGAGTCAAGTTAATGTGGATTTTGTTTAACAACACCACTAGAACACAGTAGTTTATTAATCATCGGCTATTGGATGTCAAACGTGGTATTCTATACAGCAGAGGAAACCCGCTACATGTTTCCATTTGCAACAAAGTGTCTTTTATATACAATTTCCCACAGAGAGAACAGCACAAAACACGGCCTTTCATATACCAGTTGTGGGGCACTGATTGGGACGGGGAAAACGCAGATAATATGTCCAGCAATGGGGTTCAACCCTTCGACCCAAACACTTCAGGCGTGCGCTTTACCGACTGAGCAATACCCCAGCCCTGTTATATTCAGTGTCAGCGTACACCGGACTAATATCGTTCCAACAGTATATCAGAATGTCTGATGCCGAATTGATTCTTCTTGGTGAAAATAATAAAACAATAACAGATGATAATTTTTATCTCTTTTTATTACTTTCAAAGTTCTTTATTTACAAATGCAAAGTAACGGATACATTACCAAATATTAAACATTTCAAATATGTTCTAAAATCAAGATATATAATTGAACAAAACATTCATCACAGTAAAGGTTTACGCCATAAATTCCAAACAAAATGGGCTATGTATAATAATTTATGTAATATGTAGCCAGGCAATAATTGGACAGAATTTTATAGTAATATTTTGTTTTTTGCGTGTTTGTATTTCGATTGTCATATACATGCTAGATATACAACCCAATTATAATGGTGTATGTTTTTGTGGTGTTTTTATAATGCAATGTTGTATGTGTATATATTAATGTATGTATGTAGGTGTGGATGGATGTATGAGTCTGAATATGTATGTGTATGTCGATGTACATCAATATGTAAATATACCTTTTTCATCTTAATGTCTATATATGTGTGCGTGTGTGTAATGGAAAGAATATTTTAATTAAAAAAAACAAAACAAAAAACACCACAACAACAACAACAACAATATACATAAAGTGTGTGGATTATATCTATCCGTGTGTATATATTTTGCCATTTATATGTATGTAAACTGTGTATACCATATGAAATTTAAAAAATATTGTGAGACGGTGAGCTCAGGGCACCCCAACCCTGACACTGCCATTTTATATTCTGGGGACAATAAAAAAAAATCAGAATGTCTTATTTCATACGATTCTTAAACGTACTTTGTCTTCAAAACAAAAGTAATTTCAACATACCCATTAAGGTTCAAGCACGCTGTTCTGGGCACACACCTCAGCTATCTGGTCTGTCTATACAGGACATTGAATTAGTTGTTAATGATTGGTGAGAGAGAAGAGGTGTTGTGGTCTTACCCATCGAGTCGTTGTAACTCGCTCTGAGTGGTAACCGGTATCGGGCTGCGAACCATGTATCTACCAGCTTTATCTCCGATGGCTTCAACACGACACCACTGAGGCCGGTAATCTGCGGTAATCTACTCACCAGCAATACACCATAACAATATAACATTTTAAAAGTGTCCAATAGAAGCCGTAACATACTTGACGATTATGAATTTGCTATTAGCAAATTCAAAACCGTATCTCAGCACAAAACAGATTCCGAAATAATTTATAATAGAGTCATTTTGATGTATAGCCATGTCTCACTGGCAGGTGCTTTGTCTGCAGAGAGAGAGAGAGAGAGAGAGAGAGAGAGAGAGAGAGAGAGAGAGAGAGAGAGAGAGAGAGAGAGAGAGAGAGAGAGAGAGAGAGAGAGAGAGACGTAGAGAGAGAGAGACAGAGAGAGAGAGAGAGAGAGAGAGAGAGAGAGAGAGAGAGTGAGAAAGAGAGGAAGACGGGGGAGAAAGAGTGAGGGAGAGAGGGAGAAGGGTAGAGGACGGGAGAGAGAGTGAGAGTGCTGATCTTGACCACGACATATGGTTCCAACTTCATCTGTAGGAGAACGGACTCTTAGGAGGACTGCCACTTTATAGCGCGCAACAATACAAGCCCCCAAAACCTTTCTACAATTTCCGTAAACAAAGTGACTTCTGAATGCTCGCTCGTATTTCTGTGGAATGATATTTCAAGGAAGGTACCTGTGACGGAACATGCTCTTAAATTATTTTCGCCTGTGGCGATATTAATTGTTTTAGAGGGCCGTGTGCAGTTCCAATACACACCCAGACCAGATGCGGAGGCCATGTGGCCAGTAGTTACGTAATACCTCTGCGAGTGCGGTTTTTACGACCGTGATTTTGGCGACTAGGCGTCAGCAAGTCTGGCCATGTAAGGAAAATTGCCGTCTTGGTCTCTGTGGAAATATCACTTGTAGGTATTCGGTACCGCGATGTGACCCCAGGCGATATTCGGTTTTATAATAAATAGCTAGGGTTTTAGAGATATCAGGGAGAAACATAGGACGGCTCCCAGGGAACGTTGTCCGTCCGGACTGGTAAATATATTATTTCTGCTCTGTTGTATAACCTTGATGTGATTGATGTGACTTTAAATATTTTAATACTGTATTATACACATATTATTTAGACAGTGTTTCCGGTAATCTGACGAAGTAAACTGTAGGCTTCACTGTTCTAAAAATATTAAAGCTTAGCCGGTCATCCTAGAGGACCTAGGTAAACTGTATGTTATAATCTTTATTGTGATAGGTACCAGTATTAATTCTGTATTACAAGGTTATTGAATGAGTAGTTAAGGGTTAATTAAAAATTAACCAAGTAGGAATAGAGTGGTAAGTCCTTTATTAATTAAGTTCCTCTGGAAGCGTTTCTCAATTATCACACGTGTGGGTGTTGTGTCACGGTGAAGTGATTAGAATATTGTGTAAACTAGACGCCAAGTGATTAACTAATTAAGTGATTAGTTCTGGGTTGTTATTATTTTGTTGTTGTGAATTAACTACTGCGGCAGTACATTTATCAGCGTATTATTAATACAGATTCCAAAGTGTATTGTGTTTTTGTTGTGTTTTCTAGTGAACTAAACGTGCTATAATAACACATACTTTATATAAGATCTTACCTCTGATCATACCTAGACGAGCCACTCGGGTTTTGAACTGCCCGTTACAGAGAGATCTAATAGATATACAGTTAGGAGAGATATTTGGACAATCGTGTTTTATTCATTTACGGGTATTATAGGATCCCCGTGGCAGTACCACAAAGATGTTAGAGAAATATTGTTGAAATTATTTTGACAGCAAAATACCTCTGACGACAAATCTAGCGTTTATTAGCTGCGTCAACCCGAGTGCATCTGTTCTCGTAAGAAGCAACCCGCGTCAATTTGGCGAATCATGTAACATTTACTTTGTTGTGAAACTCGAGGTCACCCGAGTCATGTAAACCCGGCTGACCTATACACCCCACTCATTGCTGTACGAAGCAGCGCCTTTAGGAAATAAGCCTCAACTCTGGTATTTTTTCAAAAATCAAAAACACAACTTCGTCAGCAGTGTTACGTGCCATTCGTGGAATATCGCGCTGCATTCCGTGTTCGAGGAATGTGACAGCCTTTCTGCAGTCCTCTGATCCCAAGTAATGTTACTTAAGTGCATGCATGTTGTATCTGGATATAGCTGTTAAACAGTTGAACAAACCTGTCGCAACTATAACAGGCGCTTTATCAATAGTGGCCAGTGACATGCAAAGTAATTCCGTTTACTTGGATGAGCAACAAATCTTGTTTAAAAAATAACACAAGAAAAAAAAAGAAAACGCAAAACCAAAGCAATTCCCATTTGTGACAATGTTAACAATTTTTATCAGTTTGGTTATTTAGCCACCCAGACAATGCAGATATATAACAACAGAACTTTACATTTAGCCTTTAATTTGTTTTGACAGAATTGAAGTGCCACGTGACATGTAAAAGATTTCAATTAATGTCTATTGCTAAACGTTTGTTTATTGTACTCTGTGCACTGGCCTTTTTCTTCTGTAACGTAGTGCTAGAGCACTCACCTGAGGTGCGAGGGGTCACAGGATCACCCCTCTCCACACACCTTGATACCAGGTCCAACCAGTGCCCTGCGGCTGGTACATCAAAGGCCGCAGTATATATACTGGTGAACAGAAATAAGGGAACACATAACTAGTAACAGAAAATATTGACTCTCATCCACAATACCAGGAAGTTAACTGTTACTGATACGATATGACATTCAATGTCACAGTTCTGATACGATATGACATTCAGTGTCACAACTCTGATACGATATGACATTCAATGTCACAGTTCTGACATTCAGTCCCATATTACATCTCTATATTTTGTACAAGCATAACTGGCCCTATTCTAATCGTTAACTAAATTTGGTCTCAAATACCATGTTTTCCCTTATCACTTTCCTTCAATTTACTTTCCTGTTTAAGTGCAGAAAAATGTATCTTGCTGCTTTTCCAGTAGAAGTAGCTTGTGTAGCGGCGGCTGAGTTTCTCCATTTGTCTCTTGAGCTTGACCAAGTTTCGAATTCATCATTTTTAGACACCAAACAGCCGTGAGGTGTTGTTACTGAGGCAGTTTAACACCATCTATTCATATGCTATTCAAATGTGTTTCTAATTCTGCTGAAAAGGACCAAGTTGGTTTGAAATCTATACTGTACTAATGAAGCCATGGTGCGATGCCGTAACTGCGATGTGAATTGCCGTAGGCTAGGACCTTTACCGACGGTAATGTTTTTAGCCGCTGGATAAAAATTATTGCTGTGGGTTTAAGGGATAATTTTTCGTTTTTAAATTAGTGTTTATTTGTTACAAAAGTGACTGGTTTGAAATGCCGGATGTAGGCTCAAGATTGTCGTAGATGAACAGTTTGCCTATGAACCTCATCCTTTGCAAATACTTCATGGATGTTCCATTCAATTCTCATGGACAGTGGAATTCTGAATAAGATCTTCTTCGTTTTCTTCGTGATATTAGTCCTTCATTGACACCTATGTCGTATTTTGATTCCAAAATATGTCTTAGAACAGACCTGTACAAACCGAAGACCACAACATTAATTCTGTCCTAGTATATTTATAAACAAAAACAACCTTTAAAGAAACCGGAAAACGTAATAGAAAACATTTCGATTTTGTTCTTCAGAACCCCAGACTTCAGATATTCTTCCTATAAAAGCCTGTCAAACCTCGAGGTAGTAATCATCGCACTAATAATTATGATACGTTTCTAGCAAACTAAACAACAATCAAATATAGCGTGATAAAAAAATAAAAATAAACAACAAACAAACAACAACAAAACAAAACATGAACACACACAAAAATCCCAACAAAGAAAACACACACAAACACCAACAAAGCCAACCACCCGAACAAATCCCAATTCCCCAAAACAACACAAAAAAACCTCCAACAAATAAACAAACAAACAAAAGCAAAGCAAAAACAAAAACAAAAGAAAGAAAATAGACAATCTGCTAAAGAATACAAAAGCTTTGATCAGTAATACCCACAATCCCATTTGTCTTTTGGTTGTCAGACGACAAAACACTGACATAGCCTGGCTGATTGTCATATTACTACATTCCAGTTCTGCCGCTACAACACGACCCGATTAATCTTCTGCCGTCTGCTCAGCGTTTAACGATGACGTGTACACAATATCTGTGACGTGTCTCCAAAGGACAAGCTGTCAATATACAAATGGCGGCAGATGAATTGGCCCGCCGTTAGACACACCGATCCATCATACATGTTTGTCTTCAGCCGCTGACGTTACTGAACGTGTTATCTTGATTTATGGAACAAGAGTAATTATTCTCGATGTCGTAAATAAATCGTATCTGCTTTTGTTTGAGAGCGTTATGTATTTCAGAGAATGTAATACTATCGGAGACTACATTCTGATACCAAACTGAAAGAGGGGAGGCATCAGTTAATTGGGTATAACATTTTTATGTTTCCCCATTGTCCGAGAGGTGAGTTCTGGAATAGTACCATACACACTGATGCCGGAGGTTCGACTTCTAGTATTGTATAACTTGTGGATTCACCAAATCTATTAGTATTCTTGTATTT